>NW_024070211.1:78441571-79015216 GCF_014754425.2 Oryx dammah
CCAAAATCACTGCAGATGGTGACTGCAGCCATGAAATTAAAAGACACTTGCTCCTTGGAAGAAAAGCTATGACCAACCTAGACAGCATATTAAAAAGCAGAGATATTACTTTGTCAATTATGGTCCATCTAGTCAAAGCTATGGTTTTTCCAGTGGTCATGTATGGATGTGAGCCTTGGATTATAAAGAAAACTGAGCACCAAAGAATTGATGCTTTTGAACTGTGGTGTTGGAGAAGACTCTTGAGAATCTCTTGGACTGCAAGGAGATCCAACCAGTCCATCCTAAAGGAAATTAGTCTTGAACATTCATTGTAAGGACTGATGATGAAGCTGAAACTCCAATCCTTTGGCCATCTGATGTGAAGAGCTGACTCATTTGAAAAGACCCTGATGCTGGGAAAGATTGAGGGCAGGAGGAGAAGGGGTCGACAGAGGATGAGATTGTTGGATGGCATCACCAACTCAATGGACATGAGTTTGAGTAAACTCTGGGAGTTGGCAATGGACAGGGAGGCCTGGTATGCTGCAGTCCATGGGGTCACAAAGAGTTGGACATGACTAAGCAACTGAACTGAACTGATAGAACCTGGACTTCATGGTTAGGCTCTGTTGTTGTTCAGTTGTCAAGTCTTGTCCTCCTCTTCAAGACCCCATGGACTGCAGCACTCCAGGCTCTTCCCTGTCCCTCACCATCTTCTGGAGTTTGCCCAAGTTCCTGTCCATTGAATCGGTGATGCCATCCAAACATCTCATCCTCTGTCACCATCTCCTTCTGCCTTCAGTCTTCCAGTATCAGGGTCTTTTCCATGAGTCAGTTGTTCTGATCAGGTTAGGCTCTAGTTTCCATCTTAGTATTATCATTATCATCATTATTATTTATTTTTCTCATGCAGTTTAACCTCTCTGGGCTTGAACTTCCTCAGTAATAAAGTGGTGATGATATTTTTCCACAAGATGGTTATGAGGATCTGCTGCTAAGTTGCTTCAGTTGTATCCAACTCTGTGTGACCCCATAGATGGCAACCCACCAGCCTCCTCTGTCCTTGGAATTCTCCAGGCAAGAATAGTGGAGTGGGTTGCCATTTCCTTCTCCAATGCATGCCTGCATGCTAAGTCACTTCAGTCGTGTCGACTCTGTGAGACCCTATGGACTTTAGCTGACTAGGCTCCTCTGTCCACGGGATTTTCTAGGCAATAATACTGCAGTGGGTTGCCGTTTCCTTCTCTATATGAAACCTTATGTGAAGGTGCCAGTTATCAGGTAAGAGGACATTAAAAAAAAGTGTTAGTCACTTAGTGGTGTTCAACTCTTTGGGGCCCCATGGACTGTAGCCTGCTAGGCTCCTTTCCATAGAATTCTCCAGGGAAGAATACTGGAGTCGACAGTCATTTCTTTCTTTAGGGGATCATCCTGAACCAGGGACCAAACCTGGGTCTCCTGTATTGCAGGCAGATTCTTTACTGTCTGAGCCCCCAGGGAAGCCCCATATATTTTCTTAATTTACTTTTTAAAAAAGCAGAAGATAATACTTTTTTGGAATTTTTTTTTCCTTTTTTAATGGACATAACACAAACGTCCCAAATATCTGCCAACTATTGTTGTATGCTTTACCTGTTCTCAAAATACATGTTAGATTCCTTTAGGGAAATGTAATTGTGTAGATGTTTATACTCTAAAGAGGTTAGATGTCAACTCTACTGCAGACTATTTCTATAAAAGTTACATTTATATAATGCTTTTAACTAATGCTACCTCTCTGAACACTAGAAAAGCATCAGGAAGGTCAAAATTTATAAATTAGGGGTTGGGGAGAGGCCAACTAATTAATTAGCTTTATTTCAGTTCTTCCCTCTATCTTACAGATGATAGACATATTTGTGTGGCTTACAGCACATGCTAGAGCTATCTCTAAGAAGGTTCCTCTCTCAGAATATGCAGCTTTCTTGCTAAATCCCAAAGTCTGATTCCTTTTGAATAAAATGAAAAAGAATCTCATGCTCTATCACTGATGGACAGGAGTCAGGCGCTAATGTAACTCAGTGCATTGTGGCAAGGTCTCCAGTATGACAGTTGTTCTCATGCCTTAGGGAACAGTAAAAAATGCAGTGCATTAGCTTGTTATCAAATTGTTGCTATTTTCCAGACATGCTTCCTAGGTTGGGTCACATTGAAAAGCAAGTGGTCTCTATAGGTATGTGGATTTTTATGTGCATACAAATCTATTTTGAATCTTCTAACACAGCTCATCTAATTAAATTTCATATCAGGGTAGTAGGGATGTCATCTTGAAGACAAGGAACTAACAGCATAGGTTGCACTGCTCTCACCTAGGCTCTCCAAAACTTTCAGCAGAGATGCGCACAATGCTGTGATTCAGTCTGTCTACAGAAAGAGTTTGTCTTTGGACCAGTCCAGCCACCAATAATTTGGCACTAATTTCAAGCTACAGTGGACTTGAAATTACTTCCTTGCCTTATTAGATTTTAAATCTTTAAAAAATGAAAATTCTTTCATGACAAGAACCTCACAAAAATGAAAATCTTATAATTTCTTTTTTCTGGTCAGGCTTCTTGCATACTCTACTGACTTCAAATTATCATTCTCCCATTAAGTAATGCCCTTCTGATGAGCATAGCATCAGACTATTGATTAACTGTGGTAATTGAATGCCATGATGAGGAAGTCATGTTCTGCAGAAGAAATGAGACTAGAATGTGTTCACAACTCAGGCCCTTAGTTGGATCCCTGTGCTTTAAAAAAACAAAACAAAACAAAAAAACTGATAGTCTATTTTTTGAGCAGTTTTAGTTTTACAAGAAAATTGAACAAATAGTACAAAGAGTTCTTGTATACCCCTTCTTTCCCCTCTCACATTCTCCCTTATTAATATCTACTTAATAACTAATGATAGGTCTTTTCTCAAATATATATTTTGCAAATATTTTCCCCCAGTATTTGGTTTGCCTATATATTGTCAGAACTATGTCTTTTATGGAACAGAAGTTTTCATTTTAATGACATGTAACTGATTATTTTATTCATAGATCATGCTTTAGGTATTGTATCTAAAAAGTCATTGCCAAACCAAGGTTATCTAGATTTTGTCCTACGTTATCTCCTAAAAGTTTTATGTTTTTCTGTTTTATATCTAGAACTATGATCTATTTTGAGTCAGTGTTTGGGAAGGGTAAAATGTCTGTGTCTAGATTTTTTTTTTTTTTTTGCATGAAGATATCTACTTGTTCCAGCAATATTTGTTTAAAAAAATATCATTTTCTCATTAAATTATCTTTGTTCTTTGACAAAGATCAACTAACTTTATTTGTATTGATTTGTTTCTGAATTCTCTATTCTGTTCCATTGACCTGTTTATTCTTTATCAGTACCATATTATCTTGATTATTGTAGCTTTACAGTAAACCTTGGAACCAGGTAGTGTCAGTTCTCTGATTTTGTTATCCTTCTTCTATATTTTGTTGGCAATTTTGAGCCTTTTGTCTTTTACACATGAACTCCTGAAGTAGGTAAAATCCACAAAATAACTTGGTGAGATTTTTAGTAGGATTGCACTGTATAGATAAAACAAGTTGGGAATAACTGATTTCTTGACAGTATTGTCTTTTTATCATTGAACACAGTATATCTATTTATTTAATTCTTTGATTTTTCTCATCAGAGTTTTGTAGGTTTCCTCATGAAGATATTGTACCCATTTTGTTGAGTCTTGCCTGCGTATTTCATTTGGGAGGATATGCTAATATAAATAAAAACACAGTTTTGATATAATTGGTGATATGTGTGCATGCATGCTAACTCACTTCAGTTATATTCAGTTCAGCTCAGTCATGTCCAACTCTTTGCGACCCCATGAACAGGGAGGCACGCCAGGCCTCCCTGTCCATCACCAACTCCCAGAGTTCACCCAAACTCATATCCATTGAGTTGGTGATGCCATCCAACAATCTCATCCTCTGTCGTCCCCTTCTCCTCCTGCCCTCAATCTTTCCCAGAGTCAGGGTCTTTTCAAATGAGTCAGCTCTTCACATGAGTGGCCAAAGTACTGGAGTTTCAGCTTCAACATCAGTCCTTCCAGTGAACACGCAGGACTGATTTCCTTTAGGATAGACTGGTTGGATCTTCTTGCAGTCCAAAGGACTCTCAAGAGTCTTCTCCACAGTTCAAAACCATCAATTCTTTGGGGCTCATCTTTCTTTACAGTCCAACTCTCACATCCATACATGACTACTGGAAAAACTATAGCCTTGACTAGACGGACCTTTGTTGACAAAGAAATGTCTCTGCTTTTCAATATGCTATTTAGGTTTGTCATAACTTTCTTTCCAAGGAGTAAGTGTCTTTTAATTTCATGGCTGCAGTCACCATCTGCAGTGATTTTGGAGCCCAGGAAAATAAAGTCAGCCATTGTTTTCACTCTTTCCCCCTCTATTTGCCATGAAGTGATGGGACCAGATGCCGTGATCTTACTTTTCTGAATGTTGAGCTTTAAGCCAACTTTTTCACTCTCCTCTTTCACTTTCATCAAGAGGCTCTTTAGTTCTTCTTCACTTTCTGCCATAAGGGTGGTGTCATCTGCATATCTGAGGTTATTGATATTTCTCCTGGCAATCTTGATTCCAGTTTGTGCTTCCTCCAGCCCAGCATTTCTCATGATGTTCTCTGCATATAAGTTAAATAAGCAGGGTGACAATATACAGCCTTGATGTACACTTTTTCCTATTTGAAATCAGTCTGTTGTTCCATGTGCAGTTCTAACTGTTGCTTCCTAACCTGCATATAGGTTTCTCAAGAGGCAGGTCAGGTGGTCTGGTATTCCCATCTCTTTCAGAATTTTCCACAGTGTATTGTGATCCACACAAAGGTTTTGGCATAGTCAATAAAGCAGAAATAGATGTTTTTCTGAAACTCTCTTGCTTTTTTGATGATCCAGCAGGTGTTGGCAATTTGATCTTTGGTTCCTCTGCCTTTTCTAAAACCAGCTTGAACATCTGAAAGTTCATGGTTCACATATTACTGAAACCTGGCTTGCAGAATTTTGAGCATTACTTTACTAGTGTATGCAATGAGGGCAATTGTTCAGTAGTTTGAGCATTCTTTGGCATTGCCTTTCTTTGGAATTGGTATGAAAACTGACTTTTTTCCAGTCCTGTGACCACTGCTGAGTTTTCTAAATTTGCTGGCATATTGAGTGCGGCACTTTCACTTCAGTCATGTTCAAGTCTTTGTGATTCTATGGGATCATAATCCTCCAGGCTGTCTTTCATTGGCAAGTAGGTTCTTTACCACTAGAGCCACCCAGAAAGCCCCATAATCAGTGGTATATAGGATATCAATCAACTTCTGAATATTAACTTTATATCCTGAAACATCATTGTAATTGCATACTAGTTTCTGGAGATTTTGGACAATATTCCTTTCCTCCAGATTTTCTATATAGGCTGTCATGTTATTTGTAAAGAAAGGTGGTTTTGTTTATTTCTTCTGAATAGGTATGTATTTTATTTCCTTTTCTTTTCTTACTGCATTAGCTAAGATAGCCACTAAAATGATGAACAAGAGTTTGAAATGGAACATCCTTGACTTGTTTCCAATTTGAGAGAGAAAGCATCTCATTTTGTATCACTAGGCATAAAAATAGCTGTAAATTTTTTGTAGGTGTTCTTTATGAGGTTGAAGAAGTTACCCTCTATGTCCAGTTTGCTGAGAGTTTTATCATAAATAGGTGCTTTTTCTGCATCGAATGATATGGTTATATGATATTCTTTTTTAATCTGTTGATACAATGGCTTAGATTACAGTTGACCCTAAAACATGTATTTAAACTGCATGGATCCCCTTACATAAGGATATTTTCCAATAAATACACTGAAAAAATATTTTGGAGATTTTTCACAGTTTGAAAAAAAACTTACAAAGAACTCAGTAGTCTAGAAATATCAAAAAATAAGGAGTTATTTATGTCACTAGTATGTAGATACTAGTCTATTTTGTCATTTACTATGATTATACATGAAAGTCTACCATATAAAGCTAACATCTATCAAAACTTACACAAATAAACACTTACAGACCATACATGACAGCATTCACAGTTGAGATAAATGTAAATATGTAAATATGAAGCATTAAATCACAACTGCATAAAATTAGTTGTAGTATCTACTTTACTATTGTAATAATTTTGTAACCACTTCCTGTTGCTATTCTGGTGAGCTCAAATGTTGCAAGTATTCTATTAAAATACCTTGTGGCACTAATCATCTCTGTGTGAGCATTTTCCCTCCAGTAAATGCCATATTGCAGTAAAACATGATCTCTCACTGTTCTCACATAATTTTCATTATGTTTAATGCCATATCAGGGGCTTCTGTGGTAGCTCAGCTGGTAAAGAATCCACCTGCAATGCAAGAGACCCCAGTTCTATTCCAGGGTCAGGAAGATCTCCTAGAGAAGGGATAGGCTACCCACTCCAGTATTCTTGGGCTTCCCTAGTGACTCAGATGGTAAAGAATCCACCTGCAATGTGGGAGACCTGGGCTAGAAATAGTATTGGCTTAAAAATGTGATGGTAACAGAAGAAGCAGCTTCTGCCCACCAAGAGGCAGCAGATGCATTCTTAGACAACATTAAGAAAACCATTGAGAAGGAGATCTGCTTGAACAGGTTCTTAATGCAGATGAAAGTGCCCTATTCTTGAAAAAATACCCAGTGAACATTTATTATTAGGAAGAGCAGTGAGCCCAGGATTTAGAGCAGAAAAGGACAGTCTAAATACAGTTTTGTAGTCAGGCTTATGCTCAGGACTGCCCTTATCTATAAAGCTGCTATCTTTCTAGGTTTTTGTAGGGAAAACATAACAGCAGTCACTGTTTTCTGCTTGTACAAGAAGTCCTGGTCAGGACTTTTTCTGAATTGTTTCCATCAATGCTTTAACCTTCCATCAACCTTTGAAGGGAGGTACCTTGCCAGTAAAAAGTTTTACTGTCAAAGTTTTAAAGTTCTTTTTATATTGGACAATGCCTTTGGCCACTCAGCACTTCATTAGTTCAACACCAAAGGTGTCAAAGTGGTCTGCTTACTCCAAAACACAATGTCTCTAATTCAGCCTCTTAAATCAGGGGATCATGAGGACCTTTAAGTCTCATTGCATGCGTTATTCTATGGAAAGGATTGTTAACGCTATGGAGAAGTACCCCAATAGAGAGAACATCATGAAAGTCTAGAAGGATTACACCATTGAAGATGCTAGCCCCAAACAATAAATTTCTACTGGAGAAAACTGTGTCCGGATGTTGAACATGACTTTACAGGATTACAGCTGAGCCAATTTAGGAAATCATGAAAGAGATTATGTATATGGAAAAAAAAAATGTTGGGCATAGAATTTTGACTGCACAGGTGGTCAGTATCCCTAATCCACATTGTTCAAGGGTCAACTTTAATTGATTTTCAAATGTTTAACCAGCCTTGTATATCTGAGATAAAGCCCACTTGGTCATGGTGTATAATTCCTTTTACACATTGTTGAATTCAATAGGCTGTTATTTAGCTGCAAATTTTTGCATCTATGGTCATGATTTCCTATTAATGGATTTTTATTGTTAGATTATTAGCTATCAGATTTCCTGTATATAGATTTCCTTTATATTATGCCCATATATTCTTTTGGGGTTAGAGTAAGGCTGGCCTCATAGAATGAGATAGGAAGTATTTCCTCTGCTTCTATTTTCTGCAAGAGATTATAGACTGTGGTAGAATTTCATCCTTAACTGTTTTGCAGAATTCACCAGTGAACCTATCTGGGCCTAGTTCTTTCTGTCTCCAAGTTTCTTAGTTATTTTTTCCATTTCTCTAATAGATATGGTCCTGCTATTTATATTTGTCTATTTTTCTTTGTGTGAATTTTGATAGGTTGTGTCTTGCTTGGAACTTGTTCATCAAGTTGTCAAATTTGGAGGCAAATAGTTTTTCATATTTCTTTATCAGTCTTTTAATGTATGTTGAATAAGTAGTGATGCCTCATCTTTCATTTCTGATATGAATAATTTGTATCTTTTTTTCTAGTTAGGTGGTTATTTTATCTTAGGGCTTTTTTTCCCTTAGGGTTTTTTTTTTTTCACAATTATATTTTTTTCCCATTCTCAAGAAAGAGGGATAAAAATTTGTGTTGTAGAAAGGTACTGGTAATTTTATCACTGTTGGTGAACAATGTGAACAACAGAAGAGAAGGAACCTAATCACTGTCACCAAACCCAGGTGTACAGTATGTGGAAATTGTGTGTGTGTGCACCAGACTCCTCTGTGCACGGATTTTTCAGGCAAGAACACTGGAGTGGGCTGCCTTTTCCTCCTCCAGGGGATCTTCCCAATTCAGGGATCGAACCCATATCTCCTGTGTCTCCTGCATGGGCAGGTGGATTCTTTATCACTGAGTCACCTGGGAAGCCTGTATGGAAATTAAGGGAATAATATTAGCTAGTGGGTTTTTGATGGCCTACTAAGTGCCCACAACAATAAATGGAATGTAATTTCCTTTCCCATAAAATTCAACAACTATCAACAATGAGTATTAAGCTTATTTTACAGAGAAAACTCATACTCAGATAAATTAAAAACTTCTAAGATAAATTAAAACTTTCTAAGTTACAAAAGAAAAAGACAATAGTGGTGAGGCAAAATTTTGAACCCATATCTTTCAGGCTTCATAACTTATCCTCTTTCAGTGCTGTTTGTTTCCTGGGGTGATTTAACCTCTATGTCCTGAGCCCTGAGGGAAAAAGTAAAAGCAAAGTCTGTATCATTTAGCATAATATGAAATAGATGATATACTTTATATTATGAGAAATATAGCTGTTTGTTTACCTATTAAGTTATTTTACTACTTCTGCTTACTCCTAGGGCTAAAGTTTTGGTGAAAGAAAAAGCAACCTGTCAGTAAATTGTGAGTAGATTTATAAAGTTTACTTGAGAGCATAAGTCATTTTTACCAAAAAGTGGCATGTGTTACCAAGAAATCAATAAACAAATAAGTTTGATAAAATATATTGATGATATGTCTAGAATTCTCCCTAGTTATGTGCTATTTCATGTCATTAGTGCAGCCAGTAATCATAAATTAAACACAGAAAAAAAACCCCAAGTGTCTTAGGGTCATTCTTTTTACTGATGTATCATTATTATTTTGGTCTGTGACAGTGACAGTATTAGTGACTATTAGATACATCCACTTAAGTCATTTCTAGAAACACAGTTCTTTCAGTAGACATGGTTTTAGGGTAAACTATATTAGGTATATTAGGTAAAACAATAAACTTTTTAAAAAAAGCCTCTGCAATAAATTTGAAGAAGGAACAGACTAAAGACCACAGAATACATGTTGAGCACAGAGAGTACAGGATGAAAAAAAGATTTCTGATAGTAACAAAGTGATTATGATTAATTTTCATTCGTATAAATCTTTTCATACATTTGAAGTGTTTCTCCTAAGTTCTTTATTTCAACTTCTATTAATTTCCTTTTACATGGATGTCTGAGAAACAGCAGGCATGAGGGCCCAAGGCCTACAGTCTAAGACACTATTCCTCATCACCATGCCTGTCAAGAGAGCAGCCAAGAAAGAGTTAATAGAAGTCAGAAATACATCCTGGGAGGATGGTAGAGAGAACAGGAAGCAGAGGGAGAGAGAGAGAAAAAAAGGAAGAAAAATAAACAAACAAGATGGCTTTAGAAGCTATGACTTTTTCCTCAGGGAGTAGAATTAAATTTTCCATCTGATTGTTTTCAGGCTTTTCTTGTATGAAATAGGCACAGTGCTGGTAAAAGGGGTGCATGAGGAAGTATGGTAACGTCCTCATCTAGTTATTTCCATGTGTAACTAGCTGACTGGGCGAGGGAACCAATCTCCTGAACGAGGCATTGTAGATCTATATCATTTACCACACGGAGTACTACTTGATTTGATTTTTTAACTCTGATAAAAAGCTTGTAATTTCTACACTGTCATAGGAAAACTTCCCATGGCATTTTGTAAATCACAATGAACATAGCTGATTTCATGTTTTCAACAGTCTGTCAAGCTTCTGACAGTTGGAACTCTTCGCCTCTGGAACACTGGAAAAACACCGTGTTGGAATATTATGTTGGGGAATTAGTGAGCCAGCTTAGGATTCGGAGAGGCATGAGAGCAGATTCCTCTACAGCTGCACATATAGGGATGATGGCTAAGGGCCTGACTCCCAGGTTTAAGATGTCTGGGAACAAATGTTTCTCAGTGTCAGAGTGGTCTAACTAGACTTAAGCAAGACGAGTTTAAAAATTCCAGCGCTTCAAGGTCTTCACTGCTGCTACTGCTAAGTCGCTTCAGTTGTGTCTAACTCTGTGCGACCCCACGGACGGCAGCCCACCAGGCTCCCCCATCCCTGGGATTCTCCAGACAAGAACGCTGGAGTGGGGTGCCATTTCCTTCTCCAATGCATGAAAGTGAAAAGTGAAAGTGAAGTCGCTTAGTCGTGTCCGACTCCTAGCGACCCCATGGACTGCAGCCCACCAGGCTCCTCCATCCATGGGATTCTCCAGGCAAGAGTACTGCAGTGGGCAAGGTCTTCACTAGAATAGTAAAATTAGTATCTCTGAGATGGGGCCTAGACCTTCACACACACACACACATAGATGCATATATATATATATATATATAATTATTACATATAATCATACGTTCATGCTAAGTCACTTCAGTGGTGTCAAATCTGCATGACCCTATGGACTGTAGCCTGCCAGCCTCCTCTGTCCATGGGTTTCCCTAAGCAAGAATACTGGAAAGGGTTGCCATGCCTTCTTCCAGGGGATCTTCTTGACCCAGGGACTGAACCCCCATTTCTTATGTCTCCTGCATTGGCAATCAGGTTCTTTACTAGTGTTACCTTGGAAGCCGGTATATTTGACTTTAATATATAAGCAAAGCTTTGAACAATATTTCTGAGACATTAACAAGAAAACAATATCAGTTTGATATGGGCTGATGAAAATTGGGAGCTGAGCCCAAGGTTTATCAAATACTGGTTGAGGTCTATCTCCAATCAGATATTTTCTGGACTCTTATTAGCAAGGGTCCATATATTGTTTCTTGGGGTGATTCAATGAGAAATTATGTTTTGAGGTGCACAGCATCTCCAAGGAGGAAAGGAAATCAGTCATTCAAACCAGCTTTCAGAGTGGGTATAGTCTGCATTCCCGGTACTCCCCCCTCACCCCTCACCCCACATAGTGTTCTATTTCACCCTGGAACAAGTGTTCTACAAACTACCGCCTGTATGCCTAATCTGTCCTGCTGCTTGTTTCTGCATGGCCCATGAGCCAAGGATAGTGTTTACATTTTTAGTGTTAAAAAAAAAGATCAAAAGAGGAATACTATTAATACTTCGTGACATAGAAAGATTCAATATTCATAGATAAAGTTTTATTGGATCATAGCCACGCTCATCTGTTTGCACATTGACCATGGCTATTTTCACATTGTCTGTAGCTGTTTTCACACTACAGTGCAGAATTCAATAGTTGCACAGTGTTCAAGAGACTGTATGGCTCATCAAATTTAAAATATTTACTATTCAGATCTTTCATTAGGTTTCTATCACTACTGTAACAAATGATCACAAAGTTCAGCAGCATGAAATAACAGAAATCTATCCTTTCAATGTTCTGGAAGCTAAAAAGTCCAAACTCAAGGTTTTGGGAGAGCTATGCTACCTCCAGAGGCTTTAAGACTCCATTCTCTGCTTCTTCCAGCTTCTGGTGGTGCCAAGTGTTCCTTGGCTTTCGGCTGTATCACTCCAACCTCAGCTTTGGTTTTTACAAGGTCTGTCTCCTGGGCGTTTCCCTTTAGAATAGACACCTGTCATTGGACTGAGGGGATAATTCAGGATGATCTTTTCTCAAGTCTCTTAATTACATATGCAAAAAAATATTTCTTTCCAAAGAATATCACATGCACTTTCCAATTAGACATAGCTTTGCAGGGGGGCATTATCTAACACATGAGATCCCTTCATAGAAAAAGTTTGATTGTCCTGATCTAGCATTTTAACTCTCAGTTATGGGAAATGAGAATGTAGAAGGAAGGGATAGTAAATTGTTAGAATTTTTACATTTTTCTAGTGTGGGCATCTTTTTATCCAGAAGGGACAAGGAAGACTGGTAGAAGCTAGATGATCTTTGCAGACAGTGAAGAGGATGCCTTGGGGGAAAAGAGGGGCTCATTACATCCAAATATAATTCCTTATATTCCAACAGCTTTTTTTTTTAAGTATACCATATGTCAGTTCACTGACAACTAGTCTAGAGACTAGGTTATAAAAGTAATGTCATGTTTCAGAAACACCAGTAAATGTAATCAGTACCATGTTAAACAGAAACAGGATCTAAGTAACTGATCTGGCCCAGTTAAGATAACTCACTGACAGCCACATCCTTTTTTACTTGTCTTTATATGACTTTATACAACTGAATCCTTGATAAAATTAGAGAAAGTCAAGGGGGACATGGCTGAGTCTCTCAGAACACCCAGCAGGGATCCTATTGACTATCTTGGAGTGTGGAGGTTGGGGTAGTATCAGAACCTGGTACCAAGTCTTCTTCTTGTACCCTGAGCCTGTAGTTCTTTCTTTAAAGGCCCCTTTAAGGAAGGAAACAAAGTGAGTGTTCGATTATGATTACAACACTTCAAATACAGTGAGAGCTTAGACTGGATTTGTGGTAGCGCTTCAGGCGTCTGTCTAGTCATAATCCAGGAAACCTGCAGGTGCAAAACAAAAAACAAAAAAAAACAAAAGATAGCCTTGGGCCAAGAGAAATGGCTGAACCAGCACTCAGAATTCTAAACAAAGGAATCAGGAAGTTTGGATGTCTGCCTCCCTTGCAGATCTGTGATTAAGAGGGTGGGAGGACATTTGGCTTTCTGGTTGATTGCTGGGTGAGGAGAATAGGAGGCAGAAATGCCATCTTTTCATGGTGTCACTGCAGGCACCAGAGAAGCTATAGCCTTAGGACTAGAGGCAGTATGAAGGAGTGCCCGTGGTAAGGGAACTTATGAATAATGAATATGAGACAGATATGATCTTCCTCTGTGGGAATAACTTTAATAGAAGAGAAAGGAATTTAACTTGAGATATTTCTTTGTTAGTGGTATGATCTAAATAATATTTGAAGCATAACTAAGAGCTTTATAACATATCCTTAAAAAGATGACAATTTTATGTAACTATGTATTGATAAATATATATAGGTATGCTCATAAATATGTATTGATGAATGAACATGTATATATGTATATGGTTATACATCATGTATACATATGTACATACATGTAGTTACTATGTAAGTATAACTAACTGTATTAGCATATAATGAAACTAACCGTTCACGTATATAACTATGTAATCAACAGGATAGAAGGAAATCATAACTGTTATGAGATTGTTTGGATGAGGGAGTCAATAAAGCACTGATGTCTGATGAAACTCATGGAGTCAGTGAACATCCAAGGCACGGGTAATGCTGACCGATTGGCATTTCACATTTTGGTGTTTCTTTTGTTGTCTAGGGTCCATCACCTTAACAGGATCTGTACATGTAAAGATGAAAACAAGTAGTTACTGTTTTCATGCCTAAGACAAAAGTGCAATAAATAAATCTAAAATGAGATAAATGGTATTCTACATAGGAAATCTACATAAGAAAATGAAAAAAGTTAATTTTAGTGGAAATATATTTAAGTTAAATAATTTTTTTCTTCTTGATATATATTTTTTCTTCCCCAAAAAGATTTTTTACAAGACAGATACCCTTAATTTCTTAATTATGGTGGATTTAGGATTTGCCTGAATTTGCCCGCTACAAAACAAAACAACAAATTTTTTTTACAAATTTGAGTAGAAATACCTCAGAGAATGGGGATACATAAAGAACAAATTATCTTTCTTAGAAGAAACTAAGAATAGGATATCATTCCTCTAAGGAAAGGAAAAGGATTAACTTTTCTTTTATAAATAAAATGAAGAAAAAAATAATAATAAAGCAGCAGAAACCCCAAGGTTTATGTGGAATAAATAGCAGTATCCAATCTGTCAATGACTGCATGGATGGGTGATGAGTAATTATTGTCTAAGAAAGAAAGACATTGAAAATTCAAAAGTAAATATATGAGGAAGTACATAATACAAAGTACTTTTGTCTTAAAAATAATAAACTGATGCATTGAGATCTGAATACTTCTTTCTATCTTTTCAAATATCAGAAAGAGTTTTCTGAATTGATAAGAATGTTTATCCTAAACCTGAGCCAAATAGTAGCAACAGTTGGCAAAGGATTGTGTATGAAAAATAAGGCTGGGGAATGAGGGACGTATGTTTTTTGGTGAGAAAATGTTACTGCCAATGCACAGAGCTTTCCCCAGAGGGATCTGAAAACGTGAGCAAATCAATCACATGGTAGATTCCCTCCCATCATTTATATATAGCTGAACATGAATTGAACTGAACATTTTTTTTTCTGAAAATAAAAAAGAGGGGGAAAAAAAAAACCCAAAGCCACAGAAAAGTAGCTCATAACTGGAGAAGTAGCAGGGTGGTAG
Source organism: Oryx dammah (assembly GCF_014754425.2). Taxonomy (NCBI): domain Eukaryota; kingdom Metazoa; phylum Chordata; class Mammalia; order Artiodactyla; family Bovidae; genus Oryx; species Oryx dammah. The sequence continues at coordinate 78,456,219 of NW_024070211.1, forward strand.
GGAAGAATTTAAAAACTGATGGTAACAAACTTAACATTTATTGATTACATATGCCAGGCAATGTCATAAGCACTCTATATGTATTGTTTAACTTAATTTTCATAACAAATTTGTAAGCGGGTAATAGCAATATCTTTATTTTCTAGAAAAAGAAATAGGAATGGAGAAGTAAAACTGCTTAGCATAAGTACAAGGTTACTATTATTAGTAATACTAATATCATTAAAGTTATTAAACAGTTACTATATGCCAATCACTCTTCTAAGATTCCTCATACTTTAGCTTATATAATTCTCATCTAACTATCAAAAATAATATTATTTCCATTTCCTGGTGGTTCTGTGGTAAAAAATCAGCTTGCCAATGCAGGAGACACAGATTCTATTCCTGGTCTGGGAAGATCCCAGATGCCTCGCAACAACTGAGCCTGTGCTCTAGAGTCCATGCTCCGCAGCAAGAGAAGCCACTGCAATGAGACGCCCACACACTGCAACGAAGCTCCCCGCAGCTGGGGAAAAGCCCGTGCAGCACAGTCAACAATTACGAAAATAAAATAAATGATAGAATGAAATGGCTGAGCTGGGTTCTAAGCCCAATTAACAGACCCTAGAGCCATATATTTAACTTTTGGACTGTTGCTGTTCAATCACATCCATGGACTGCAGCACACCAGGCTGCTGTTGCAAAAAATAATAATAATGAACAGCAACGTCAATTAAATAAACTCAGGAAATCCAAATGAGGAGCACTTACATCCTACAACAGTAGCAGAGCCCAGTGGGAAGGAAGACTCTTCTTTCCCGCGCAATGACTCAGTCAACGAAAAGCTTGGACTCTTTACTGACTATAAAGGAAACTGCCCTTTTCTCTCTACAAAAGATTTCTCCTTCCTTTGCATATGAGGACTTGCATGTGCCTCTCCATGGTTTATATCCTGCTTTGCAACTCTCTGCTGATCCTAAGTAAGCCCATCACTGCTGAAGAAATACATAGCAGTCTATTTGTTTTAGATCAACATTTTGGTGGCACATACAGGGACCAGAAATGATTCCAGACAGCTCCAGTGCTGATGAGCAAAAACAGGTCCAATACTCATAATCGAGCCCATTGTTGCTCACTGCTTGGCTCACATACCCTGGAATTTGAAGGCTTGCTTTTGTCTTGGACCCACGGTCATGCCTGCTTTGCATTTGAAGTTCTCCAGGCTTTATTCAGGGTCTATTTTAAGATTCTGCTCTTTCTGATTAAGTTCTAATTCTGTGTGTAAGTACAAGTGTCTCAGATGGTTAAGAATCTGCCTGCAAAGCAGGAGACCCAGGTTCCATCCCTGGGTCAGGAAGATCCTCTAGAAAAAGGAATGGCTACCCACTCCAGTATTCTTGCCTGGAAAATTCCATGGACAGAAGACCTGGAGGGCTACAGTCTATGGAGTGGAAAAGAGTCAGACATGACTGAGTGACTAACACTTTCACTTCTGTCACATATTTGGCACTCTGGTCTGGTTTTGAGATCAGGTTTTTATCAATAGAAACTGGTTGAGATGCCTTTGGTCTACTGATTTCTGTCTTGAAAGTATAGAGTTTAATATAAAATATGACCATAAGGTTATGATAAACAATATAAAAAATTAAATACAGTTTATAAAATATATCAAAAGTTATTTTTCTTAATGAGAGGCAAGAATTTGTGATACTTATACTTCACTCTGATTTTTTTTTGTTTCACCCATCCGAAAGGACATAATGAAAAAAATAAGGAAAATGAACTTTACATGAAGTTCAAAGTATCAAAATTAAGTACTAAGCTTTTGTGGGCTTATGCATATTCACTCAGTCATGTCTAACTCTTGGTGACCCTTTGGACTGTAGCCCGCTAGGTTTCTCTGTCCATGGGATTTTTCAGGCAAGAATAATGGAATGGGTTGCCATTCCCTCACAAATCAGGGATTGAAATTATTTGTGTCCAATAAGGGGAACAAAAGAAAGTCTATAAGGGAGTTATGGTCTGGGGTAAAATAGTGAATATTTTTAAACGTTGCATTTCCTGTTCCAGGTTCTATGAAAAAAGAAGAGCAATGAATAAAAATGATTTTATGAAACGAAGACATAAACTTCTAGACATTTACAGACATGAGAATGTCTTTAAGGTGTTTGCAAGGGAAATTTCAGAAACAATACATTTTAATTACTTATATTTGTTATAATTTATCTGTAAATTATAGATGACAATTATCTATCTAATTTTTCAACAGATTAATAAGTATCTGTTTTTTAACAGGTTCATTTATTTCTCTAAGGATTCCAGTCTTAATGAAAGCATCAACTGTTGGTACAGATACATAAAATCTTGTAAAATTGTACCAATACTTGGAAGTTTTCCTAGGTATTACCAAAATCCTGAAGATTTCTTCAAAAGATACTCCAGAGGAATTTTTCTCCTTATAATTCAAAACCGTAACTTTTCTTGACATCATTAGAGAAGTAATCTAGTGAAAATTCAGACACAAAGCAGAAAAGCACACCGCACCATCATTTTTTTGCCTTGTTTTGGACAGCTGTTCAGGATGCTTATATTCCCCGCCAAAAACTCACTCTCCTACTATATATATCCTTGGTATGAGTGGGTACTTATCAAATATCACTGGACCATATTTATTAATACAGAAATCAGTCCCTTTGCTTATTTGCTCATGTAAGAATGAGTTACTATGGGAACAGTGGTAGACCTATGAGTAGTCCAGTAAAAATATTCCCCTTAACAGGGATTCCTAGCACTTCATTTCTAAGAACAAGTTTGCTTAGCAACCTGATAGTTTCAAAACCAAACATTTAAAAAGTCATCCAAAACCTGTGCTTTAAAGAATATATCTCAAAAAAAAATTTCTCAAAGTTAAAAAAATCTCTGACTAGGAGGCCTACAAAATTCTGATTAATATGTAGCATACCCATTTAGATATTCTGGTTCATATTTAATTTGGAAGCAGTATAAAATGAATTATCTATGGAGAATCTGTAAAGATGAATGCAATTACAAATATATATTTTTTCAGAATTAGCAACTAATTGACATAAAAATGTATAAGCAGTACACAACAGTTTTGCTTGCACTTGTTAAAAATTGACTTGATCATAAGGGATAGTCACTTCAAATACCTGAGGCCTCTGTCAACTTCTGGAAAGTGTTTTGTGGGGCCTTTCTCATCTATAACATTCTATTTTCTAATAAGTCCCTTTTCTTCACATAGAGAATACAGACTACCTAGAATAATCTATAGAACTGTTTAGCAGCAACAATACACTTCACAATGTATTGTTCCCAAACCATCACATTTCCAGTCAGAAATAACAAAATAGCTGATTCAAGTAATAAAATTTAAATGACATCAAGCAAATGGTTTTCATTAATAAACATCCCAACAATAATTTTGGTATATTGAGTCATCACTGACAAATACTACAATTATAAAAGAATATCAGACTCCATTAAGTTTCAACATCTGTGTTCCTTTTCATAGTGTGGATGTCAGTTTGGTTGGCAGATGCTATGAGAGATTTCTTTTTGCTCACTACTGTAGCTCAAGTACCTGCAGAGTACTTGACACATAGGCTCTATCAGTAAATACTTGCTAAATGGATAAATGAGTAAATCTTCACATTAGGTGGAAGAAATTGAAGAAAAATCAATTAAAGAGAAATAATACATTTTAGTGTCTTTTTTGTGATGCCAGGTGTTATGCTTTGCATTGTCTTTCTCACCTATTCTCAGCAAGAGTTTAGGAAATAGAACTTGAGGAATAAGAAATTGCATAAGGAACTGTTAACAATAAGAATTCAACATGTCATTTTTAATAAAGCAGCAACAGAGAAAATTTCATTTTTATGTCAAATTATTTTACCTTTATTACATTTAGAAAAGTATCCTTATCTTACATAAAATTATTTTCTTTCACTGACTATTAAAACCCCATTTGTAACTACTCTCACCATTTCACTACTTTGTGTAGCATTTAAGTACCAGAATCAATGATAAACACTTTGTCAGGAAAAGAAAGGAAAATGCCTCATGGGTTTGAGGTTATAATCTTTAAATGTAATGATGACATATCAGAAGGCATTTGAGTATTTGATAAAAAGAAAATTTTAATTATAATTATTGATTACCTCATTCTGCTTCTCTCTATAAGAATGAAAAAGGGAGAGGTAATGACAAAAGGTTTTTTTCTTGCCAGTAATCTCAACTAAACATATATCTTCCAGGCTTGTCTTCCTAGAGAAATAGCAAAATGAACTAAGGTGTTTTGATTCTCATGCCCAGGGGGCTACATTATGATGTAACTTAATTTCTGTTGTTTCTCCTACTGAGAATGTGTATCTCCAGTGCAGTTACTCTTAGAGAATTTAATTAGTGAGTCTGAATCAAATGTATTCAGAGTTCATTCAAGATTAGTGAATTTGAGTAATATTTACAAGCTATTTGAAATGATTCTTAACCTGGCTGCTAATTGTAAAAATCAAGTTTTATACCATGTTGGAGACTTGGGCAAAAAAATAACATAAACCTAGTTTTCCCAGATTTGTGGAATAAGTGAGAAATCAACTTTTTAATGACCCAACATTGAGCTGTGATTTTCTCTGAGCCTGTACAACATGCCTCTCCAACTGCATTTGAATCTGGTTCAATGCTCTTACCTCTGGCTCTAACTTCAGAAAAATAGTATTGAGTGTTAGAAAACCCTATGAAGCCTGATTAGTCAAATATGTGTAAATATTTTCTTAAAATACTTCATATCTGTTGTGCAAACAAAAAACATGGCACCTATCTTTTACCATTATGCCTTCAGTTCATTTCAGTTCAGCAAATATCATATAGTGCCTCTGCTAGGAAAGCAGAATTCGAAGACAAAGCACATACCCCATTTCTTCCAAGAACTTGTGTTAGCTGTGCTGCTGCTGCTAAGTTGCTTCAGTTCAGTTCAGTCGCTCAGTCATGTCCAACTCTTTGTGACCCATGAATTGCAGCACTCTAGGCCTCTCTGTCCATCACCAACTCCTGGAGTTCACTCAGACTCACATCCATCGAGTCAGTGATGCCATCCAGCCATCTCATCCTCTGTCGTCCCCTTCTCCTCCTACCCTCAATCCCTCCCAGCATCAGAGTCTTTGCCAATGAGTCAACTCTTCGCCTGAGATGGCCAAAGTATTGGAGTTTCAGCTTCAACATCAGTCCTTCCAGTGAACACCCAGGGCTGATCTCCTTCAGAATGGACTGGTTGGATCTCCTTGCAGTCCAAGGGACTCTCAAGAGTCTTTTCCAACACCACAGTTCAAAAGCATCAATTCTTCACCACTCAGCTTTCTTTATAGTCCAACTCTCACATCCATACATGACTACTGGAAAAACTATAGCCTTGACTAGATGGACCTTTGTTGGTAAAGTAATGTCTCTGCTTTTCAATATGCTATCTAGGTTGGTCATAAGGGGTCATAAGGGTTTCTTCTAAGGGGTAAGCGTCTTATAATTATATGGCTGAAATCACCGTCTGCAGTGATTTTGGAGCCCCCCAAAATTAAGTCTGACACTGTTTCCTTTGTTTCCCCATCTATTTCCCATGAAGTGATGGGACCAGATGCCATGATCTTAGTTTTCTGAATGTTGAGGTTTAAGCCAACTTTTTCACTCTCCTCTTTCACTTTCATCAAGAGGCTTTTCAGTTCTCCTTCACTTTCTGCCATAAGGGTGGTTTCATCTGCATATGTAGGTTATTGATATTTCTCCTGGCAATCTTGATTCCAGCTTGTTCTTCCTCAGGTCCAGCGTTTCTCATGATGTACTCTTCATATAAGTTAAATAAGCAGGGTGATAATATACAGCCTTGACATACTCCTTTTCCTATTTGGAACCAGTCTGTTGTTCCATGTCCAGATCTAACTGTTGCTTCCTGACCTGCACATAGGTTTCTCAAGAGGCAGGTCAGGTGGTTTGGTATTCCCATCTCTTTCAGAATTTTCCACAGTTTATTGTGATCCACACAGTCAAAGGCTTTGGCATAGTCAATAAAGCAGAAATAGATGTTTTTCTGAAACTCTCTTGATTTTTCGATGATCCAGCAGATGTTGGCAATTTGATCTTTGGTTCCTCTGCCTTTTCTAAAACCAGCTTGAACAACAGGGAATTCATGGTTCACGTACTGCTGAAGCCTGGCTTGGAGAATTCTGAGCATTACTTTACTAGCATGTGAGATGAGTGCAATTGTGCGGTAGTTTGAGCATTCTTTGGCATTGCCTTTCTTTGGGATTGGAATGGAAACTGACCTTTTCCTGTCCTTTGGCCACTGTTGAGTTTTCCAAATTTACTGGCATATTGAGTGCAGCACTTTCACAGCATCATCTTTCAGGACTTGAAATAGCTCAACTGGAATTCCATCACCTCCACTAGCTTTGTTCGTAGTGATGCTTTCTAAGGCCCACTTGACTTCACATTCCAGGATCTCTGGCTCTAGGTGAGTGATGACACCATCGTGATTATCTGGGTCGTGAAGTTCTTTTTTGTACAGTTCTTCTGTGTATTCTTGCCACCTCTTCTCAATATCTTCTACTTCTGTTGGGTCCATATCATTTCTGTCCTTTATCGAGCCCATCTTTGCATGAAATATTCCCTTAGTATCTCTAACTTTCTTAAAGAGATCTCTAGTCTTTCCCATTCCATTGTTTTCCTCTATTTCTTTGCATTGATCACTGAGGAAGGCTTTCTTTTCTCTCCTTGCTGTTTTTTGGAACTCTGTATTCAGATGCTTATATCTTTCCTTTTCTCCTTTGCTTTTCGCTTCTCTTCTTTTGACAGCTATTTTTAAGGCCTCCTCAGACAGCCATTTTGCTTTTTTGCATTTTTTTTTCCATGGGGATGTTCTTCATCCCTGTCTCCTGTACAATGTCATGAACCTCTGTCCATAGTTCATCAGGCACTCTATCTATCACATCTAGTCCCTTAAATCTATTTCTCACTTCCACTGTATAATCATAAGGGATTTTATTTAGGTCATACCTGAATGGTCAACTCTTCAAGCCGCTTCAGTCATGTTCAACTCTTTGTTCAACTCTTAGCCCACCAGGCTCCTCTGTCCATTGGATTCTCCAGGCAAGAATACTAGAATGGGTTGCCACACCCTCCTCCAGGGGATCTTTCTAACCCAGAGATTGAACCTACAGCTCTTAAGTATCCTGCATTTACAGGGCTTTTTTTTTTTTTTTTTTTTTTTACCACTAGCACCACCTGGGAAGGCTGCTACTCATTTTGAAAATCCCTTACATTTTATTCACTAGAGAAAGCCATTGGCTGTTAGATTGATTGATGTCTGTACTGCATTATTTTTCACTGAAATCTGCCTCACTGCTTTTAAAATGTAAGCTCCTTAAGACTGTGTTTACCCCGGTGCCTAATAAGGACCTCACACACAGTAAGTTTTAAGCACATTCATTGTTCAAATGTCTTTTGTAGAATGAGAGCAGAATTTTTTTTCCAGGTGTTATCATTCCTGGAATGGAAAAACCAAAGCATTCATGAAATATAGAATGGCTTATGTCTTCCCTTTGAGATTTTTAGTGTATTCTGAGCAACAATATAATTACCTTTTAAAAATGTTCTATTTATTTGTGTGTTTGTTCTAATCCATTGTCTAAAATATTTTGTTTGGTTTCTGTCCCCTTCAAATTGTGTGCTGAGTCAATGTGTTGATCATTCTATCCTAGGAGTTCTTCCTACTACTTAAGCATGTAACAAATAGAAGAAGGAGAAACTATATTGTCATATTGGAACAGCTTTTAAAATGTCAATGAAAGCATTCAGAAACAGAAACACTCAAAAAGTCTGCCTGGCCAGGATGATAAGCTATGGCTTCATATTCCCAAGCACGAATTAAAACATTAATTCCAACAGCTTTGTGGTAACCGTAGTTTATCACAAATCCTCAGTGTTCAATTTTTCTGCATTTGCCAAATGTCTTGCCTATACACATGGTAATGATTCATTTTGAATATTCAAATATTTGCATTCATTTGTTCAAGTGTTTCCACTGCACTTTATAATTAAAATAATAACAATTCAATTTTGGTTTCTATTAGCAGTTTCCCTATACCCATGTGGTAATTCTTTGGGGGGTCTTCACACTTTTGATAAAGGTGGAAAATGGTCTTCTCTGTGAGCCTGTCATTTCATGTTATTACAGAGATCCAAATTTGAAACAGCATGTCTTTGCCACCTATGAATCTTAAAAAAATCTAACAAACAAATTAGCCTTTGTATGAGAGTCCAGAGATAGATGGGCCCCAGGCTGAGCAGCTGTAGTTGTCCCCTGTGGGTAGATATTCCAAGTTGAAGATAAGAGAGGCTGAGCCTTGCCCAGATGAAAGATAGAGACCACCTGTTTGTCATTTTCAAAGTCAAGGAGACCTTCCTAACTATACACGCACAGAAAGGCTCCTTGGAGGTCAAAGGGGGAGTAATGTTAATATACTCACAGGCCTCTTCACTGGAATCCAACTTGGCTAAGAGATGCATGCTTACACATGGGAGGATCCTGAGATATGCCAAATAGAGAGTCAGAACCAGGCAAAATGAAAAGACTGCCAAAGGAAACCTGGAAAAATGCCTCATATATGTGATTCAAACTACCACGAGGGCATGACTTCCTCCCTGAGACTGCCTGTGTGTCTACCCACACATACTCTTTTTTTCCTCCTAATAAAACCTTTTGTTGTTCCACTACTTTTCTGACTTTGAAAAATTCATTTCTGCAAAGTCAAGGGGCCAGGGCCTTATTATTGACCAGCGGTCTAGTGGCTAGGATTCAACAGTCTCACTGCCATGGCCCGATCTCAGTCTTTAGCTGGAAACTAAAATCATACTTCAAGCCACTGCAGGCTGAGGCCCGCCAAGATCAGATTAATATGTATTTTGTTATTCTGTTCAGAAGGAAACTTCCCTCTCTATATTGCTCAAGACAATCTTTACATGGGTTATATAACCTCCACTTAAAACTTAACAACAGTGATAAATTTTGTTAAAACAAAACAAAAAAAAAAATTGTTTAAAAATAGTCAAAGCTGTCTAAAGGTAATTTACTAATCTCCTGAGCAGTAGACTTATATTACTTATTCTAATGATCTGAGTAGATCTGTATTGTAACTGGGCTTCCCTGTCAGCTTAACTGGTAAAGAGTCTGCCTGCAAGGCAGGAGACCCCAGTTTGATTCCTGGGTTGGGAATATGCCCGGGAGAAGGGAAAGGCTAACCACTCCAGTATTCTGGCCTGGAGATCCCTAAGTCCATGGGATCACAAAGAGTCGGACATGACTGAGTGACTTTCACTTTCAGTTCAGTTCAGTTCAGTCACTCAGTCATGTCCGACTCTTTGCAACCCCATGAACCACAGCATGCCAGGCCTTCCTGTCCATCACCAATTCACGGAGTCCACCCAAACCCATGTCCATCCAGTCGGTGATGCCATCCAACCATCTTATCCTCTGTCGTCCCCTTCTCTTTCTGCCCTCAATCTTTCCCAGCATCAGTGTCTTTTCAAATGAGTCAGCTCTTTGCATCAGGTGGCCAAAGCATTGGAGTTTCAGCTTCAACATCAGTCCTTCCAATGAACACCCAGGACTGATCTCCTTTAGGATGGACTGGTTGGATCTCCTTGCAGTCCAAGGGACTCTCAAGAGTCTTTTCCAACACCACAGTTCAAAAGCATCAACTCTTCTGTGCTCAGCTTTCTTTATAGTTCAACTATCACATCCATACATGACCACTGGAAAAACCATAGCCTTGACTAGACAGACCTTTGTTGGCAAAGTAATGTTTCTGCTTTTCAATATGCTATCTAGGTTGGTCATAACTTTCTTTCTAAGGAGTAAGTGTCTTTTAATTTCATGGCTGCAATCACCATCTGCAGTGATTTTGGAGCCCAGAAAAATAAAGTCAGCCACTGTTTCCAATGTGTCTCCATCTATTTGCCATGAAGTGATGGGACTAGATGCCATGAACTTAGTTTTCTGAATGTTGAGCTTTAAGCCAACTTTTTCACTCACCTCTTTCACTTTCATCATGAGGCTTTTCAGTTATTCTTCACTTTCTGCCATAAGGGTGGTATCATTTGCATATCTGAGATTATTCATATTTCTCCTGGCAGTATTGATTCCAGCTTGTTCTTCCTAAGGTCCAGCATTTCTCATGATGTACTTACATATAAGTTAAATAAGCAGGGTGACAGTATACAGCCTTGACATACTCCTTTTCCTATTTGGAACCAGTCTGTTGTTCCATGTCCAGTTCTAACTGTTGCCTCCTGACCTGCATACAGGTTTCTCAAGAGGCATGTCAGGTGGTCTAGTATTCCCATCTCTTGAAGAATTTTCCAGTTTATTGTGATCCACACAAAGACTTTGGCATAGTCAATAAAGCAAAAATAGATGTTTTTCTGGAACTCTCTTGCTTTTTTGATGATCCAGCAGAGGTTGGCAATTTGATCTCTGGTTCCTCTGCCTTTTCTAAAACCAGCTTGAACATCTGGAAGTTCACAGTTCACATATTGCTGAAGCCTGGCTTGGAGAATTTTGAGCATTACTTTACTAGCGTGTGAGATGAGTGCAATTGTGTGATAGTTTGAGCATTCTTTGGCATTTCCTTTCTTTGGCGTTGGAATGAAAACTGACCTTTTCCAGTCCTTTCACTTACACTTGCCCACTTTTGTTGGCAACTTTCTTCAACTTTTCTATTTCTCACCATCATTAGCTAATGGGATTTAAAAATCCAAGAAATGTTTGGAATATGAATAGCAGAGAGCCCATCTACCAGAAATTTCCTCTAATTCAAAGTATCTGACTTACTAACCAGTCTGAGTTGATTGCATTTCAAATGTAGCTTCAGAAACAATTTTCTTACATACAAGTACATTATAAAAGGGCTTCCCTGAGTAAAGAATCTGCCTCCAATGAAGGAGACCCGAGTTAGATCCCTCGGTAGGGAAGATTCCCTGGAGAAAAGGAATGGCTATCCACTCCAATATTCTTGTCTGGAGAATTACATGGACAGAGGAGCAAGGCGGGCTACAGTCTGTGCAGTTGCAGAGTCAGACACAACTGAATGACTAATACACACATTATAAAGAGAAAATGAAAAACATAAAGCCTTATTAGGGTTACCATAAAAATAGATGCAATCGGTTTGTAATTTTTTTGAAAAACATATTAATCCACACTATTTTATTAGACAATCCAAATACTATTTTGCTTATATTATGCTCTTCAAACTGTCAAATTACATTATTCCCAACTTTTTGAAATAGTTTGTGAAGATCTAGAAAACAACAAAATCTGCTATATTTCCTTCTCCCTAAAGATATTTTGCAATAAATATAAATATTCTTACTCTGTAAATAAATCAATTATTTTGCAGATGTATTGGTTTCTATGAATTTAACTCAGTGTAGCATATTTTTTTCATTAGCCATAAGGGAGCTTTCTCCATTCCATCCAATAAACATACATATTGAGTCAAGTTGTTCAGGAGGCAAATAGTGATTTCTGTCTTCCCTATATAAGTTATAAGTCAGCCATGCTAGTTGTTAATGAAGTGCTTAGAAAAATCACCACAGTAAAACTGGTCAGTGAGAGAAAAAAAAATATCTAGAGCCTATAATTCTTTAAATGACTTTGTTAATGAGGCCAAGGACATGAATTTTATACTCAGAGCAATGAGTTTGTTCTTTTTTCAGAAAGAACCTCAGAGCGCAACCCAACTCAAGTCAACTCAAACTAAGGTATAACAAAGAGGAAAGGAAAATTCAAAATAGATGTATCCTTTTGAAATTATTTCTATAGTAAAAAAACAAACTCAAATAACGCTGTATTGATACAAGACTAGTGAGCATTTTTATCTTTTATGAAGAAGAACATTTTAAAAGAAAAGTTGCCCTAATCTGGTTTGATAAGAAATTGTGTTGGTAAAATAATTCATTGGAAATAATGGTGAGAAATACATTTTACTATTAAGTGAAAGACAATAGCTTTGGTATACAGGATGCAAAAAGTGACACAAAAAGATAGGATATTTCCCATTTTTTACTGATGAAAGCACTGAATTAGATGACCACAAAGATTTCTTGTAATGTGAAAATCCCATGAGGAGTTATAAGCTATTAAAGAAGCATAATTGGATAGCTCACAAAAGTTACAAAGATACAAATAACTTACAGTAACATCTGACTTTTCTTCTACATATATTATGGTATATAATGTAGACAGTAGTATATCAAGAGGCTTTGTTGTAAGTTGGAAGAGAAAAATAGTTGCAAAGGAGTTAAATGATTGACAACTTATAGGTCACTCATTAAGGTCCCAGATTGAATTAAATCCAACTTTAAATATAGATTTAATTAGATTTATAGATATAATTATAGATTGCAATGAAGAGAATTTGACCCCAAAAATAAAAAGAATCCAAGTGCTATCTGCCCTCAGCCAATCATATAACAGACAGAAGCATCAACTGTTTCTTTTCACAGTAGCTTTGTCAACATAGGTACCATGAACAATCACATATAATTTTTCACTCTCATGCTCATGATAATCAGTCCTACTATTTACAGAAGTGGCTTCCTAGAGGAGAAATAAGGATACTAAATCTTTAGGGACAATAAAAATATGTGAGAAGATTTGCTTAAAAAAAATATCCATTGCTACTTTTCTTTATCTCTGTCTCAGTCTCTCACACTCTCCCTCTGCACCATACTAGTGACTGCCAAACACATGCCAGGATGTGAGCTCTCTGGATGACCTACTTAAAGTCGGCCTGCACTTCATCAGTTCCGAATCAAAGACTCGTGAGGCTGAGCGAGGACTCCGGAGGTCGTTTATCTCAGACCCCTGCCTGGAGGAGTCACTATTCTAACCCATCTCAGACTGAGGTTGGATGAGGACTTGTTTCCAAAGGACCCCAGGGTGCTATAGAAGCTGTGCTGGTGACTCAGTTCTGTGCATTCTCCTTCGCAGTCAGGGACCAATCAAAGTTCCTGAGAGGTGGAAAGGCCACCGCACGTTTAGATGTTCTGCCTTTCAAATGTACTCGAAATGAGTTACTCACAATGAGCGGCCATTTAAAACTTCCTAGGATGTCTGAAAGCTACAGCTTTAACAGTTCCTTTAAAGAACTTTCATTTGACATATAAAGTCTTCTTTCTTTTCCTTATAGTGTCAGTTCACTTACTAATCTTCTGCTTTCTCTCCATGCTGAACATTTAGTGGGAACCTGGGCGTCATGTAGTCATTTATTTTCCCTGGAAGTGAGGATTATTCTACACATGAGTAAATTGTGAGTTTGTCATAAATAAAAGTCATAGAGGCCCTAAAGTATATTTCACTTAAATATTTTAGGGAATTAAAAATAAAAAGACTCTCTGATTCATGAATAAGAGAAAGTGCATCAATTACTGGCAAGTGACATCTTCATTTGGTTGTCATCTCTATTTGTGCTTGAAATCTTGGTGACAAGATGGTCATGGTTAAATTTTGTGTTTAGAATGTGCCTAAATTACTGTGGACCCAAGGCCATGGATCAATAATATATTCTTTAGATATACTGCGGTCTCCTAGTAACCGGAAATAGTGACTTAAGGTTTTCTGAAGCATCTAACAAGAAACATCTTTGCATTGAGAAAAATGATCATCTATCACAGACTATCTCCAAATCAGTTATTCAAGTCTGAGTCATCAGTAGATGCCATGGATATTAAGAGGAGTGAGAGAGAGGCCCCCTAAAAATTCTTTATTGATCTAATCAGACTAATGACAAAATAATTAAAAGTGCTTTCTTAAAGGATGGTGTTTCCTAATTGTTGCTCAGTCCTCTCAATTCAGAGATAATGCCAAGGATGATATGTATTAAGCCAGACAGGTTGTATATGAGAGGTAATCTTTCAATTGTGTCTGTGCGCCACATAAATTCAGCATTCCCCTACTCATGGGATGAAGGAGATATGACTCCATGACAGTCATTTGGGATCTGACTAACACAGAAAAAGGAATCAGTAAAATGTGACTTTTTCCACATTCTTTGGCACTCAGGCCAGAGTCCCTCCCTGGAAGGAAAGACTAGGGACTTACTCACATAAGAGAAAACAAGGGAGCCATTTAAACAGACTTTCTGAAAAGTAGTTGTTTATGAATAGCCTGCTTGCCTTCCATTTTTAAAGATCTTTGAAGATTTAGTACATTACAAAGCTAGCTTTCAAACAAGTAGTTAAAAGGTGAAATAGTGTTTAACTCAAATATATATATGTGTGTATGCATATATATATATATATATATATATAGTATTTTATATTACTTATTTTAGGCATTAGCAAACCTTTTTTTTCTTGAAAAGGCCAAATTGTCAATTTTGGGTTTGCAGATTTTTGTCACTCAATTCTACCATTGTAGTGTGAAAGCAGCTGTAGACAGTTCATAAATTAACTGGTATGGCTGAATCTGTCTCATTGTGAGGTATATGTGGCTCATGGCTGAAGTTTTCCAGTCCCTTCCTTAAATCATAAAAATTGCTAGAAATATCAAAGTCTTAAGTGTAAAATAATAAAACCATAAAAGTACTAGAAGAAAACTTGAGAGAAAAATCTTGATGATGTAAAAAAATACTTTTTAAGTATCATCCTAAACTCAGATATCAAAAGAAAAGAATAATAAACTTGGCTACATATAATTAAAAGGAAAAAAGGCATGGCAACACACACAAATAAAAATGAAAAGAAATAAAGTATATAGAAAATGTGTTTGTAATACATCATAGAGAGTAGACTAATATCTTTACTATATAAAAATTTCTTCTCTAAAAAGGGACAAACTATGAGTAGTAACACAGAGAAAATAAATATAAATGGATCTTAAACATATTACCCATATTCTCAACTCAAATTTTCAGTAGGAAAATTTGAAGCTAAAAATGAAGCTATAAAATGAGTAATAATTTTTCACCTCTAAGATTGGCAAAGATCAAAACATTTAATAATACACTATACTCAGGGGGTGGGTGGGTGTGTGTAGAAACAGGACCTCTTAAATACTGCTGGTGTTGATATAAATCAATTTATTTTCTATAGAGGATAATGATATTTCAATTAAATTTATATGAAAAGATTTCAAAACAATGGAAAATTCATGTATATATTTTTCTACTGACATTTTAAAACTTGTTCTGATTGAACTTTAAAATGTATTTGATTAAAATCTAATAAAGCAATAAAAATCTTTACATGAATTAGTGCATAAAGCAACTGTGTGCAATTAATTCATTCTCATTTATTTTCTCATAAATCACTATAGCTTCAGAAAGATAAAACTAAAAGATAAAACTATTTAAAATGTTGTCAAACCCATCATTTGGATGTGTCCCAACTTGCATTTTAAATGACAGCTTTGCAGAATTCTTTGACTTCACTATTTCATGTAGTGTCACTTAATTCACAAAGAATGTCTAATTTTATGGCTTCCCTGATGGCTCAGTGGTAAAGAATCTACCGCCCAATGCAGGAGATATGGGTTTGATCCCTGGTCCAGGAAGATACCACATACCACAGAGCAATTAAACCTGTCCACCAGAACTACTAAGCCTGTGCTCTAGAGTCCATGAGATGCAACTGCTGAGCCCATGTGCTGCAACGACTGAAGCCTGTTCTCCCAGAGCCTATTCTCCACAGTAAGAGAAATCACTGGAATGAGAAGCCTAAGAGAGTAGCCCCTGCTCTCCATAGCTAGAGAAAAGCCTGCTCAGCAATGACGACTTAGCACAGCCAAAAATAAATAAATGAAAAAAAAAAAAAGGAATGTCTAATTTTCAAAGTATTTTTGACTATGAATGCTTCAGTGGCATGTTTCTATGTCTGAAAATCTTGGGCCTTTCCCCCAAATTTTCTAATTATTTTTTGATTAAGTTATTAATTCACATATTCATCTGTGCAGCATTTATTAAATGCCCACTATGTGCCATACTCAGATTAGCCACTGAGAATAGAAAGATGAAGAAGATCAGCTCTATCATTGGGGGAACTCATTACTTAGTAAGGAAGACAAGTAAATAATTGATTGGAATGTTGCTGGTGTCAGCAAACCACAGCCTTAGGGCAATTAATACATCTGACTGGTTGTCTACTTTCTGATAATCCTGCCCATGACTCACTACCTATAAAAAGTCTCACATTGTGATCATACAGTTCCACATGGCATTCTTCAGGAGAGTCTGTACATTTAGCTTTATTGTACTGTCCTAATATTGTTGGATGAATTATGAAGTGACTAAAGAGACTTGAAGAATCTTTAGATATTGAAGACTGGAGAGGGTTGGAGCTACATATAAATCTTCTTGATTTACATATTAAAAATGTGGGATCCTATAAGGCAATCAAGCTTCCATTGAAAGTTTTTAGCACTGAAAAAATCAGATAAGATATATGATTCAGACACAACACAGACAGACATGTGGAAGCTGAATGCAAAGCAGAGATTGTTGGTAGAAAGTTCAATTAGAAGGCTATTTCAATAGCCCACATACAAGGAAAGAAGAGAATGACTGAAAACAGGAGTTACCAGGACATTGTTAAATTAATTCATAAGGCCATGTGAGTGTATAAGAAGTGTGTTTACTTATGTGGGGTTTCATTTTGCCCACTCATTCTAATCTCTGTTACAAAAGAGCATAGTTACTGCTGATAGAATCTGTATATAATTTCTGGAGAAGAGTTGTAAGTAAAGACACATTCCCATCCGGTTTCTGTAACACAGCTCTCATCTCCTTACCTTCAAGGCTCTTTTCCATGATACAAAATTGTAAACGCTAATACCACATGTTTGTCTGCAGATAGTACCGTATTCCTGCTAATTTACAGGTGACCTCACATTTCAGATACATTTTAAGGTTTTATCATTTATACTTGCCCTCTGAAAATCAGAGTTTTCACTAAATCTTTTAATGAAGGTGTTGCTACAAACAGCATAAATGTCACTGGAAGCATGTGGGACCTCTCCAGTCTTGAGAATAAACAGTTTTCAGCAAAGAAGAGAAAAAGTGAAAGTGTTAGTAGCTCAGTCGTGTCCAACCCTTTGTGAGCCCATGGAATTCTCCAGGCCAGAATACTGGAATGGGTAACTGTTCCCTTCTTCAGCAGATCTTCCCTACCTAGGGATCCAATCCAGGTCTCCTGCATTGTAGGCAGATTCTTTCCTGTCTGAGCCACCAAATAATAAAGCAAAACCTTGCATCTGCATGAGATCTGTCATGTGGATGCAGCTCTTTAGATAGCACATTGCTGGCATCTTTCATTTCATTAGAAAAGACAGAGACCAGCAACCAGTCCACTATCTTTCTTATGCTTGCCTAAGTTAACGAGGCAGTTTAAACACAAGAAATAGTTAATTTTTTTCCAACTCTATGAAACCTCCTGATTTACCAGAAATTTCTAGAAACAGTGTATGCTTGGAGGAGTTAACATAGAAGTAATTTAAACACTAGTTAGAAGATTAAAATTGATGATATATAAATTTCTATAGATCATTGTCCTAAATACAATATTCAGTCTGATCAAGCGAACCTGTCATTACACGTCAGATTCTGTATTAAACTTTCAGGTTTGGATTTAACTCCAAAACTTAAAATTTATTTGACACATTATTTAACCTTTACATGCTTCAATTTTTCATATGTAAATTGTGGGTGCCAATATTACTTCATATGATGTTTTATTCAGTGAGTAACTACATATAAGGTGTTTAAATATGTCATTGCACTTAGTAAGATTTAATAAATGTAGAATTATTGATTTTACTTTTTCCATATGGGGACAGAACTGACTGAGGCTATTAGTTGATTAGATTACCAACTTTTGGGGTGAATCTAAATGACTTTCAGAAAAATACCAATCTCTGAAAATTTCCAATTCAGATCAGCTATGAAGTTGATCTTGTTCAGACACGTTGGTTAAAACTTCCCTCTAGGAACAGTAAAGGCAGTTCATAAGGCAAGGATCATCTTGGAGAGAATAGGCATCTGCTTCAAAAAATGATGTCCATACCTTCTACGATATTTTTCATCCTACTTGACAAAGTTTTTTTCATATCTTCTTACATGAACCCCCAAAGAAGGATTTTCTCCATGTTGTGACTGTACTCAACTAGTCATACCACCAGCTCAAAGCAAAGAAGGATTCTAACTGTTCAAGGAAAGTGCAGAAGATGAGTTGCAAAGACTGGAACTAATTGGATTAAATAGAAAGAGCAGACACCAAATTATATTTTTGTCCTTTGATTCACATAATTTACCATAATACCAAGTTCATTCCTTTCTTGAAAAACTTCCACAAATCTTGCCCTTCTCATTTAGTCAGAAGGGAAAAGAAACTTCTATTTCAACACCTTTTTTTGTAGGTCAAATGGCACTATAAAGAATCTAAGGAAGTTTAGGAAATAATTTTAAGATGAACAGAAAAAAGAGCTCTCTGCAAAAAGCATGTGTAGGAATCTCTGGAGGTTATTTAAGGAACCACAATTGCCTGACATATATTTTTTTTTTAGAAGATTTCTCACTCTCCAATAAGAATATTATGCTATGAACTTTGCTACTGTTCTGTCTTTGTGTAACTTCAAGTCACTCATTTTGTGTATTTGTGAGCTTTATAGTTAACTTTGAATAGTCATGCTAGTTGAGTGAGAAGATGAGCGTGTGGAAAATGAGTATCTTCAAATCTCATTTCAAATAATAGATGACGTTCCATCATGAGCAGTCTATGGCTAACCCATGCAATAACTTTCTGGAAACCAAAAGTAGAAACTTTCCAGGCAGCTGTAATCCTGAATACAGACAAACTGTAAAGTGAGCAGAACAACCACTTCCCTCTTGAATGATCTTGCACAGTATACAATCTATACAACAAGATGTGACTGCTTGAAATTTGTATTAAAAAAGCAAATTACTTGAAAACTTTACATTGTAAATTGATGGGGCAAAAAAATGTGTACCACTGGAAAATTAATTAGCATTTTAATTTAATCAACAAAGTCAGAAATATTTAAAATAAGTGAATATATACAGCATCTATAATCTTATCATCTTCTCACAACTGTATCTCTTTCATATATTATACAATACTTTGTATACATTCCAAAGTACATTTGTTTTATTTTCCTTAATTTTATCTACATCTATGGACATGTATCATATAATCTTTTAAATTCTTCCTTTTGATTCATTAGTAACATTTTATTATACATACATAATTTGTGGTATTTTATTCTTTGGAAGGAATGATGCTAAAGCTGAAACTCCAGTACTTTGGCCACCTCATGAGAAGAGCTGACTCATCAGAGAAGACTCTGATGCTGGGAGGGATTGGGGGCAGGAGGAGAAGGGGACGACAGAGGATGAGATGGCTGGATGGCATCACGGACTCGATGGACCTGAGTCTGAGTGAACTCCGGGAGATGGTGATGGACAGGGAGGCCTGGCGTGCTGCGATTCATGGGGTCGCAAAGGGTCAGACACGACTGAGTGACTTAACTGAACTGAACTGATGATTTGATTCTTTCTGAGTTTTCAGAATCTTATTCTCAACAATCACCTTTTACACTGTGATCTCAAATTGTTGGTATTTCAGTATGATTATCAAGATTTGTCTCTACGAATATTTCATGTGTTCTCTGTCTCATTTTGTCCCTCTCATGCTCATATTTTTCTAGCTGATCCTACTCATCCACCATGTCTTATCTTAGAGGTTAGTTCCTTTGGTAGATACTGTGAGTTACTCAGCAGCCAAATCCTACTTGATTTTACTTAAGAGTGGAAGTTCCTCGATTTCAGAAGTGATATAAAATTTTGCTAGTACTTTACACTAGTACTGGGGTATAATCATTATGAAATTAAGCTAATCATGAAAATCCCATTTCCTTATGTCAGAACCTCACTTTAGCATCCTCTTACTGATGAGACCTAAGACATCATTCTGGCAAATGCACCAGAGTATTCCCCTGATGAAAAGACAGAATCTATAGAGGAAATCAGAAATCTGTGGTCCCACTCCATTCTTTTTTTCCTTGATTATTATGGCTTTGACGTGCAGTAACCATCCTTACCAGGACTGAAAAGCCAGTGTGCTGGAGATGGCAGAGTAGGAAACAGAATGATATGTTTTATATCACTGGCTTCTTGATAAGATCACTGAGCTTTGGTTCCAAATCTGGTATTGCCTACCTTTTGTTTTATTTTGTGATTAATTATGTTTATTTTAAATTATTGTTTTATCTAATGACTAAATATCTTTATTTGTAAAATCATTAATGTTTTTATAGTCAACTTTTATTCTAATCTGTTCATTACATTTGAATAACCTACTCTGGACTCCTAGGTCTGGGCTGGGTATCATTCCTATGTGATTCAATGGTAGAAATTTATTCTTTATAAGGGAAGTCATCTTAGAATATTAAAATTGTCTATTCATCTAAATGAATGACATACTATTTCCTATGTTACTGTTAGAGTATTCAGAATTCATCTTTTTAATATTATATCCTTGAGCACCTAACCTAGTTCCTAAGCCACAAAAAATATTGTTATAAAAAATTTTATTGCTATAAATTATTTTATAATAATGATTATATATCTATAACCTAGGACAAACTTTTTTATAACAAAAAATATTGTTATAAATTATTTTATTGCTATAAATTATTTTATAATGATTATATATCTATAACCTAGGACAAACTTTTAGTATTAGAATTACTATATAAAAGGTTATACACATTTGTGTACATCTATATTATAGGACTCTTATTTGACACCATGTGCTACCCAGAGTTAGGTCAAATTCAAATTAAGGGTATAATCCTCCAGACTGCCAAGTGTACTCAAGCCTTCAGACATCATTCACAAATGTGGGAGTTCCTGTAACAACATATTAAAAAATAGAGACATTATGTTGCCAACAAAGATCCATCTGGTCAAAGGTATGGTTTTTCCAGTAGTCATGTATGGATGTGAGAATAGGACTATAAAAAAAGCTGAGCACTGAAGAACTGATGCTTTTGAACTGTAGTGTTGGAGAAGGCTCTTGAGAGTCCCTTGGACAGCAAGGAGATCCAACCTCTCCATCTTAAAGGAAATCAGTCCTGAATATATATTGGAAGGACTGATGCCGAAGCTGAAACTCCAACACTTTGGCCACCTGATGTGAAGAAGTGACTCATTGGAAAAGACCCTGATGCTGGGAAAGATTGAAGGTGGGAGGAGAAGGGGATAACAGAGGATGAGATGGTTGGATAGCATCACCCACTCAATGGACATGAGTTTGAGTAAACTCCAGGAGTTGGTGACGGACAGGGAAGCCTGGTGTGCTGCAGTCCATGGGGTCACAAAGAGTCAGACATGACTGAGTGACTGAACTGAACTGAACTAAATTGGTTTTTAAATAATCTGTAAAATAAAAGATATGAATATCCAAAATTCCATGCAGTGAATGAATCACTAAATGTAAGAGCTAAGAAACTTAACAGTTAAGAAATTCAAGAGACCTAACATTTACTACTATTAAAATTAGTCATACTCTATGTATCTGCCATTATTTGCAAATGTTTAGATAGAAGTTAAAAGTGTATTTATTAGTGGGAGCAATAGGTTTTGCTTTTGTGTCTTCTTGCATTCACAGAAGGAACTGCTGGTTTCCTTGTATTTTGAGAGGAAAACCATAGCCTGTAAACAGTAGCAGAGGCTTCTTTAGTTTAGAGGTTAGTTTTGTAAAATGCTAGAATGGCTTGTTGAGGGTAATTATACATCTCCTTTTCTAAAGGAATTTAAATATATATTTGATCCTTATTTGTCTGGAATGTGATGTTTTCACATGTTGTTCTACATGAAGATAATGCAATAGACTAAAGAATTACTCAATGTTTTCCTAAGTTTTGTGATTTTATCATTTAACTTTATTATTATCAATATAAGGTGATCAATATTTTCAGATAAATTTGGAATTTAGATATTTTAACCCTTCTAGTGTTACCATTAGTTAAACTTCTGAAGCTTTACTATTTCACTCATAAAAAAACAATTCCAAATGCAAATAAGAGAATGACTCAATGAAGGGTAAATGGAAGAGGATCCATTCTATAAAAGGATTCTATCTCTGGATATCACCAAGATATAGCAACACTCAGCAAAGATCTATGAAAATAATGGTAAGTAATTATAATAATTATTACTACTAAAATAGTGATAATGACATGACATAATATCTATTAAACTTTTCTTTGTGCTACACACTAAAATGCTTTTAAATTATCAAATTAAATTTGTATAGCCATCTGATGAGGTAGGTACTAATATTATTCCTATTATATAAGAATCTAGGCTTCCCTTGTGGCTCAGTTGGTAAAGAATCCACCTGCAAGGCAGGAGACCCGGGTTCAATCCCTGGATTGGGAAGATCCCCTAGAGAAAGGAAAGGCTACCCACTCCAATATTCTGGCCTGGAGAATTTCATGAACTCTATAGTCCATGGGTTCACAAAGAGTTGGAAATGACTGCACAACTTTCACTATATAAAAACCGAAAGGTTAAAGGAATTAAACAATTTTAAGTCATGAATAATAGTGGGAAAGCTGGGGTGATTGTTGGACTAGTCTTTTGTTTTTTTTTTTCTTAGGAATCATATCACTGGTTCTGCCATTGAGTGCTGAATAATTGATGCTTCTGAGCTGTGGTGTTGGAGAAGACTCTTGAGAGTCCCTTGGACTGCAAGGAGATGAAACCAGTCAATCCTCAAGAAAATCAATCCTGAATATTCATTGGAAGGACTGATGCTGAAGCTGAAACTCCAATACCTTGGCCATCTGATCTGATGCATACAACTGACTCCTTGGAAAATACTTTTATGAAGGCAGGAGGAGGAGGGGATGACGGAGGATTAGATGGTTGATGGCATTGCCCACTCGATGGATGTGAGTTTGAGCAAACTCCCAAAGTTGGTGATGGACAAGGAAGCCTGGCATGTTGCAGTCCATGGGGTTGCAAAGAGTCAGACAAAATTGAGCAACTGAACTACTAGAATGTTTGAAAACAATGTTGTTGTTGTTATTTTTCATTTTATATGTACAGTGGAAGAGTAGATCAGGATCTGGAGGGAGGGTAAACAGTGTCAAAATGGATTCCAGGATTCCAAGATAAGGGGGAAATTTTTTTCACTTCCCATTTAGAATCAAGAAACAGGCTAGGCTGCATCACTCCCCAGGAAAACATGGTTGATGGGACCAAAGATGACCTCACAATGATTCTGTGCGTTAGAACAGGAAGCAAGCTTGGGATTAACTCCTATGCCCTAAAACATGGCATATAACTCATGAAAGAGTGATGCAACTGCATGAATGAAGAGGTTATTTGAGCTAATACATTGTTGCCAGCTGACTTCCCATCTAACCAATATTTTGGTGGCATGTAAGCCTCCATCATTCAAAATTTAGACAAAGCCTTTGCAGGGAAAGATCCAAAGTTGCCTGTGGTTAACATTCTGTATTGCTCAAGGAATAGAAATGTTAATTATTAATTTGTGTAAGAATAAATTTTACTTTTACTTGTTTATTTCAGAAATGAAGACTTACTAATATCTAATTCACTCATTTGGTGTAATTTCTAAAAATGGTAAATATAATGATGATATATGACTTGATACCTGAATACTTGCATCAGTGTGGTTTAAAGGCTAACTTAACATGTGGTAGTTAATGTAAGTAAACAGCTTAAAATGATTAAGTGAGAATTGTGATATCCTGGTTATTCTGATGATGTGTGATTGCTTACTTTAAAACCCAGTGTAAGCTCCATGGCACCACAAGACTATCCTTAGCTCCTAAGAAGGTCGCTGGTCACCAATTAATGTTGAGTGAATAAATAGAAAGATGAATATACAGATATATGTGCATATATATATGAAAGTGAAAGTGAAGTCGCTCAGTCGTGTCTGACCCTTTGCAACTCTGTGGACTGTAGCCCACCAGGCTCCTCTGTCCATGGGATTCTCTGGGCAAGAATACTGGAGTGGGTTGCCATTTCATATATATATATACCAAATAGTCTGATAAGAAAAAACTTTGTGTAATGGAATAAATCAAGTTTTTCTTTATTTCTTGTTTTACCTTCTGTTTGAAATGTCCTTAGGGATCAGAAAACTCACACTGGGTCTTTTTTCAAGTAAAATACTGTTCTTGATAGCTCTTAAGTCATATGTCCACAGATTTTGTAGGATGAAACTGATAAACCTAATAAATTAACTTATATGGTTATGAATGGGTTTACATTAACTGTCTCCTAGTAATTTCTGAGGATTATTCTTATCTGAAACCATTATCTCTAGTACATAGAAGGTAAGATGAACATAGTTTGGGTTAAGAAGGTTTCCAAGAGATCTTATAATCACTCTATACAAGCAACTTTTCTCATAATCAGACACTTGATTCCAGCTAACAGAATGAAATATATACACATTACTCTTACTGATATTTCAGCTAATGGACATTTTTCTTTTAACTGAAGTCCACCAACAAACCCCTCCAATTATGCCTGATGTTTGCAAACATGAACATCAGAACATATCTCCCTCATTTCCTAAATCTTTTCAGCCTTCCTTTCACTGAGGAAAATAGTAGGTTATTTGTAGATGTGGAGACTTCTTAAGTTTCTATCACTGTAGGTTTACATTTTAGTGATTAAAATACTTGGCAATGAATTGACATTTTTTTGAATTTGGAAAATATGTATTCACTTTTATGTTAAATAGTAGTTTTACAATTATACATCATCCAATCCTTGTTTTAAATATAGGCATTTATTACCAAAGTGGAAATATTGGAGAAGGGATAAATCAGGAGCTTGGGTTTAATATACACATATTACTATGTGTAAGATAGATAACTGGGAGTTCACTGGGAGTCCAGTGGTTAGGACTCCACACTTCTACTGCAGAGGGTGTGGGTTTGATCCCTCATCAGAGAAGTCCTGCATTGTAATAACCTAATGAAAAAGAATGATTAGCATCACAACATTGTTAATCAACTCTGTGCTCAGTGCCAGTCACTCAGTTGTGTCCTACTCTTTGAGCCCCGATAGATTATAGCCCACCAGGTTTCCCTGTCTATGGAATTTTCCAAGCAAGAATACTGGAGTGGGTTGCCATTTCCTACTCCAGAGTTAATCACCTATACTCTAAACAAAATAAAAAGTTAAAAATCATATATATATATATATATATATATATATATACATATACCAATCACTTTGTTTACACCTGAAACTATTAATAACACAACATTGCAAATCAACTATAATCTCATAAAATTATTTAAAATAAATAAGCAAAATGCACCAAAAAATTAATCAAATGACTATGCACCTAGGGGTGAAAATTAAGCCCAAACAGTGAAGAGTACATAGAAATAGCAGAGGAGAAACAAAGACAAAGGAAAACCTTCAACTTTCTAAGTTTAACAAAAGATTTCTACTGCATTAGAATAAAAGGATAGCTATTTCAGGTGCCAACTGGAGTAAAATCCAAAAGACTAAAAGTAATTTTTAAATTGAGTTTTCATCAGTGACGCTGACAAAATCTATCCCCCCCCCCCAAAGTAAACTCATTGTGACATCTCATAGCTATAAATTATGGGCTCCTGTTTTAAACACCTGCACTTAAAACAGGTAAATGACTCTCTAAGCTATTTTCTTCCAAATCAAGTGAGGACAAAATAGGCGGAAATACAGCAATAATACCATCTAAGTGATTTAGAGCAGACATAAGGAAAAGCACTACTCCATGGTAGTTTATATGCTCATAGATAAGGGGCTGTGTGACCAAGGTGATATACATCTGGCCCTGCCCAGAAACCGAGTAATATAATACATCACTATTCTGGGTGTCACCAAACGAATGGATTGGCAACATCACTGTGTACTTTGGGTGGTGGGGAAGGGAGTAGTTGTGGAACGTAGCAGTTCTAGTCTTATAAAACTGATGCAAAAATATCAGATATGGGATTCTTAATTCAGTGTCCTAAAGCAACCGTGGATGAACTTCAGGAAATCTATAAACATATTGAAATTAAGTATATACAATTTTACATACATATATATGTGACATTTTATAAGGGAAGATCTATTTCTTTCACAGAATTCTTTGTGTAGACTATAATCATATATGCACACACAATTAAGATTAAACACCAAGATAACTCAGGTATAAAGAAAAGGACGATTCATGTTTTTTCAATGTATTGTAAACTATTTGTAAAGAAAATGATTCCACCATTTCTGATTCTCATCTTCCAACTTACTTTTGCTTCCAAGCATACCCCTTACCTCTAAAGAAATTCTGATTTGGAAAAATAGTTTTCTGAGTACAATTGTACTCTCCATGCCACTGACTCCAGCCTTCCTCTCACCACAGTTTTGCCTCCCTCAGGCTCTCTGCCCCAGGCCTCTTGGTCCCTTGTAATTTCCAATGTGTTTTGAGTTCTCTCTGACATCTCACCCTTTGCAGACACAGCTTTTTCTGTCTGAAATATTATCTCCATCTCTAGTCTTCAACTGATTACCCTAGTAGTCCTCCAGGATTTCTCTCTAGTGACCTTTGACCAAGTCCCTGGGCAAATTTCTGTCAATGCACATATCAGACTGCACAGGAAATAGTCTGCTTTTCATTATTTTCCCATTACTAAATTGCAGTTTCTTGAAATTCTATATGTTTAGCAGTAAGCTCATAATCTCTCACAGTGCTTGGTACATAAAGAGTCAATAGTCTTTATTGAATGGTAATGTTCAGAAAAAATTAACCAAAAAAATCAATAAGTTTTCTTTTTTAGGGTGTGTGTGTGTTTAAACAAAGAAAAATATAGGCTAAAAGAATTAATGACTCCTTTTGGAAGTGATTTCATGCAGAAAGAGACAGTGTAGAATGATATCTGGTAATAAGGGAACTTTCCTGAAACCACCGAAGTGATTAAATCCACATCACATAGTTGGTACCTTAAGAGACCTATGCTTTCTTGAATCATTAATTGCATGTTCTGTTTGAAAGAACCTTAGAATTCACAGTTTTTGTAAACACAGTACAGTTGAAGTTCATAAAGAAGGGATAGAATTTGTATTTTGTCACACAGCTATCCTAAGCAATATTCTATTCTCAAATTATACTTTAGACAAATTCCACTTACTTACTCTACTGTGATTTTCAGTTGGTTGTGTTGTGTATACAGTGATGTTCCCAGCACATGCCCCTTCAGAACTGGAGGACTCGTTCTATAGTTGCTGGTTGTGCTTTGATTGTTTTCAGCTGCCAAACATTCCTGTATTTGCCCTCAACTGAATACAGTCTATTCATCCATGATCTCACTCTGTCTCTGGAGAAAATCTACATTCAGTGAATGCTTGAGGAAGATAAAGGCCCTCACCACCTTGGGACAACTTAGAAAGGCCGTTGTAGTTTCAGAGATTCTTATGGAACTGAGTGACTTTTCCCAAGACTGCACCACAGCCCAACTTCTCCCTTACCCAGAGATACATTGCTCCTCACCATCCCTTCCCCCGACAAGAGCTAATTTGGAGAGTGTTTCCTATCAAACTGTAGCTCTTGGGTTGAGATTAGATTCTAATGGACAAATCTGTGAGTAAAGCAATCAGTTGTGAGGCTATTGTAATCCTGAGAAAAAAATTTGTGGTAGTGAGGCCAAAAGTTCAGCCTCTGTGCACCAGTGCCTAATCAAATCTCAGACAGAACTTTGAAGTAGAAAAGAATAACTTTATTGCTTTGCCAGGCAAAAGGAGACACAGCAGGCTCCTGCTCCTGAAAGCTGTGTCCCAACCTGGGAGGATCTGATAAGCAGTTTTACAGCAACAAGTCAAGAGTGGGGTTGTTGACAATGTTAGGATGTGTGCAGCATCTCAGGTTGTTGGTCTCCTAATATTGATGAACTTCTCTGGCCCCTTTAATCTTGCCTCATGTGGTTTCTTGGCTGCTCCTTCCATGATTAACTGTTCAGATATGCCCTTTGGAGCTAAGGGAAGGTCATGGAGGCTGGAGTCTTGTCTTTAAGATGGGGGAAACAGAAAGGCTTCAGTGCCCAGAAGCCCTCCAGAGTCCTGTTCAGCTGCAGTAGCAGTGGAGGTGGTGAGAAGTGTTTGAATTTTGGATATATTTTGAAGGTAGGAATAACAGATTTCCTCACACATTGGTTGTAGATTGAGAAAGAAAATGAAGATTTCAAGGATGAGGCCACATATGTTGGCATAAGTACTGGAAAAATGGTGAAGGAGTGTCTATAACTGGAGCAAACTTGGGAAGATGTAACTGAGAATTTGTTTTGGAATATGTTGAGTTTGAAGTGTCAGTTGGATACCCAGTGGAGATATTAGTAGACAACCAGATTTATAGGTCTGCAAGATAATATAGCACTTGTGTGGAAGATGTAACTTTAGAAGTCTTTGGCATACACTAATTTTTAAAGCTATTAGAATCAATGCGATTGACAAGAGAACAGGTGAGACTGTCAAGAAGAAGAGAAGACCAAAGACTGGGACCTGGAACAGTCCACTTTGGAGAGTGGGGAGAGAAAAGGAACCAGAAAAGAAAAGTGGGGTAAAATGACCATTGAAATATGATAAATACTGAAAAATGTACAGTTTGGGTAGAAGTGTGAGAAAGTACATAAATGAGAAGGGTTTGGGCAACAACTTCACATCCTACTTACAGGTGAAATAAACTGACTTGAGTCACTTAGATGGTGATATTGATGACAGTATTTCAAAGAGAGTGACAAGCTAGAAAATATAATTAGAGTGGACTTTTGAGAACATGTCAGGATAGAAAATAAAAACACATAAAAACACCTGTCTCTAGTCATTTTGCTAAAAATAGGAGAATAAAAATAAGAAGATAGGAATGTGTTCAATAGATGGATAAAGAAGATATATATATATATATATATATATATATATACACCATAGAATATTACTCTCCCATAAAAAAGAATGAAATTCTGCCATTTTCAACAAGGATGGACTTAAAGGGTATTATGATTAGTAAAAATGTAAGACAGACAAAGACAAATACTATATGTGTCAACATAATTGTGAAATCTAAAGAAGAAAACTGTAGAGAATGAAACCTTGGTTGTCAAAGCAGACAGGCGTATGCGGAAAGTTAAAATGGGTGAAGGGAATTAAAAAGTACTAATTACTATCTATGATATATATGGTACAAAGATGTGAGGTACAGAGTAAGGAATATAGAATATTTTAAAATAACTATTAGAATATAGTCTATAAAAATATTGGATTATTATGATGTATACCTGAAACTGGTATAATATTGTAAGTCTCAGTTCAGTTCAGTTGCTCCGTCGTGTCTGACTCTTTGCGACCACACAGTCTGCAGCACGTCAGGCCTCCCTGTTCATCATCAACTCCTGGAGTTTACTCAAACTCATGTCCATTGAGGCGGTGATACCATCCAGCCATCTCATCCTCTGTCATCCCCTTCTCCTCCTACCTTCAGTCTTTCTTAATATCAGGGTCTTTTGAAATGAGTCAGCTCTTTGCATCAGGTGGCCAAAGTATTGGATTTTCTGCTTCAACATCAGTCCTTCCAATGAATATTCAGGACTGATTTTCTTTAGGATGGACTGGTTAGATCTCTTTGTGGTCCAAGGGACTCTCAAGAGTCTCCTCCAACACTATAGTTCAAAAGCATCAATTATTTGGTGCTCAGATTTCTTTATAGTTCAACACTTACATCCATACCTGACTACTGGAAAAACCATACCATTGACTAGATGGACCTTTGTTGGCAAAGTAATGTCTCTGATTTTTAATATGCTGTCTAGGTTGGTCATAACTTTTCTTCCAAGGAGCAAGGATCTTTTAATTTCATGGCTGAAGTTCACCATCTGCAGTGATTTTGGAGCCCCCCAAAATAAAGTCTTTTACTGTTTTCTCATCTATTTACCATGAAGTGATGAGACCAGATGCTATTTTCTTAGTTTTCCGAATGTTGAGTTTTAAGCCAACTTTTTCACTCTTCTCTTTCACTTTCACCAAGAAGCTCTTTAGTTCTTGTTCACTTTTGGCCATAATTTTAGTGTCATCTGCATATCTGAGGTTATTGATATTTCTTGCAGCAGTCTTGATTACAGCTTGTGTTTTATCCAGTTCAGCATTTCTCATGATGTATGCTGCATATAAGATATATAAGTAGGGTGACAATATACAGCCTTGATGTACTGCTTTCCTGATGTGGAACCAGTCTCTTGTTCCATGTCCAGTTCTAACTGTTGATTCTTGACCTGCATACAGATTTCCCAGCAGGCAGGCAAAGTGGTCTGGTATTACCATTTCTTTAAGAATTTTCCACAGTTTGTTGTGATTCACACAGTCAAAGTCTTTGGCATAGTCAATAAAGCAGAAATAGATGTTTTCCCTGAACTCTCTTGTTTTTTTGAAAATTCAATGGATGTTGGCAATTTGATCTCTGGTTCCTCCTTTTCTAAATCTAGCTTGAACATCTGGAAGTTCATGATTCATGTATTGTTGAAGCCTGGCTTGGAGAATTTTGAGCATTACTTTGCTAGCAGTTGAGATGAGTGCAATTGTGCGGTAGTTTGAATATTCTTTGGCATTGCCTTTCTTTGGGATTGGAATAAAAACTGACTCTTTCCAGTCCTCTGGCCAATGCTGGGTTTTCTAAATTTGCTGGCATATTGAGTACAGCACTTTCACAGCATCATCTTTCAGGATTTGAAATAGCTCAACTGGAATTCCATCACTTCCGCCATAGTGATGCTTCCTAAGGCCCACTTGATTTCACATTCCAGGATGTCTGGCTCTAGGTGAGTGATCACACCACCGTGATTATCTGGGTCATGAAGATCTTTTTTGTATAGTTCTTCTGTGTATTCTTGCCACCTCTTCTGAATATCTCCTGGTTCTGTTAGATCTCTACCATTTCTGTCCTTTACTGTGCCCATTTTTGCATGAAACATTCCCTTGGTGTCTCTAATTTTCTTGAAGAAATCTCTAGTCTTTCCCATTCTATTGTTTTTTCTATTTCTTTGCACTGATCACTGAGGAAGGCTTCCTTAACTCTCCTTGCTATTCTTTGGAATGCTGCATTCAAATGGCTATATCTTTCCTTTTCTCCTTTGTCTTTCACTTCTCTTCCTTTCTCAGCTATTTTAAGACCACCTCAGACAACCATTTTGCCTTTTCGCATTTCTTTTTCTTGGGGATGGTCTTGATCACTGACTCCTGTACAATGTCATGAAATTCCTTCCATACTTCTTCAGGCACTCTGTCTATCAGATGTAATGCCTTTAATCTATTTCTCACTTCCACTGTATAATTATAAGGGATTTGATTTAGGTCATACCTGAATGGCCTAGTGGTTTTCCCTACTTTCTTCAATTTCAGTCTGAATTTGGCAATAAGGAGTTCATGATCTGAGCCACAGTCAGCTCCTGGTCTTGTTTTTGCTGACTGTATAGAGCTTCTCATTCTTTGGCTGCAAAGGATATAATCAATCTGATTTCAGTGTTGAGCATCTGGTGATGTTCATGTGTAGAGGCTTCTCTTGTTGGAAGAGAGTGTTTGCTATGACCAGTGCGTTCTCTTGGCAAAACTCTATTAATCTTTGCCCTGCTTCATTCTGTACTGCAAGGCCAAATTTGCCTGTTACTCCAGGTATTTCTTGACTTCCCGCTTTTGCATTCCAGTCGCCTATAATGAAAAGGACATCTTCTTTGGGTGTTAGTCTAGAAGGTCTTGTAGATCTTCACAGAACCAATCAATTTCAGCTTCTTCAGCATTACTAGTCAGAGCATAGACTTGGATTACTGTGATATTGAATGGTTTGCCTTGGAAACGAACAGAGATCATTCTGTCATTTTTGAGACTGCATCCAAGTACAGCATTTTGGGCTCTTTTGTTGATTATGATGGCTACTCCATTTCTCCTAAGGGATTCTTGCTCACAGTAGTAGATATAATGGTCATCTGAGTTAAATTCACCCATTCCAGTCCATTTTAGCTCGCTATTTCCTAAAATGTCGATGTTCACACTTCCAATCTCCTGTTTGACCACTTCCAATTTGCCTTGATTCATGGACCTAATAATCCAGGTTCCTATGCGATATTACTCATACACCATTGAACTTTACTTCCATCACCAGTCACATTCACAACTGGGTGTTGCTGTTGCTTTGGCTGTATCTCTTCATTCTTGCTGGGGTATTTCTCCACTGACTTCTGGTAGCATACTGGGCATCTACCGACCTGGAGAGTTCATCTTTTAGTGTCGTATCTTTTTGCCTTTTCATACTGTTCATGGGGTTCTCAAAGCAAGAATACTGAAGTGGTTTCCATTTCCTTTTCCAGTGGAGAACACTTAGTCAGAACTCTCCACAATGACATCCATCTTGAGTGGCCCTACATGACGTGGCTCATAGTTTCATTGAATTAGGCAAGGCTGTGGTCCATGTGATCACATTGGTCAGTTTGGAGATCAGATTGGAGCCCAGTATATAAGTGAAGAAATTGGCATTAGGTGTGATCATGATATAGTATTAATAATAAACATTTTTTCATGTGCTTCAATTAAGCCAGTGTACATGTATAAAGAACTCTTTCTGGAGCTGTGCTTATAAATTATAGGTTGAAGTTATTTCTGTAATTTTATCCAGAAAAATATACAGTATATTCAGATAAATCAATGACTTTTTTTAAGTGTTAAGAGAAAGAATTTCAAAGATTATGTGAAACTTTTTTGTCAGTATTATAACTTTCAGTTCAGTTCAGTTGCTCAGTCATCTCGGACTCTTTGTGACCCCATGAATCACAGCACTCCAGGCCTCCCTGTCCATCACCAACTCCCAGAGTTCACCCAAACTCATGTCCATCGAGTCAGTGATGCCATCCAACTATCTCATCCTCTGTCGTCTCCTTCTCCTCCCACCTTCAATCTTTCCTAACATTAGGGTCTTTTCCAATGAGTCAGTTCTTCACATCAGGTGGCCAAAGTATTGGAGTTTCAGCTTCAGCATCAGTCCTTTCAATGAACACCTAGGACTGATCTTTAGGATGGATTGGTTGGAACTCCTTGCAGTCCAAGGGAATTTCAAGAGTCTTCTCCAACACCACAGTTCAAAAACATCAATTCTTCAGCACTCAGCTTTCTTCACAGTCCAACTCTCACATCCATACACGACCACTGGGAAAACCATAGCCTTGACTAGATGGACCTTTGTTGGAAAAGTAAGCATCTTTTAATTTCATGGCTGCAATCACCATCTGCAGTGATTTTGGAGCCCCCCAACATAAAGTGTCACACTGTTTCCACTGTTTCCCCACTATTTGCCATGAAATGACAAGGACAGTTGCCATGATCTTAGTTTTCTGAATGTTGAGCTTTAAGCCAACTTTTTCACTCTCCTCTTTCACTTTCATCAAGAAGGTTTTTAGTTCCTCTTCACTTTCTGCCATAAAGGTGGTGTCATCTGCATATCTGAGGTTATTGGTATTTCTCCTGGAAATCTTGACTCCAGTTTGTGCTTCTTCCAGCCCAGTGTTTCTCATGATGTATTCTGCATATAAGTTAAATAAGCAGGGTGACAATATAGAGCCTTGATGTACTCCTTTTCCTATTTGGAACCAGTCTGTTTTTCCATGTCCAATTCTAACTGTTGCTGCCTGACCTGCATATACGTTTCTCAAGAGGCAGGTCAGGTGGTCTGGTATTCCCATCTCTTTCAAAATTTTACACACTTCATTGTGATCTTCTTAGTCAAAGGCTTTGGCATAGTCAATAAAGGAGAAATAGATGTTTTTCTGGAACTCTCTTGCTTTTTTGATGATCCAGCAGATGTTGGCAATTTGATCTCTGGTTCCTCTGTCTTTTCTAAAACCAGCTTGAACATCTGGAAGTTCATGGTTCACATACTGCTGAAGCCTGGCTTGGAGAATTTGGAGCATTACTTTACTAGCGTGTTAGATAAGTGCAATTGTGCAGTAGTTTGAGCATTCTTTGGCATGGCCTTTCTTTGGGATTGGAATGAAAACTGACCTTTTCCAGTCCTGTGGCCACTGCTGAATTTTCTAAATTTGCTGGCATATTGAGTGCAGCACTTTCATAGCATCCTCTTTCAGGATTTGAAATAGCTCCACTGGAATTCATCACCTCCACTAGCTTTTTTCGTAGTGATGCTTTCTAAGGCCCACTTGACTTCACATTCCAGGATGTCTGGCTCTAGGTGAGTGATCACACCATCATGATTATCTGGGTTGTGAAGCGCTTTTTTGTACAGTTCTCATGTGTATTCTTGCCACTTCTTCTTAATATCTTCTGCTTCTGTTAGAAAATACCACTTTTATCCTTTATCGAGCCCATCTTTGCATGAAATGTTCCCTTGGTATCTCTAATTAGTGTAGTCAAATTGTACCCTACCTTTTCAACATGTATTAGGTCCAAAGCAAAAAAAAAAAGAAAAAGAAATTATGTGCCATTATGCTCCTTGGAAGAAAAGTTATGACCAACCTAGACAGCATATTGAAAAGCAGAGACATTACTTTGCCAACAAAGGTCAATCTAGTCAAATTATGTTTTTTCCAGTAGCCATGTATGAATGTGAGAGTTAGACTATAAAGAAAGCTGAGTGCCCAAGAATTGATGCTCTTCAACTGTGGTGTTGCAGAAGACTCTTGAGTGTCCTTTGGACTCAAGGAGATCCAACCAGTCCCTCCTGAAGGAAATCAGTCCTGGTTATTCATTGGACATACTGATGTTGAAGCTGAAACTCCAATGCTTTGGCCACCCGATGTGAAGTACTGACTCATTCGAAAAGACTCTGGTGCTGGGAAAGATTGAAGGCAGGAGGAGAAGGGGATGACAGAGGATGAGACGGTTGGATGGCATCACCGACTCAATGGACATGAGTTTGCATAAACTCCAGCAGTTGGCAATGGACAACGAGGCCTTGCGTGCTGCAGTCCATTGGGTCAAAAGAGTCAGACATGACTGAGCAACTGAACTGAACTGAACTGATGCATGTAATTGAGAATATACAATAATATTTTTTCCTACATATTAATTTAAGGTAAGTACTAGACATCACATGTTTATGGAGAAAAAAAGTGAAAATGTGCCTTAGAAAAATAAGCATATTAATGATTTTATTTCATTCTTGTTCAAAAATAGAAAAACAAGATTAAGATCTAACAAAAAGTGAGATCTTATCCATATATCATACAGCAATTAGTTTAATGACTGTTATTTCTAAACATTCATAATATATTACCAAGAATGGGAATTTAATGTCAGGACAGATTGGGAAGAGGAGTTAGCATCTCTCATATATCTTGAATTAACTCTTCAGCTTATGTAAACCATTAAAACATCAGATTAGAGTAGCAAATTCTGTAGCACTGGGCCATACCACTTATAGATAGGAGCATTTGGTAATGATTAACTTGAGAGAAATTTATTTTTTGTTTGTTATTATCAATATAAGTTTAAACTCAATTTCTGTTATTATTTTTATTTATCTGGGGGAAAAATAAAGGAGATTACATGTAACAACACTGTTCTTTTCTTTAACTCCCACCCATCTGTTAAAAGAGTTTATCTTAGCTATTATCTTGGCACCATTTCTTGTTTATGTTACATGTTCTTCTTTATGGGCTTGCTAAAAGCAAACACAATAATCTCGACTACTGTCACTTATACCAGAGATAAATTATTACCATTAGGTGAAGAATCCTGGTTACAGTATACATGCATGCTCAGTCACTCAGTCATGTATGACTCTTTGTGACCCCATGGACCGTAGCCTTCCAGGCTTCTCTGTTCATGGAATTCTCCAGGCAAGTCAGGTAATGCTTTCTGCTCCTCCCAAGATCTGTTCAATACCTCTTTTGTCACTATAGAAAAACCAGGAAATTAGGAGGTGTTACTTTGCATGTGATGTAAAATTTTTGCAGTTGGTCTTGACCCTTATAATGTCAATCCATTTTCTTGTGTAGAGGAATTCCAACAAATTTGTGTGAGTTTCTGCAGAAAGGGTGACTGCATTCTGGTCACTTAATTATTGTCAAACATGTGGTACAAGTGTTTCTATAATTTTCTCAAGCAAGGAAGAATAGTTAACATTATGGTAAACTGAGATGTCTAATTTTTGCTTCCCAAGAGGTGTTGATGTGTTGGAATTACACTTATCAGTGAAAAAACAGAGCTTTATCTTTCTATATCTATTTGTCTCTCTTGATGTATATCATCTACTGAAGCACTCTGTCTAACCACTTATTTTTATGAATTCCTGGTTACACAGGTTAATGAAATAGAAAAAGAATCAGAAAGAATGTTTGTGTGCATTCTGGCAGGACTTTTTACCCCAAAAATCTATTTTTGAACATTTGAATGATGAGTATTCAAAATATGTCTGCAAGATTTTGAGATGGATTCTGCATTAAATCTTTAAAACATTGATTTTTAAAAGTCTTCTAGTCATGTTTTTGCTAATTGAAAAGTTCCTTTAAAATTGAAACACCCTTTTAAAACAACATATTTTTCTTGTCATTTCTCCATAGTCAAGGATTGTCATGCTGTAGTTCTCAGGGGCATTGACCAGGAAAATAAACTAGAAAATGCTATTCTCTGTATGAGGTGCTCACTGCACTTATCTATAGCCCCTGTCTAAACAAACCAATCATTTTTTTTATTCTTTTACATTTCTGTAGACCCTTCTCTCAAAGTGGAACTTCTTACTTATTGACTCATTTAAATAAGAGTCATATTAATTACATTTTCTCCTTTAGTATATGGAAAGTAAGAAAAAAATGATGAAGTGAAGTATTGGTAGCTAGTTTTTAGGCAAGGGGACAAATCTTGAATTACTTGCTGCCATTAACATGGAAGACAGGTGTGGGTGGCAGAGATGAAATTGTATACTTAAAATAGCCCAAGAGAAATATATTTCTTCAGTACCTACTTATGCTGATAACCTGGGCTATTTTCTTGGTCTTGCAGACTCATGCTAACCTTTACAGCTTGTGCGGCTGTCTGTGTGTGTGTGTGTGTGTGTGTCTGTGTATACACGAATGCATCTACTAGCATTTGAAATGAAAACTTCTACCATCCTCTTACCATATTACTGAAATACTATGTATAATATAAGACCACCATATGGAAGATTCACACATTGTAGGGTGTAAATATCAACCCAAATGTCTTGAAATATTTAAAGCCATATGTGGGAACACATGTTTGCATCAGTAACCTAGATGTAAACTGAATTTTTTGTTCAGCATTCTTGTCCCCTGACTTTATTACCCTGTATTATTTTTCTATTTGGCCGTATGAAAATGTATGAATGCATTTCAATAATCACTCATGTATTTTCTTGCAAGTTCCCGTTTTAGTAATAGTATGAACTCAAGTTCTTTGGCAGAATACGTCCATTTGAGTTGGATATAAAATTATGTTCTAGGTTGGGAAAGGCAAAGTGGACTTGAGACAGTGATGTAGTCAGATGCTCTTTGACCATGGTTCATGGAAGCTTTATTCCTCTGGTAAAAACCAGCATGATGTCATATGCATTCTGGTGACACAAGTGGTGATGACAGAGAGGATACAGATTATTTAAGAAGCAGAATGGGAACATCTCAGATTATAACTTTATGTTAATGTTTTAATTAAGCCCTATTTTTAGAAAATACATGATTTCTTCAAAAATTTAAAGCCTTTAACTGTGACACAGCTCTGAAAGAAACCTGTAGGCAGCCTAACAGGGAGTTCAAGGGATACGGACACCACGCCTTAAAATGCTAATCATATTTAGTCATTGACTGGGACCTGTCTAGGGAGAGTGTATATTTAACTC
This sequence comes from Oryx dammah, assembly GCF_014754425.2. Lineage (NCBI taxonomy): Eukaryota > Metazoa > Chordata > Mammalia > Artiodactyla > Bovidae > Oryx > Oryx dammah. The sequence goes on from NW_024070211.1 coordinate 78,494,199, forward strand.
AGTCACTGAAATGTATCCCCAAAGTGCAACAACTCAAGACTGCTGCATGCTTGCATACTAAGTTGCTTCAGTCATGTCTGATTCTTTGCTGCCCTATGGACCATAGCCCATCAGGCTCCTCTGTCCATAGGATTTTCCAGGCAAGAATACTGGAGTGGGTTGCCATGCCTTCTTCCAGGGGATCTTCCCTACACGGGGATCAAACTTGCATCTCTTCATTCTTAAAAGTATGTCTGAGTGGCATACATCTTTTGCCTTCACCTTAGTAAACATCAGATTTTTATAAATTGTATTTAAATAATGTCATTTACAATGTAACAACCATTATGTGATACTAGGTATAAATGTAACAACCACCACCACCACAATGAAATCCTATAAGATTTTTAAAATAAAAAATGTAAACTCCATGGAAATCATTTGCGACCCCATGGACTGTAGCCCACCAGGCTCCTCCATCCATGGGATTTTCCAGGCAATAGTACTGGAGTGGGTTGCCATTTCCTTCTCCAGGGGATCTTCCCAACCCAGGGATCTAACTCGGGTCTCCTGCATTGCAGACAGACACTTTACCCTCTGAGCCATCAGGGAAGTCCGTATCTAAATTTAGAGATATACAATGATCATGGTGGCAAGAGTCTACAGAAATACTCTCCAAATTCAGTGAGACACTACTCAATATCCTAGTAAGATTTTATACAGTATTTATGAAATACCAGAGTTCAAGAATATCCAAGGTGGAAGGTCAGTTCCAAGATAGTATAGTAGAAAGACCTGAAGCTCACCTCTTCTCATGGGCATACTAAAATTACAGCTATTTACAGAAAAACTATCAATGAGAAAGACTAAAACCTACCAGAAGAGATCTTCTATAGCCAAAGATATAAAGAAAGAACCACAAGAAGATAGGTAGGGAGGGTAGAGTCACAATATAGTCAAGTCCCATAACCCCAGGTGGTTGACCCACAGACGTGAAAATAATTACAGTTGCAGAGGTTATCTCTAAGGAGCAAGGCATCTGAAGCCCACATCATGGTCCCCAGCTTGGGAGTCCAGTATCAGGAAGATGAACCCCTAGTATGTTTGGCTTTGAAGGGAGTGGGACTTATTTTTGGAGGTCCCAGAGAACTGTGGGAAATAGAGACTCACCCTTAAAGGGCACACATACAATCTCACAGGTTCAGGGACACAGAACAGAAGCAGTAATTTGAAAGGAGACTAGGTCAAACCTACCTGCTTGCTGATCTTGGAGAATTTTCCAGAGTGGCTGGAGGCAACTGGAACTCACACTGTGAACAAAGATATTGGAAATTGCCATTTTGAGAGCTCAAGGCCAAGTGACTAGTCATGCAGGGACATAACCCTATTCACCAGCAGACAGACCACCTTATGACCCCTAAGCCCACAGCAACCTCTGGGCAGGGTGCATCCCACCGGAGGGCCCAGGACCTAATCTTGCACACCAGTGTGTAGTCAGAAGACCCACAGCAGTGAAGCTGAAGATCTCAGGACCTACCTCTGCTCATCAGGGACAGACATCAGCTCCAGAATTCCCAGGGTCCCAGCCCTGCCCACCAGTGAGCCTGTTATAACCTCATAGTTGGGTGGACACCAACTCCAGGACAACTGCAGCCCCCACAGCCTTCTGTGGTGGGACCAAGCCCACCCATCAGTAGGCCAGCATCAGCCCTGGACTCAGCTGTGTTATCTATCACTTCTTATAACTATGTTTTAAAGGGTAGCCTATTCTTGTTCCTATTTTATAGCTGATAAATCTAGGGATTAAAGATGTTCAGAGAAATATTTTTAAACCAGTTCTTCTAACAACAAGTCCACTATCTTTATTACTTTTTGTACCATTTTTATTAATCTTTTAGATAATAGAAAATCAAATCTGTTTTCTCTATTATTTGTACATGTGAAGGATATTGACTATAAAATAAATGTGCTAATGAGAAAATAGGCCTTTATAAAGAATTAAGCATTTGTAAATCCCCTTTCCAGCTCTTGGGACAGTGACTTCTCAGACACAGCCCACATTATACCAGTTGAAATGTCAATTGTGGGCTCATAAATAGAAAAACAGGGCAGAAAGAAGGGTCAATTAAAACTACTAAGACCTGATGTAGTAGCCAGATGACTGACCTTTCTCTTGATACTATTTCAGGGTATCCAGATTCTAATGTTCTTATTTACTGCCCCAATGGCAAAGCATTAACATTGTTGGACCAGCCCACACCAGTCTGATAGACTTTCAAATTTTAAGCCAGCTGGAAAGAGCCATTCATAATTCTGGACCACAATTCTGTGTCCTGAGTCAAGCTGTAAGGATAAGCCCAGATGCACTTACTGCATTGTAACCTCTTAGCTACAGAGGGAATATATCCTCTCTTTTAGTATCGCTAAGCTGTTTTCTCACCCTTGGTATATACAATGATGCTGGGCATGGTCTGGAAGTCTATTAATTGAACACGTCACTAGACAGAAAGAAATGGTTACAGGTTCATGATCCAGGCTGTAGGTGATCCAGGGTTCCCACTTCCTCTATTGCTCTTTTCTGAATGTTCTCTCGGACAGTAATTCAGTGTTTCTCTATCACTATCAGAGAGAGAAACTGTCACTTATAAGAGCTTGACATCTGTTACTAAAGAAAAAAGAAGTGGGGGAAAAAGATAATTAGACAGATATCTCGCAAAGAATTACGCTTACTCAAGAGTTTTGGCATTAGTCCTAGCTCCTGGGAGGTAATTTCTAAACCTTTGACATTTTGTGAGTGAATGGAACCTCTGTGTTAGTCATGGTGGGTCTGTGAAACCAAACCTAATAGCTTGTGTTAACAAGATGACATGTGGTGGGCTCCTCAGACCCTGACTGATAATTTAGGCTAAAGAGATAACCCACTGTAGCGAGCGGTCACTCCACCTTTACTAACTGGGTAATTAAATAGTTGAGATTTTGGGTCAAGTGAAATCAGCCTGATGTCCAGGAGTTGTGGCTAGAGATTTAGTTCAACCCTGTGTGTTGCTACTCAATCCATCATGCCTGCCTAAAGGAGCCTGGATAAAATCTCTGGACACCAAAGCTAAACAAACATCCTGGCTTGGCTGTATCATTCACATTTTGCTATACTTCAGTATCAGAAGGGTGACATATCCCATAAGACATGGTAACTTTGTCTCTAGCACCTTCCTCCCAGTCCCATACTCTGCCCCAAGTAGGTTCCTACTTTTATTATTTTGCCAAATATAATTAATGGTAAGTACAGTGCTTTCCTGAGTACTGTGAGGAAAACTATCAAATATAAGGGTTGTTACCGGAACCCCCACATTTGTGAATGATGTTACACTCGGCAGTCTGGAGGGTTATACCCTTAATCTTAAATTTGAGCTAACTGAGTAGCACATGGTGTCAAATAAGAGTCCTATAGTAAACATGTGCAAAAATGTGTATAATCTTCTAGATAGTCATTCTAATACAAAAAGTTTGTCCTAGGTTATAGATATATAATCACTATTATAAAATGTTATAGCAATAAAATAATTTATAACAATAACAAATGAAAGACAATGACCAAATAATTCAACTTTATTTCCACATGAATATTTTAATTGATATTTCTTGTGGCTTAGGAACTAGGTTAGATGCTCAAGGATAGAATATTGAAAAAGATGAATTCTGTATACTCTAAAAGTAACATAGGAAATAATATATCATTCATTTAGATGAATAGACAATTTTAATATTCTAAGATGACTTCCCTTATAAAGAATAAACTTCTGCCATTGAATCACGTAGGAGTGATACCCAGCCCAGACCTAGGAGTCCAGAGTAGGTTATTCAAATGTAATGAATAGATTAGAATAAAATTGACTATAAAAACATTAATGATTTTTACAAATAAATATATTTAGTATTAGATAAAACAACAATTTAAAATAAACATAATTAATCACAAAATAAAACAAAAGGTAGGCAATACCAGATTTGGAACCAAAGCTCAGCGATCTTATCAAGAAGCCAGTGATATAAAACATATCATTCTGTTTCCTACTCTGCTACCTCCAGCACACTGGCTTTTCAGCCCTGGTAAGGATGGTTGCTGCATGTCAAAGGCATAATAATCAAGGAAAAAAGGAATGGAGTGGGACCACAGATTTCTGATTTCCTCTACAGATTCTGTCTTTTCATCAGGGGAATCAATTCAGTTCAGTTCAATTCAGTCACTCAGTCGTGTCCGACTCTTTGTGAGCCCATGAATCACAGCACGGCAGACCTCCCTGTCCATCACCAACTCCCAATACTCTAGTGCATTTTCCAGAATGGTGTCTTAGGTAGCATCAGTCAGAGGATGCTAAAGTGAGGTTTTGACATAAGGGAATGGGATTTTCATGATTAGCTTAATTTCACAATGATTATACCCCGGTACTAGTGGAAAGTACTAGCAAATTTTATATCATTCTGAAATCAAGGAACTTTCACTCTTAAGTAAAATCAAGTAGGATTTGGCTGCTGAGTAACTCACAGTATCTATCAAAGGAACTAACCTCTAATATAAGACATGGTGGATGAGTAGGATCAGCTAGAAAAATATGAGCATCAGAGGGACAAAATAAGACAGAGAACACATGAAATATTCGTAGAGACCAATCTTGATAATCATACTGAAATACCAACAATTTAAGATCACAGTGTAAAAGGTGATTGTTGAGAATAAGATTCTGAAAACTCAGAAAGAATCAAATTATAAAATACCACAAATTATGTACGTATAATGAGATGTTACTAATGAATCAAAAGGAAGAATTTAAAAGATTATATGAAACATTCCCATAGATGTAGATAAATTAAGGAAAATACAACAAATGTATGTACTTTGGAATGTATACAAAATATTGTGTAATATAATATAAGAAACAGATACAGTTGTGAGAAGATGATAGGATTATAGATGCTATATATATTCACTTATTTTAAATATTTTTGAAATGTTGATTAAATTAAAATGCTAATTAGTTTCCCAGTGGTACACATTTTTTTGCCCCATCAGTTTACAATGTAAAGTTTTCAGGTAAGTTCTTTTTTTTTAATTCAAAGTTCAAGCTGTTACATCTTATTGCATGTATTGTGCACTGTGCAAGATCACTCAAGAGGCAAAAAAGTCCTGTTTTTTTGAATAGCTAGAGATACGCTACACACACACAAAAAAAAAAACAATTAGGCCATTAAATACACAAATATCTAAATGATCTGTGTTCTATTCTTGAAATCTACTTACACAGAGGATAATTACAGAGATTATTAATCTAATTAAAAGGAGTATTATCTTGAAAAAGAAAATAAGATCCAAGATTGAGATATATCCCCATTACTTAAAGAGTCGTCTGAACTCATTAACCTCTCCTAATTTTAATTTATTCATCTACAAAATGGTATATTTTTCACTTGTGCTACCTATTCATAAGATCTTAACATCAGTTTAAGTTTAGGAAACATTTATGAGTAGATTTATGAATATGATATTTACTATTATTGTTATTACTACATAAGTACTCTACCCTTACCATAAAAAAGATATTGGGTTGGCCAAAAAGTTTGTTCAGGTGTTTCCATACCATCTTACAGAAAAACTCAAACAAATATTTGACCAACCCAGGATATACTTCTGACAATGAAATAAACAAGATGTTTATATTAACTATGGTGATTTCCTCTGCAAATAAGACACACATTCTTGTGGGGAGGGGGGTTGGAGGAGGGTTCATGTTTGGGAACGCATGTATACCCATGGTGGATTCATGTCAATGTATGGCAAAACCAATACAGAATTGTAAAGTAAAATTAAAAAAAAACTAAAAAATAAAAAATAAACAATATGAAAAATTCATTATCTCATTTACCAGATAACTCAAAGTCATGCCGGAGCCTTGCTCTAACACATTACTATAGATGGTGAGAGAATTTTAGTGTCCAAGTTTCACACACCCATGCTAGGTAGGGCCTTGTCTAGTGGGAGAACAGACCATTTCATTTGCCAGCAACACTCTCTTTCCATCTGTTGGCTAACACTTAAATAAATTGCATGTATCTATTTAAATTTAAGTTCCTATTAATTAAAATTTAATAAAATTCAAAATTCAGAGTTGCTGTCTTACTGGTCACATTTCAAGTACTCAATAGCCCCAAGAGGTTAATGACTGCTATATTGTACAGTGTGGAAATAAAACACTGTGTCATCTCAGAAATTCCTATCAGAAAGGGCTGAAACTTTAGGAAAATCAGAATTTCCTAAATTCCTATGAACCAGAGAAATGCTCATCTTCTTTGAAAGTGGATATCTGAACAAATGAGGCTGGATGAAGCACAAGCTGGAATCAAGATTGCCAGGAGAAATATCAATAACTTCAGATAGGAAACCATATCATTGGAAACCACCTAATGGCAAAAAGCAAACAGGAACTAAAGAGTCTCTTGATGAAGGGGAAAGAGGAGAGTGAAAAAGCTGGCTTAAAACTCAACATTCAAAAAACTAAGATCATGACAACTGTTCCCATCACATCATGGCAAATGGATGGGGAAACAATGGAAACAGTGAGAGACTTTATTCTGAGGGGCTCCAAAATCACTGTAGATGGTGACTACAGCCATGAAATTAAAAGATACTTGACCTTGGGATAAAAGCTATGACAAACCTAGATAGCATATTAAAAAGCAGAGACATTGCTTTGCTGACAAAGGTCCGTCTAGTTGAAGCTATGGTTTTTTCCAGTAGTCATGTATGGATATGAGAGTTGGACCATAAAGAAAGCTAAGTGCTGAAGAATTGATGCTTTTCAACTGCAGTGTTGGAGAAGACTCTTGAGAGTCCCTTGGACTGCAAGGAGATCAAATTAGTCAGTTCTAAAGGAAATCAACCCTGAATATTCATTGCAAGGACAGATGCTGAAGTTAAAGCTCCAATACTTTGGCTCCCTGATGTGAAAAGTGCTGACTCATTAGAAAAGACCCTGATGCTGGGAAAGATTGAAGGCAGAAGAAGGGGATGATAGAGAATGAGATGGTTGGATGCATCAGTGACTTAATGGACATGAGTTTGAGCAAGCTCTGGGAGATGGTAAAGAACACACAAGGAAGCCTGGTGTGCTGCAGTCCATGTGGTCGCAAAGAGTCAGACATGACAGAGTGACTGAACAACAACAAATCTGAACAAACTGTGTTTCTATACAGTAAGAAATATCTCAATATTGGATTTGAGCATGCAATATGCCATCATTTTGGGGGGAGCAAAAATGGATACATCCCAGGTTTGCATATTGTATACACCTTCCTTCTGCACTACATTTTAGCTGACAAAAAGAGAAGTGGTGGGGAGATTTACATAATAAAATCTATGAATTAATTATCTATAAATTGGACACAAGACAACTGCTTAAATGTAAAAGTAAAATAATGCCTGCAAGGGTAGCAGAGAAAATATATGAATGAATTATACTACTCACCATAGTAAAAACAAATGTGTTCATAATTTAATTTCAGCAACCAAATACATGATTTTATTTTCATATGACCAGATATCAAATGGAAACATATTTTGTATTTAGAAGGTAGAGCCACTTTTTAAAACTAATAGTCTACATAATCTATGGGGAGAGATTTATAAGAGCTCAATGGTACATTGAGTTTCTACACAGTTTATTCCCTTGTCTTCAAAGCAAATGAACTATCTAACTAGAAGAAATATGATTCCCATTGAATTCCAGTTCACAGGTAGCATCGCTAATTTCTCTTGCTGCTCCTCTTCCCTCTCTCCCTCAAAAAGAATATACCACTGGGAATGCCTGAACAGCTCCCAAATTCTATTTATACTGTTCAAATTATGAAAAAATCCAAGATGAAGAATAACTGCTGATATTAAGACTTTAAGACTTTCTCATATAAATGGAACAACAAATTTTGATTATGTTCAAGTTATGAAAAAATGAAAGAAGACTCCAGGAGAAAAGGTAAGAATGCTTTTTCATAGCTGAGATAAAGGATGATCTCTCTTATACAGGAAAGAATAGCAGGGCAAATATACCTCTCAGGTCACAAAGCACTAAGGCAATTTACACCTGTCCTTATTTTTATCAATGGTCCCCGGTTGTAATCCCTGACCTCTGAGAAATTCTGGGATTGGCGCATTCTCTTGCCAGCCCCAAGGTCATGCTCTCTTCTGTTTGCTGTGGCTGAAATAGCCGATTGCTTTCATCCTAAATCCACGTTTTGGTTCCTGGACCATCTAAGCATCTGATTAGCTCCATCTTTTATCTCCCATCTCAGTGGCTTTAGACCTTTGGCCTGGTTGTTTCTAATGTTCCCTCCACATTCTGACTGATACAAAGCAGCAAAGTTGGCTTTAGAGCCCTGAGTGGGACAGGCCTGGCCTCCTTGGACTACACTTAATACCTTACCAAGAGAAGTCTGATCTCAAGAGAGCTATCAACCATTTTTTTAAACAGTGAATTTAACCTGTTCATTTATTGTGTGCCCTTCTTCACTGCTTTAGAACTAATTGAAACATTTTAGAAACAGAATAAAAAGGCTTAAAAGCAAATTAAAAGTGACAAGAATGAACTAATTCTTAATTATTTATATACTATAGCATAAATTAATCTCCCATTTTTATTTTGTTTTTGTGTTAGATATTTTAAACTCTAGACTTGGGCTGTAATCATTAAAATTCATGTTGATTTGCATTTTTTTTTTTTTTGGTAATTGCCTCAATCACAAAATGATAGTTAAACTACATATTTTATATATTTGAAGGATCCAGATGTTGTGTTTTACATGTATTCGTTTAACTCCTTAATTAAACACTAAATCTTATTTCTAAGTCAAAATATGTGCTCATAATTATAAAATATTTAGATCGCTTCAGGTGGTCATCATTCTTTCAACATTATGTACTGTGCTGCTAATTCCAGTCAACCATCTTAAAAACCTATGTTACTTTTACAATATTGCAAACAAAAGTATATGGCTGGAGAGAGCTTTACCATGTAGGGGACAGGACACCAGTATCTGAGTTTCAGGTTCACTAATAACTAGATGAATCTGTTCAAGTCATGTAGTTTCCTATGCTCCCAGTTTCCTCATTTGAGACACTAGCATGTTCATCAAGATGATTTCTAATTTACTTTCAAGTTCAAAGTTGTGTGGCTCAACAACAATAACCACGGAAAACAACCAATTCAACTAAAAGTATGAGCAAAAGACATTAATGGGTACTTCTCCAAATAAGGTATATTAGAGGACTAGTAAGTGCATGAAAAGACTTGCAGCATCATTGGTCTTCAGTGAAATGTAAAGCAAAACAGCAATAAGATACCACGCCACACCTACTAAGATGAACATAATTTTTTTTTTTAAAGACAGAAAACAAAAAGTTGGTGAGGATGTGAAGAAATCGGATCCCTCCTACATTGCTGGTAGGAATGTTAAATGGTACAGCCTCTGGTAGTTCCTCAAGAAGATAAACACAGAATTATCATATAATATAGAAATTCCATTCCAATGTGTACATCCAAAAATTGAAAATAGGTACTCAAATAAAAACTGGCACATGTATTTTTTATACACATTCTATTCACAACAGCCAAATGCAGACACAACTCAAATGTCCATCAACAGACACATCAAAAAAGCAAAATGTATATATCTGTACAATGGAATATTATTACACCATAAAAAGAATGAAGTTCTAAAACATGCTACAGCCAAGATGAACCTTAAAATCATGCTAACTGAAAGAAGCAAGGCACATCATCATAGTGTATGATTCCATTTATATGAAATATACCAAATAGGCAAATTCATAAGAAGAGAAAGTAAATTAATTGTTGCCATGGTCTGGAGGAAGGGAGAATGGGGGAAATACTGCTTAATGGGTGTGGGGTTTCCCTTTGAAATGATGAAAAATTCTGGAACTAGATAGTGGTGGTAGCTGCATAACATCGTAGATGTACATGAATTCATGCCATGTAATTGTACACTTTAAAATTCTATTTTTATATTACATGTCAGTTCAGTTCAGTCGCTCAGTCGTGTCCGACTCTTTGTGACCCCATGAACCGCAGTGTATCAGGCCTCCCTGTCCATCACCAACTCCTGGAGTTTACCCAAACTCATGTCCATTGAGTCGGTGATGCCATCAAACTATCTCATCTTCTGTCGTCCCCTTCTCCTCCTGCCCTCGATCTATTTTAATACAAATTAAACAAGCCATGATTTGATTTATGCAAAGTAGCATCTTTCTACTAGTGTGTGAGAAAAGAAATTCCATTCTTATCAGCTATTGGTAGCAGCTGAAAAGGGAATTATTGATTGTACAGTTTTGTGTAAAGATACAGCATTTGTAGTCCTAATAAAAAATAAAGCTCTGGATTATTAATTTTCAAAACAGGGATGAGCTGCTGATCTTCACCAAATCAAGTCTTTCCCATTTAGCTATATGCTGCTTTATTCTGTCAAATTGTCCCCTCTCTCTTTTTCCTTTTTTTTCCTGCCCTAAATAGCTCAACATTCAGAAATCTAAGATCATGGCATCCGGTCCCATCACTTCATGGCAAATAGATGGGGAAACAGTGGAAACAGTGGCTGACTTTATTATTTTTTTTGGCTCCAAAATCAGTGCAGATGGTGATTGCAGCCATGAAATTAAAAGATGCTTACTCCTTGGAAAGAAAATTATGACCAAACTAGACAGCATATTAAAAAGCAGAGGCATTACTTTGTCAGCAAAGGTCCATCTAGTCAATGCTATGGTTTTTCCAGTAGTCATGTATGGATGTGATAGTTGGACTACAGTGAAAGCTGAGCACAGAAGAATTGATGCTTTTGAATGGTGGTATTGGATAAGATTCTTGAGAGTCCCTTGGACAGCAAGGAGATCCAACCAGTCCATCCTAAAGGAGACCAGTCCTGGGTGTTCACTGGAGGGACTGATGTTGAAGCTGAAACTCCAATACTTTGGCCACCTGATGCGAAGAGCTGACTCATTTGAAAGGACCCTGATGCTGGGAAAGATTGAAGGCAGGAGGAGAAGGGGACGACAGAGGATGAGATGGTTGGATGACATCACTGACTCAATGGACACGAGTCTGGGTAAACTCCGGGAGTTGGTGATGGACAGGGAGGCCTGGCGTGCTGCAGTTCATGTGGTCACAAAGAGTCAGACACGACTGAGAGACTAAACTGAATTGAAATATAATTTTTATTTCCCCGGTAGATACTGGATTTTTTTTATGGTTTAGTACAAATACAATTATCTCTCAGTTATAGTGTTTTAATTTACTTTGTGGTCAATGGTTCTCACACACTGCTGTGCATTACTATTAAAAACTGAGGAAAAAAAAGACCTTCAAATACTTCAAATTAAAATATTTTGCAGATAGTGATGCTTTACTAGGTTCAGGCTCCTTCACTACATTCTTAATGCTTGTAAAGAATATCACACACACAAAGGTGTGTATAGTGATATAAGCAGTTGAAGTAGAATTTGGGTTTTATTTCATATATCTAGATAACAAATGCAAGTATATGGTAGCTAATAATTATAACTCTGGTGACAAATTGAGTACTGGGGAAAAAAGGGTATTATTTTTTATTTAAAAACTCTGATTCAGAGTTATCTGCTTGCTTATTGTGGTAATTTAATTTAGGCATTTCTGGGCTTAATTTCTATATAACACAGTGACTGATTTCTCATTCAGGTCTGTAGTTCAATCTTATTCTAGTTTAAAATTCTCTCCCGAGTGTTGAGTTTTTTTCTCATTCTCCCTCTTTTCCTTTGTTTCTGGGTTGCTTTACATTTCTGCTGGTCTCTGCATTCCTTCTTTAATTCTGGTACTAATGATGTGTTTATCTTGTCTGCTCGGTAGAGGCCCTACCTATAAATGGCATGGGTGAAGTCTCCCTGGAATGTGCTCCACCCTAAGGGAAGCAGCTTTACCTCCAGAAGCTCCTGAAGTGAAGTGGTTCAGTCGTGTCCGACTCTTTGCGACCCTGTGGACTGTAGCCTACCAGGCTCCTCAATCCATGGAATTCTCCAGGCAAGAATACTGGAGTGGGTTGCCATGATCCAACCCACATTGGGTTTTTTTTGTTTGTTTTTGACAATACATTTGCCTAATTGAGCCACAACTGAACAGGTAACTGACTCTTCCCTCAACAGCCTCAGCATTCATGTGAGGCCATAAAGGTTGTGAGCATTCAAAGGGTCCTCTCCAATTTCACTGTGAGTCTAGGCTGCTCCTAATGCTTACTCACACTACATGTTACCATGCAAGGACAAAGGACTTGTCCTTCTGAACATATGTCGCATTTGGAAATCTCAGACAAGATGCTTGGTACAGCATCACCTCCTCTAATTTTTCAAACTTCAGAAGAAACTATACTGTAGCTCCAAACTTGCATTATACTTGAATATGAAGAGGCCATGTAGATTACTCAGTTTGAATGAGCAGTATATATATGCAAAGATTTGCTTTGAAGACAGTTAGGAAGACTGCTCCCAACTAAGCCCCAACTAACTAAAACTGCCCAGAACTTTCCTTCCTTCTTTTCCTTCTTTCCTCTTTTCCTTCTCCCCATCTCCCTCTCCTTCTCCCTCCCTCTTTCTCTCCCTTCCTCCCTTCATTTTCCTTCTTTTCTTAATCCTTCTCTCCCTTCTTCCTTTGTTCTTTTGTTCCTCCCTCCCCTCTCCTTTTTTTTTTTTTTTTTTAAGGAAAAAGGAAAGTGTAAGACACTGGAGAAAACACAATAGATTAGTAGCAGGGCTATTTATTTAACTAAGCATGTTCAACTGTATAAAGAAATATAAATAAGACATGGAAGCAATCTAAATATCCATTGACAGAGGAATAGATAAAGCGGATGTAGTACATATATGCAATGGAATATTACTCAGCTATAAAAAGAGTGAAATAATGCTATTTTCAGTGACATGAATGGACCTAAATATTGTCATACAGAGTGGAATAAGTCAGACATAGAGAGACATATATGATATTGCTTATATGAGAAATCTAAAAATATGGTACAAAGGAACCTATTTACAAAATAGAAATAGAGTCACAGATGTTGAGAACAAAATTATGGTTACAAAGGAGGGAGAGGGAGATAAATGAGGAGATTGGAATTGTCACATACATACTAATATATACAAAATAGATAGCTAATAAGAAACTAGTATATAGCACAAGGATCTCTACTCAATATTCTGTAATGACCTATATGGGAAAATAATCTTGAGTGGAAATATGTATACATATGATTGATTCACTTTGCTGTACAGCAGAAACTAACACAACACTGAAAATACTCCAAGGAAAATTAATCTAAAAATAATGTAGATTAATTGTCATTGCAATCTGATTTTTGTCACACGTTCTGATCCATCTGAGCTAGGGAAGGAAAGGGGAAGAAGAACCCTCTAATTCAGTAAAATTAGTCTGATTTATATTTAAAACTCTTTTTAGGTAAGTGTATAGACAATGTTGGATAAAATTTCAGAATTTTATTCCAGTCTGCTTCTCCTAGATGGTATCTGACGTATGGAGGCTTGAGCTTTAGAAAAGAGTCACATCTCTAAGTCCTGCAGCTTTTTCTTTACCTTTATCCCCAGCCTTCCTTGGAGTCCTCCTCATCCCTGGATTTCCCTGCAGCATAGCTGAGCTGTTCTTTCATCTGAAGCATTGCCTGTTGCTGTGTAAGTTCTCTTGGCCTCCCACCACAAAGCCACCTGCTGATTCCTTCTGCTGAAATCTGTGGCTAGGGGACAATCAGTCCTTCTCAGCTTAGTCAGGGTGCTGGCAGCCGTCCTTTTAATCAAACACATCTCAGGACTTCCCTGGCAGTCCAGTGGTTAAGACTCTGCACTTTCACTGCAGGGAGCATAGATTACATCCCTAGTTGGGGAACTAAAATCCCACAAGGTGTATGGCCAAAAAAAATTTTTCTAAAGAGAATTAAAATAAACCAAACATATCTTGGTGCTCCCTGTTTACGAAGAGAGCATACTGAGATCTGAGTGTGAGTCCCATTCTGCCCTTGACCCAAGTAAGTTACAGAGATTTTTTTCTTTTTTTTTTTGCCTGTACCTACCTGACTGATGCCCTAAAATGGTGTGTGAGAACTTCTGGATCCCACCACTGTCCACAAAACTATAAAGCAGCACTGACTGAGAAGAATCCAGACACTCTCTGCCTGAATAGATTATGCAACCCAGATTTTCCTATATGGCTGGCTGTCTTCAGGAATGCATGAGGGTATTCTATGATGCTGACTCTACCAGGACACCAGAAGAAACATTGGGCAGAAGATCCTGAGGTTTTGGCTTTCCCTTGAATGAAAAGAATCCATCCACCACTACATACATCTGACTGACTGCCTCCTCCATGCTGTCCCCCGTCATTTCCTTAATCCACCAGGGCTGTAGGTGGCAGTGGCTATTACTCCATTTCTCTTCTTTGGGATGTTCCTTAGATGAAATACAACACAGTGTTCTCTAGACTTCTCTTCAATATGTTAAATGAATAGATACAAGAACACCTCTCTTGTTTCCAAATGTTTTTAGTCTTGTTACATTCTTGAAAATACTTTTTTGCATGTCAAAACTTTAATTTTGACTCTGAGGTGTAATGATCCTTCAGTTCAGTTCTGTCGCTCAGTCGTGTCTGACTCTTTGCGACCCCATGGACTGCCGCAGGCCAGGCCTCGCTGTCTATCACCAACTCTCGGAGTTTACTCAAACTCATGTCCATTGAGTTGGTGATGCCATCCAACCATCTCAACCTCTGTTGTCCCCTTGTCCTCCTGCCTTCAATTTTTCCCAGCATCAGGGTCTTTTAATGAAAGCGATAACTGCCTTGCTTTCATCTGGCATCCCAACGTCTATAATCATGTAAGCATGCTGCTGCTGCTGCTAAGTCGCTTCAGTCGTGTCCGACTCTGTGTGACCCCAGAGACTGCAGCCCACCAGGCTCCCCAGTCCCTGGGATTCTCCAAGCAAGAACACTGGAGTGGGTTGCCATTTTGCACTCTCAAAACATAGACTTTTATTCCTCACTTTGGGGGTGGGTAAATTCCTTTCATTGTCACATTGAGCAGTGATTAGAGCACCTAACCTGACTGAGAATTATCTAATTGTCTAAGGGTGGTTATCTTCATTAAACTGTCTTTTAACTATTTATTAACATACTTTTCAAATCTGTAAGAATAGTGGTTAACCTGCAGAAAACTGGTATTAATGCAATTGTTTCTTGACTGAGAGAAAACTAACTCCTGTTCAATAGTAAGGTAAAATTATTTCTCCCCAGAAGACAAAGTAACTGCAAATGTTAGAGCTGATTGCTTATATGACATTAATCAGTTTCAAATTTAGTTGCAAAATATTTTCAGCATTACTGTGACAGACAGACGACATAAGTCTCCATTTCTTAAAATATGTTTTGAACTAGTTTTAACATTTTACTGGTTCCCTTATTGTTATGGACAAATAAAATCTTTGAAATGTTTGTTTACAACCTTCTGAAAATTATACAACAGCATACACACTGTTGAGTGACAAAGGAAATAAATTACAGACACTTATCTCTTACTTAAGGAACTTAGTTTCTGAAAATGTTGTGCATAAGTAAATAAAATCATTAAGTTAAAAAATAATAAAATTATCTCTGAGTGTATGTGTGTGTGTGTGTGTGTGTAAAAAATTTATTGAATTTGTTACAATATTGCTTCTGTTTCATGTTTTGTTTTTTTGGCTGCAAGGCATGTGAGATCGTAGTTCCCTAACCAGGGATTGAACTTGTACCACTTGCTTTGAAAGGTGATTTTTAATAACTGGATTGCCAGGGAAGTCCCTGTATATATTTTTAATGAGGAAATTACTGTACATTCCCTACTAATCCAAGATACATCATATTTGCAAACAGATAATTATGTTAAGTTGAATACTATAAAAATTGTGTAAGTAATAAAATAAATAAATATAGCTTATAAATAAATTATAATTAATGAAGATTTACTATGCTTATCAGGAAGAAAAGATCTGGGGTTATTGCTGAAGGTTGATAAAGAAGTACCAAAGGAGAATCATTCTTTTGAAGATATATCATTGCACTTTTGGGGGCATGTGGTTGTTTATCTTTCACTCAAATTTCACTTAGAAATAAGTCATAGAACAGAAAAATACCCTTAGGGCTCTGAACATAGAGGAAAGACAGGCAAAATATACATTAAAAAATTCTACCCTGGAAGTGCAAAACAGTGGTTACTGATGAAGCTCTTCTTTTTTCCCTCTTCCTGGTCTGAAATCTGGCTGTGGTAGAATAAAGATCTAAATCTTAATTTTGCTTGTTTTGAAATGTTTATTATATTTACTTTACCATTTATGATGATATAGAAGGCAGGCATCACTTTACATTTAACTACTGGTTGCCTTAAAATTGTACAAAAGCATTTGAAGTCAATGTCACATTGGACCTGTGAGTCAGTAATATTTGAAGTTAATCAACTCTCTCCTCAAGATCCTCAGCTAGCTCTACTTTGAAAGACAGGCATCTTTCCATAGAAGTTAATTTTCACTGTTCAGTTCAGTCACTCAGGCATGTCCAACTCTTTGCGACCCCATAGACTGCAGAACACCAGGCCTCCCTGTCCATCACAGACTCCCAGAGTTTACTAAAACTCATGACCATTGAGTGGGTGATGCCATCCAACCATCTCATCCTCTATCGTCCCCTTCTACTCCCGCTTTCAATCTTTTCCAGCATCAGGGTCTTTTCAAATGAGTCAGTTCTTCGCATCAGGTGGTCAAAGTATTGGAGTTTCGGCTTCAGCATCAGTCCTTCCAATGAATATTCAGGACTGATTTCCTTTAGGATGGACTGGTTGGATCTCCTTGCAGTCCAAGGGACTCTCAAGAGTCCTCCAACATTGCAGTTAAACATCAGTTCTTTGGTGCTCAGCTTTTTTGCAGTCTAACTCTCACATCCATACATGACCACTGGAAAAACCATAGCTTTTACTAGATGGACCTTTGTCAGCAAAGTAATGTCTCTGCTTTTTAATATGCTGTCTAAGTTGGTCATAGCTTTTCTTCCAAGAAGCAAGCATTTTTTAATTTCATGGCTGCAGTCACCATCTGCAATGAGACGGAGCTAAAAGCCAGAGTAACTAATCTTAACAGTTCATCAACAGTTTCTTCCCTGCTCCCAAATAATCTTCATTATTTCAATAAGTTCATCAATGTGCTTTTGGCAAATGATGCTTCTTTATTTTTATGCCAGAATGTTCTAAAATACCTTTGAACTGCTATGAAATGTTCATTGTAGACACTTTAAACAGAGGTACAGAAGTAACTAGGAGGATCCAGCAATTTATGGTAAATGACCTTTCAGATTTGGCACAAATCACTGACAAATGCATATAACTAAACAAAGACTGCTCCTATCTAAGCAGCTTGTTCAGGAGATGCTGTACAACTGAGAATCATCCATCACAGAAGATGGTGCCACCATTAGTTTTAAAGATCATCAAAGACATTTCTTCAGCTAATGAATAAATAAATTGCAATTTAGGGTAATTAAATGATATATGGAGTTCCACAGTCACTTAGTGGCAGAAACCAAGATTTCCTCACACTCAATCCAGGGCTTTCTCATTACATTACACTATAGAACAATCAAAAGGTTATTGATGAGCTATGATCATATAATTCAACCTATGTTGGTCTGAATTCAAAATTTTATTGAAGCCAAGTAAAACTAAAGGGGTCAAACCAAAATCTTAAAATATTGGAGAGACATAGCATTTAATCTACTATGCGGCTAATAACTTTCTAGAAAGTACACTGTGCATGACTAAGTAATTCATCCTCCTCAGAGACATGAATTATGCATGTTATACTTTTTGTTTAATAGAAAAAATTGTAGCAAGTAGATATAAGCATATTTTTCTGAAGTGTTTATTAGAGTGGTACAGCAACTACCAGGCAAATATACGGATAGAAAGGAGTCCTAGTTAAAAAAGCAGCTCATTGGCTTCTCTTAGAGTTCTTATATGAAAATTTGGGGGAAGAGTTATGGAAGAATTTGGTGGATGAAGAAATTGGAATAACTGATACAAAGGTGGGAATTCAAGAGGGTGAGGAGAAATAAAATTACAAAGTTACTGAGAGAAGTGATAGAATTTTACTTTCTTTAAATTTCTGCCTAGGGCTGGTCATGTTGATCATAGCTGGCAATTACTTTAGGAGTGCCTATTGCTCTTACTGATCAGGGGAGGCAAATCTTACTCTCTTTAGGAGCTGCTTTTTATGTTATTTTTGTGAATCTAGTGAGGACAAAGAAGGCCTGTAGCCCCAAAGCATACGGGACTAAAAATGGAAGGCTGACTCCATCTACATTACTCTTTTATTCCAAAAAAATTTGTCCTGGGAAGGTCAGAGGGTAAATCAGTAAATCACTTCATGATTTGTCTCAGGTTCTTCCCTCAAGTCTAATTATCTGAAAAGCACAAGCTCAACCAGTTTCTAAGACAACAGTTTGTTTATGCAGGTAGACAACCCTCTTCTCAGAAGGAGAGGTCAGCTCAAATGGGCAAGAAGATCATTCAGCTGAAAATTGGAAATGGAGGAACACTTTTCTAACATTGTCACTTGTCTTCATCCACAGATCTTAAACCATTGTATCAAAAACTGTGCCCAAACCCAATCAGATTCAGGCTTTAAATACTTGATTTCAGCAACTAAAGCCTTAAGTCCTAGAAATATTCTTCTCTCTCCTTCTTTAGTAAATTAAGTCTCTCTTAGAGTGATGTTGTCCGTCAGTGGAATAAGTTAATAAACTGACCTTTCCTCAGTCAACAGCTCACTTTGTTGTTCAGGTTGGGGAGCTGATGGTTGATGCTAATAGCAAAGAAAAGCTGCTTTTCAACCATGGGAGTTGCAAATACTGTGTTATTCAGGAGATAGACACATCCTGAAGTTCTTGATAGGATTTTAATTTTCTGATTCTCCCACCTACCACTTATAAGATGTAAAGTATGTTGTGCAAAATATGTTAGACACATCATCATAATCAGCATTTTCTGTCCTTTCTTTACTAAAAGATGCAATTCAGTATGTTAAGGAAGATCTAGGGAGAATGCACATTTCTTATAAGAGTCTGAATATTTTAAAATAAAATACATTTGTCAAGGACCACTGGTGGTTAAAAAGTAAAAGTACCCCAAAGTACTCAACATAAATTTTGAAATAGGAGAACTATAAATACTTTACAGAAAATAGTTTATTTTTTTTATTTTTTTTTTAGTGGAAGAGCTACTCTAGCTAGAGAAAATGTTGGTTCATGAGTTTTCTGGAAAGCATATACAATCTTTGCTATTCTAGGAATAGTTGAAATGCAGGAGAGGGAAAGTTCTCCTAGATGCTCTTAGGATTCCTGACCAGGTCTGAAAATTATTAGGCAGATTATGAGAGTCACACAGATTTATTTAATACAAGTTTTATGTGACTCTTGAGCCTTCATAAGGAAATGAACACTTGAACAGTTAGACCTGAGTATTTTTACGTTAGATCTGATAAAGAGTAGATAGCCCTGTAGAAATATGACAGATCAAAGAGCATGAGGTAAGTGTAGTAAACTGAGTGAAACTTAGCAAGGCCTGTTTCCTGGAATCCTTCTTGGTGTCTCTGTCTTCAGAATAAGGATGTGCCTTTCCTCTGGGCACAGGTGTAACAGAGCAGGATGCTATGGGGCCTTCCTGGGATAGACCCTTTCCCCATAGCCTCTGCTTTCACTCCTCTCTGTGCTGCTAAGTCGCTTCAGTCGTGTCCAACTCTGTGCGACCTCAGAGACGGCAGCCCACCAGGCTCCCCTGTCCCTGGGATTCTCCAGGCAAGAACACTGGAGTGGGTTGCCATTTCCTTTGCCAATGCATGAAAGTGAAAAGTGAAAGTGAAGTTGCTCAGTTATGTCCGACTCTTAGCGACCCCATGGACTGTAGCTCACACCAGGCTCCTCCATCCATGGGATTTGCCAGGCAAGAGTATTGGAGTGGGGTGCCATTGCCTTCTCAGGCACTCCTCTCTGTAGTACCTAGATAATAGTATCTGATCCACATTTCTATATATGCTTTTATATATGCTAAAACCTCTAGAAGAAATTAACTACTTGATGTCCATGAGCATGTAGTCAACAGACTTACTGGTGTTAAGGACTGATAATGTTAACCCTGTGATACTGCCTTGTCACCATCAACCAATCAGACAACTGTATATGAGCAGATCACATGCCCTGGGACTCCCCTCCCTCACGTCGTCTTTAAAAATGGTTTGCTGAAACCTATCAGAGAATTCAGGCTTTTTGAGCCCTAGATGTCCTAACTCCTTCTATGGTGCCTTACACTAAATGTTGCACTTTACTTCAGCACAACCAGGTGTAAGTAGATTGGCTTTACTGCCTATGGGCAAAGGGACCCAAGTTTGGTTCAGTAACCTAGAGAGGGAATATCTTACAGGAACAGTTTTGGTTAGAAGACTTATGATCATGAAGAAGAAAACATTTCTGCAGACTATAGATGCTGTGTTTTACAACTTTCTTTCTTCACCACTTGAGCAGAGTTGCAGATTAAGTTTGCAACAAGATTGACATTCCTATGATTCAATCTATTGTTCCAGGGTTAATGCACATTTTTCTCCAGGGTCTGGTAAATTAACTTCGTACCTCTTGATATTAATAACATGTACTAATAAGTCTTGGCTATGGATAAGAAGACAAGTAATAAATATATTATAAATTACTGAAAGTTTCTCTTGATATTTTAAAAATGTATGTTGAAGTATAGTTGATTTACAATCTTATGTTACTTTCAGATATATCCTTCAAGTAAAAAGTGTTAGTCACTCATGTCCAACTTTTTGTGACCCCATGGACTGTAGTCCAACAGGTTCCTCTGGCCATATAATTCTCCAGGTAAGAATATTTGAGTGGATAGTAATTTCTCAGGGAAACTTTCAACACAGGTATGGAACCAGGGTTTTCTGCATTGGCAGGCAGAGCAGATTTTTTACTATCTGAGCCAGCAGGGAAGCCTGCAGGTATATCCTGGGTATCTTTATATACAGGATAGCAACAAAAATGGTAAGCTCTTGTATATTCCCTAAATAGTCCCTATTATAAACAATATTATCAACTTTCTATAAATGTTTATTAGTTCTCATCATCTATTGTGAGCTCCTTAAGGGCAGATAATTTGTCTGTGATGGTTTATTTTCTTATTAGCACCTAAAAGAGAGTGAGACATATTCCATATGCTCATTAACTACAGATGAAATAAAAAAATAAATAAGCAAATACGTGGTGAGCAAATGAGTGGTTAAGCACCAAGCTGGAAATCTGCTCAAGACAAAACTCTATAGCCTAAGATTTCCACATCCAACTCATGATTTTGCCATAAATAGGCCTGATTTTGTGCATACTCTGTTTCAGTCATGCCAAACTACCCTTGGTGGTTATATCATTCTCCAAATGAACATCACTTTCAGACTTTTCCTTTTTCTATTCCTAGAGCTTAAAAACAATTTT
The DNA here is from genome assembly GCF_014754425.2 of Oryx dammah. NCBI lineage: Eukaryota > Metazoa > Chordata > Mammalia > Artiodactyla > Bovidae > Oryx > Oryx dammah. The sequence goes on from NW_024070211.1 coordinate 78,515,822, forward strand.
AATAGGAAGTAATCATTTAATACACACTGAGTTACATGGATCATAGGAAAGAAAACATTTTCCTCTAAACTATTAGATTTTTTAAAGGGGTAAGTGAATTATATTGACAAAAACAGATTGGCAAGATGAATATATATATATATATATATATATAAATTGTGTATATGTTTATATTTTTTATGTGCACAGGGGATTCACAGAGAAGAAAAACCCAATATAGTCATTATAGAAGGAGATGTATATACATTTTAACAAAGGGATATATATTATGATAAGGTGACTAAATATATGATGAATAAGATTTTTTTTTAGTAAGATTTGTTAATTAGGTTTATCTCAGTGTCATCTGCAGTCTTCCCATATGGGTAGGGCAAAATCTTTACAAATGGAAATTTATGTTACATTCACAAAGAGAAATGTTTCCCCTATTCTTAGGCAGGAAGAGGAAGGAAAGAGGGTTCTTTCTGTGTCTGCTATTTCTCAACTGCCTTCAGCTCAGAATACTCTTTATGCCAAACTAGCATATTTTGGAGTAGTTTATTTGGATCCCCTCAGAAATTTATTTTTGAACATTTTAGCATGAACTTGTTGCAGGAAGGGGGACCCCTTCCAGGGCCCAAAACTAGGCTCTTGTCTAACACTCAGAAATGAATTGTCCGAGGAGACACATGTGCTGACAAAGCAAGAGATTTTATTGGGAAAGGGCACCTGGGTGGAGAGCAGCAGGGTAAGAGAACCCAGGAGAATTGCTCTGCCAGTGGCTCGGGTTTTATGGTGATGGGATTAGTTTCCAGGTTGTCTTTAGCCAATCATTCTGACTCAGGGTCCTTCCTGGTGGTACACTCCTTGTTCAGCCAAGATGGATACTACAGAGGATTTTGAGAGGTGGTCGGACCTGTGGTGTCTCCTTTTGACCTTTTCTGAACTCTTCTGGTTGGTGGAGGTTTATTAGTTCCCTGTTCCTTACTAGGAACTCCTGTTGTAAAACAACTTATGCAAATAGTTTCTATGGTGCCTGGCCAGGGTAGAAGGTTTCAATTAGTGTGCTTCCCTTAACAAACTCATGTGCTGGTGTTACATTTGCACTAGATTACTTGTGTCAGCCTCACATTCTTCAAAAGGATTGATAATTACAAGGACCTATCATATTTTAAATTCCATAATCTCTCATTTGTCTCTGTAGTACATCTGTTTACTCTTGATCTCCATAATCCAAGATAAAATAATAGATCTCAGCTAGTCCTTAAGCCTGTTTCAGGAAAAGTTCTGCGGATCAATAAAAATGCCTTGTATTGAGGGGAAAAAAGTATAAATCACTTTCATGGACATATGAAGTGAGAACAATTTGAAAAGAAGAAAATAAAATTATACCTCTGAGCTATATTGGTTTATTTTTCTCCAAGCCTTACTATCTCAGTATGCTGCATTTACTTCCTGAAAATTAAATTTCTTGTAAGTAGTATGTCATTCCAGGCCTCCTTCAATTGGCCTCTGATATTTGCATATAACTGCCATTGAAGTGAATATGGGTTTTGCTTGGCAATTAATCAGTGTGTCAGAAAGAAGTTCCTTGTAGAAAGTAATTCACATGCAGATAGTTTTCTTTACCTTCTTCCTTGAATTCCAAAGGAAATGTATGAAGCATCTGGATTTTTGACATCCCTCTGTCTCAATAGCTGAAGTGATAATGTTTTCATTGAAGAGATGTAAAACACCTGGGGTGTTAACATTTAATTGAAGCTTGTTATTTTGAAAGAACAGAAATGAATTTGCACTTTGTCATAATCCATTTCCCTGAAGATTCACTTACTCCACAGAAATCAGACCATAGAACTGTTAACTCATTTGAATTTCAGCCAAATGATCAGAATGCTAATTACCTGACAAATACTAATGTAACTGAAATGAAAACACTGGGAATAACAAATACCACCTTGTGATAAATATATATTTCTTTCAACAAAAATACATTTTGTGAATATAATTTTTACTTTTACTCTTTTCTGTCTATAATACCATCCAGCAACATTCAAAGACAAGTGTGCCCAGGATAACCTTCTATCACTGAATTTGATAAAATGTATATTGTATTACTGAACTTTCTATATATAAATAAAACACATAATACCAAAGAACATTTCAACTGGCTATGTGAAGAAAATTTCACAATGTTAGTCTTGGTAAATTCTACCATTTTAGAGTAGGGTGTTTCAGATTTCAAATTTTAAAAATAATAACTAAAATTGTCCATCTTCTTTATCATCTGAGTTCAAAACACTAAATAGGAGCTATGAAATTGGAGGATCTTTATATACAAATATTTAAAATCAGATGTACATGCAATAATATTATTTTTTCCTTTTTATTGCTGATGAGAACTTAGAAGACGTGTTGAAGAATTTTTAAGGTAAAATTATCATACAGAAATATAAAATAAACACATTTCATAAATTTTATTCAGCACCATAACTAATGAGAGAATCAGAAAATATGTAAAAATCAGTTTCAAAGGAGAATTCAAAGGACACACAGGTAGAGAAAAAAGATACACTGAAGTAAATTTGCAAATAGATGCAAATTTGACCCAAGTCCATAGGGCAATGATCAACTGCATTTCCACTGAACAAAGTTCATTTGCATTCCTAACAAAAACAATTATTTGCATTACTATCAGTTTTCCACAAGTTACAGAGTTGTAAAATATGCTGAAAGACAAAGAGGCTAAAATAATTTTTAGACAATATACCGGTAGTTAATTTTGCTCATTTTCAAATTTTTTATAGTTTTTCTTGACATATATCACTACGAGACTTCAATTTGAGAGGAAGGTTAATGTTGTATTTCACTCTCATGCAGTAAAATTAATGAGATAACAACCATAATCACAATGAGTTGCTTTTCAAGGATGTTTTATCAAATCTAAATTATTGCTATCTGTTTATATAATGTGTGTGTGTTAGTTGCTCCATCCTATCACACTCTTTGCACCACCATGGACTGTAGCCTGCCAGACTCCTCTGTTCATGGAATTCTCCAGGTAAGAATACTGGGGTGGGTTGCCATTCCCTTCTCCAGGGGATCTTCCCAACCCAGGGATCAAACATTGGTCTCCTGCATTGCAAGCAAATTCTTTACTGTCTGAGCCACCAGGGAAGCCCACTATGTGAATGTTCCCTCCAAATTCCACAGTGTGGAGAACTTGGTCTATTTGTCTAAACTCTTATTTAAGGGATAATATCTACTAATAAATCTTTCAGCCACATTTTAATGCAATCCACAATTCATAAAAAGTTAGAACTTCTACTTCAGAACAAAATTATTCTTATCTATTTGTCTTCCTAACATAATTTTATTCAATCTTTTGGACTATTTATAGCAGGGAAGATAGTAGGATTACCACAAAACACAAGGATACTGGAGCAACAGGCAGATTTGTCTGAAAATCATGCTGGGAGTTGCACTGGGTTTCTGGACACTGAACTATTTGGGAACCCCTATTTTTCCACTCACAACTTATTACATCCAAACTGAGTGCCTCATAATTGAACCTCTCATAGGACTGATGATTTCTTTTCTGTATCACAAGAAGCCATATTGACACTTATCAGACAATCCCAGCAAAGCATGGCTGTCTGGCACGTCATATCCTACCCTGGCTGTCTGGCACTTCAGCAAACAGTCTGATTATCTGCCAATTGCTCTATAAGGAGAGAGAGCAATGGCCTGATCAAGTGCTTTTCCTGGAAGGCAGATACACACTACATGTCCTGTGAGAGCCCTGGCATGATGCCAGTCCATGTAATGATATTAAGTATCAAAAGACCTGTGCCTTTGATCCTTGCTGAACCTTGGTTGCCAAGTTTCTTCATAAAGAATATTTCAATTCCTTAACCCAAGCTGTAGATGCTGTGGAACTTTTGATAAGCTCTAGGAAAATTTGTATTTTTTCCAACATATGAGAGAAGTAATGATCATAAAGTGATCAAATGTATATTCCAATCACCATCATACATATATATGTATATATATATATATTCTCTGATTTTCATGATATTTATGAGTTTGCTGAGAAAAGAAATTGTGTGAGACCTTTGGGTGTTTGGCAGGTTGGCTCAGTGGTAGAGAGTCTGCCTCCAATGCAGGAAATGCTGTTTGGATCCCTGGGTCAGGAAGATCCCTCAGAGGAGGAAATGGTGACATACTCCACTGTTCCTGCCTGGAGAATCCCATGGACAAAGGAGTCTGGTAGCCTATAGTCCATGGTGTTGTAATGAGTCAGACATGACTGAGCAACTGAGCAGGAAGTACAGTGAACTTGGGGGAAGCAATGGTAGGTAGGACTCCAAGGCCCCTGGTACATGGTCACTATCGGAAATGAGACAAAGATAGTCATCAGGACTCAGCAACTGGGTTGAATTTAGAGAGAAGGGTATTATGTGTGTCATTACATCCTTGACTCAGGCAATACAGCAGCATATGCAGACAGTGAGCAAGAAAGGATTGCTTATTAAAAAAAAATAGTAGTTTTATTTAAGCCTTGGCACAGGGGGCATTCTGATATAGCACCCTAATAAAGAAAATGACCATAAAGTGATACATTTCCTGACCCACACTATTAAATAACCGCAGGCTGTCCAGAACTAGAAGTCCTTGTCAAGTGGCTATGAGTGACATTTGTAAGAAGAGCAGACTGAGGAAGATCAGTCACAAGATGAAAAGAAGTACAAGTGAGCTCTGAACCATCTCCTGGAGCAGCCCAGCAGCAGTGAGCAGAACAAGTATTTGGTCTGCATTTAACAGCAGAATGTCAGCAGTTCAAGGCAGAGATGACAAGAATCTTAAAGACAAGCTTAAGAACAATAATTTGACCTGCCTATGCAGAAGTTGTTTTCCTGCGTCAACATATAAACATAGCTATGGACGTTTACAGGAAGACTTACTTTTCAGTTCAGCTCAGTTCAGTTGCTCAGTCCTGTCTGACTCTTTGTGACCCCAAGGACTCCAGCATGCCAGGCCTCCCTGTCCATGGCCCACTTCCAGAGGTTACTCAGACTCATGGCCTTTGAGTCAGTGATGCCATCCATCTCATCTTCTGTCGTCCCCTTCTCCCCTCGCCTTTGATCTTTCCCAACATCAGGGTCTTTTCAAATGATCAGCTCTTCTCATCAGGTGGCCAATGTATTGGAGTTTCAGCTTTAACATCAGTCTTTCCAATGAACATTCAGGACTGATTTTCTTTAGGATGGACTGGTTGGATCTCCTTGCATTCTAAGGGACTCTCAAGAGTCTTCTTCAACACCACAGTTCAAAAGCATCAATTCTTCAGTGCTCAACTTTCTTAATAGTCCAACTCTCACATCCATACATGACTGCTGGAAAAACCATAGCTTTGACTAGATGGACTATTGTTGGGAAAGTAATGTCTCTGCTTTTTAATATGCTGTCTAGGTTAGTCATAACTTCTCTTCCAAGGAGTAAGCATCATTTTAGTTCATGGCTGCAATCACCATCTGCAGTGATTTTGGAACCCCAAAAAATAAAGTCTGACACTGTTTCCACTGTTTCCCCATCTATTTCCCATGAAGTGATGGTACCAGAAGCCATGATCTTAGTTTTATAAATGCTGAACTTCAAGCCAACTTTTTCAATCTCCTCTTTCACTTTCATCAAGAGGTTCTTTAGTTCTTCTTCACCTTATTCCTTAAGGGTGGTGTCATCTGCATTTCTGAGGTTATTGATATTTCTCCTGGCAATCTTGATTCCAGCTTGTGCTTCTTCCAGCCCAGCATTTCTCATGATGTACTCTGCATATAAGTTAAATAAGCAGGGTGACAATACACAGCCATGATGCACTCCTTTTCCTATTTGGAACCATTCTGTTGTTTCGTGTCAGTTCTAACTGTGGCTTCCTGACCTGCATACAGGTTTCTCAAGAGGCAGGTCAAGTGGTCTGGTATTCCCATCTCTCTCAGAAGTTTGCACAGTTATTGTCATCCACACAGTCAAAGGCTTTGGCATAGTCAATAAAGCAGAAATAGATGTTTTTCTGGAACCCTCTTGCTTTTTTGATGATCCAGTGGATATTGGCAATTTGATCTCTGGTTCCTCTGCCTTTTCTAAAACCAGCTTGAACATCTGGAATTTCATGGTTCATGTATTGCTGAAGCCTGGCTTGGAGAATTTGGGGCATTAATCTACTAGCGTGTGGGATGAGTGCAATTGTGTAGTAGTTTGAGCATTCTTTGGTATTGCCTTTCTTTGGGATTGGAATGAAAACTGACCTTTTCCTATTTTGTGGCCACTGCTGAGTTTTTCAAGTTTGCTGGCATATTGAGTGCAGCACTTTCACAGCATTATTTTTTAGGGTTTGAAATAGCTCAACTGGAATTCCATCACCCCCACTAGCTTTGCTCATAGTGATGCTTCCTAAGGCCCACTTAACTTCGCATTCCAGGATGTTTGGCTCTAGGTGAGTGATCACACCATTGTGATTATCTGGGTAGTGAAGATCTTTTTTGTACAGTTCTTCTGTGTATTCTTGCCACCTCTTCTTAATATCTTCTGCTTCTGTTAGGTCCATACCATTTTTGTCCTTTTTGAGCCCATCTTTGCATGAAATGTTCTCTTGGTATCTCTAATCTTCTTGAAGAGATCTCTAGTCTTTCCCATTCTATTGTTTTCCTCTATTTCTTTGCACTGATCACTGAGGAAGACTTACTGCTAATACAATAGAAATGACACAGTCCATACTGTATACGGCTAGCTCTTTCAACTTCTTAGGTGTATCTTGGATGTCTTTCCAAATCAGTACCTGTGCATCTTCACACTCCACCTTTGCAGAGCAGAGTCAATGCCTGGGTTCTCAACATCTAGAAAACAGCCTCACTTTAACTTTGTACTTGTGGTCCCCTTAGCCTGGAAGGCCCTTTCTCCATCTATATAGACTACATAATTTCTTGATACAGATCTCTTCTTCATCACCTCTATGTCTCTTTTGTATGCAGTTCCCCGTTCTCAGGCTGTTCTCTGTCGACTTTCTCCCACTACACTTTATTCACTGGCCTTACTTCGTTTTTCTTGATAGCACTTAGTACTAGTCTCCTTGACATTATGTATTTATCTGCTAATTGTTTACTTTTCTTTCTAAAATGTAAGCTTCAGGATGATAAAGATTTTGTAGGCGTTCTTACTACCTTGTTCTTTATGGCCTAATATAAATTTGATTCTCAATAACTATTATTGAAAAGATAAAAACAACAATTATTTACTTTGCTGATTATCAATGGTGTGTCTTTCTGGTAACCAACATTATTCTTCATACATAAAACTGGGGATAACAATGTTACCTGTCTCTTATGGTAAATGTAAAGATAAAAACCTGATTTTGATAATTATAATAGTTAACACTTACTATGTACTGAATAGACTTCACTTATAAGCTTCTCTACAACCTATAAAATAGAGAGTTAGCTAAACCCACTGTGGATGGGTAAACTGAGGCTCAGAGTTTGGAAGTGATAGGGATAAAATTGTATCCCAGTCACATTCTAATATTTTCCCCAAAACTACACTATGCTACTCCCTAAATACATGTACCAACTGAAGATGATGAATGTCACTGGTAACACTATTGTTGTGATTTGTTCATTCTTTTCATGATCACATAATATTTTTATGATTTTATTTAACAGTTTCCTAACTTTTATTTATTTCAGCTACTTTCATTTTAATAAATTATTATAAGCAATGCCTCCACAGAATCTCTGTACATCTGTGTATATCTGAGAAAATATATCTGTAAAAGAAAATTTCTAAAAGTATAATACAGAGGTCAAGTCTTTTAAATTTTGATATATTTTTACCAATTTACATTTTTAAAAGATTACATTTTTATCCTTTGAGTCCCACATGGATTTGTCACTTAGTTTTGCCCTTATTTTCATCTTCACTATTTCATTTTACATGAGAAGTTTCCAAGTTACTATTCAGAATTCATAAAGTCATAATTTCCTTTGAAAATCAAAATGAGTTTTTCCTACTTGTTTCAATGCCCAGACCATTTTATTTGAATTTTCTGTTTTCCTAAAGAAACTGTTATATCTTTGCTTTGTTATGTCTTTCATTTGATCCCAAAAAGAACCTTTTGTGTTTCTTATTTTCTAATGAATGCAGCTCTAAAGTCTAGGCCATGTGATCTTGAAATTTCTAAGTGATTACAAAAGGTCCCAACAAATTCTATACCAGTAAATATTGGTTGGTGGGGAGCGGTTATCTTAAAGTGTTCAGAGCAAAGGGGCTTTCTGAGTGTTCATTAAACTGCCATAAATATACTCTCTGACTATATTATTTCACAAAATATTTAGGCCAAAAATAAAAGGAAAATTAAAAAAATATATATATATCACCTTGAAGACCAAAGTTCACTCAAGGAACACAGATATCTCACAGGTGAGATATTCAAATCCTAAGTACGATTTCTAGCCCATTGAAGGACCAGCACAAGTGACTATTATCCCTTCTTGAAGAAGACACTCTAACTTGAAGAAGACAGACCCTAACTATTTGGCTTCCCAGGTGGCATGGTGGTAATAAATCCACCTACCAATGCAGGAGACACAAGAGACACGGATTCGATCCCTGGGACAGGAAGATCCCCTGGAGGAGGAAATGGCAACCCACTTCAGTATTTCTTGCCTGGAAAACTGCACGGAGAGAGGATCCTGGTGGGCTATAGTCCATGGGGTCACAAAGAGTCAGACACAACAGAGCGCACATAAACACACAGCTATGTCATTGCAGAGTTTACGGAATACTTGTATAAAAACTGAAAACATTTGACAAGCAGTTATGGCTTAAGATTACACTTAGCATTTCTGAATGGAATACAGCACCTATAAGATGTGAACTTGTATAAACAAAATATGAAATGTGGCTACAAAGATCTAATTGCTATCACTTTTCTAGTGAACCGTTTCAAAGATACTTGAGGAAGTTTGCCAACATAAATTATCCAGTTATTTGGGAAGCATTGCAAAGTACTACTTGCTATGAGTGTGTAAAATAAATGATATACAGATTCCATGTATTTGATTGCTTCTTTAACTTTTGTACAAGCAAGCAAGCAAGGAATGTCTGTGTGTGTATGTGTGTATGTATTCCTCTGTGGGGAATTGTTTAAAATTCAGAATGGATGAACCTTTAAACATCCCAGCTATTTATTATCAATAGAATCAATTTTCACTGAAATAAGCACAAGAGACTTGCTTTGCCAAAAGTTTTAAAATAATACTTAACAAAATTCAATGCACAGGAAGTCTTTTGACAATTTCTCATCTCATAGTTTCTGTGTGTAGTACAAGCTTAGCTTAATATTGAGCTAAAAATAAGGAAGAAAACAACGCTGGCATTTTCTTTTTTATCCTCACCACCATCTTCTTAGTTCAAGCCCTGATTATTTGTGCTAAGCCAGCTGCACTGGCCTCCTCTCTCTTCAGAGAGCTACAGATTGGTTGGACGTGACAGTAAGTCTACGTTACCCCCAGTGAAAGGTACACCAGTTCAGTAAGTAAAAACACAGAATTTTATCTGAGCTATAACTCTTTTACTGCTTTTTATGTGCCCACATTATATACAAAGCATTATCAAGGATGACTTTATTATGCATTAGTTTCCTGAGAGATTCATCTGGTGAACTTAACACACATTTCACTTTTCTGACATAGATTACTTTGATATTTCTGACACATAGCACTTTGATAGTTGCATTTTTTTTTAAACTGTGTGGATCTAAGGAACCTAAGGGAACACTTCCTAAAAAATGTAGAGATAAATGAATTTTCATTTGCAAGCCTTCATATTCATGATATTATATTAATTTGAAAACATGTACATATCAGTAGTAGGAAACATCTACTATATGAAAGACATTGCTGAATGTGTTGGGGGAAATAAAAAGCTTTAGAAATTGTGATCCCTATCACAGAGAGCTCACAATTTAGTCAACATGATATTATAGGATTACATAAAAATAACATTTAAAGGGGGTGTATAATTTGGCAAGAGGTGATAGATGTAGACAATGAGTATTATAAAAATTCAAAGGACAAAGAGAATACTTAGTACTCTGCAGCTGAAAAGTCTTTTGATTCACCCATCTTCAACAGAATCACTCTGCTTTTATCTGTTTTATTTGTTTATGCTCCTGGCTAAGATTTCATCTTAAGAGAGGATTCTATGGGAAACATAAGTTTGAAAATCACTGTTCTTACCATCAAGTGAAGCTGTGGGAAATATTTTTAAAACAATATTTGGTAATCTAACATGTATGCATATGCTTGTTTTCATAATGTATCGTATGGCACTTTGGGAGCGTGTTGATTTACTTTCCAAACTGCAATGCCAGTTTTTTTTTTTTAATCCATCAACCACCGGCCATTGCCTACAGAGTAAAACTCAAAACTTTTTAGCAAAGCACATTCCCCACACATCAGGCAGAGTTCTTCTGGCTCCAGTTTCCCTTTCGCTATTCCATGTCTTCAAATTTCAACCTAATACCTGATCCCACAATCACAGAATCCTAGGAGATTTCTATTTTTGTTTTTGTTTTTTAAATTTAATTTCTCTCTTTCGAATAAGAAAACTGAGGTTCAGTATGGTCATTCACCAATAGATAAGAGGCTATCATATAAACTAAGGTTCTTCCACTTTAAAGGGTTATCTGCTTGTGTCCAACTCTTTGTGACCCCATGGACTGTAGCCTTTCAGGCTCCTCTGCCCATGGAATTTTCAGGCAAGAATACTGGAGTCAGTTGCCATTTCTTACTCCAGGGGATCTTCCTGACCCAGGGGTAGAATCCATGTCTCTTGCATCTCCTGCCTTGGTAAGTGGATTCTTTACCACTGCACCACCTGGGAAGCCCAAGTAAAGACAGATTATTTCCTTAAACAGGCTATTACCCATGAGTCATCCCCTCTACCACTCCAATGCTAAATCAATAACTCTTGCTCAATATATGTTGCTTAAATGAATAACAAGCAGGAATGGGATATAGAAGAGAAATGTATGGTAAAATTCCACCCCCAAGCTTACCTCCTTAAGACAGGGGACATGGCATAAAATTGTCAAAGCACTTTCCAATCTTTCAGTGAATGTTCTTTAGTGAAGGGATACAGTCTTCCAGTCTTTGGTGGTCTCTGAAAACTACTTCTCTATTAATATCAGAGGAAGACCATTAAAACTGTAAGACCAACAATTTGAGAGTTCCTGCTACCCTCTTTGAAGGCTGAAGTTGCTAATGTCACAGCTTTCTAGAAGGTTCTATGAATGCTGTGAGCAGGCGAGGATGGGAGGAGAAGTAAAGAAAGGGTACATAATGCATGATCTCATCAAGAGGGCCTAGAGTGAGGTCTATTCTTTTGTAGCTAACAAAGTATATTCCCTTATTTCACGAATAAACTGAGGCAGAGGAAACCCTTATATTAATTTCTATGTTGCTCATTTTAAACAAAAAGCAATAGATAAAGCACCAGTTTTACCCAGTTCACATTTTGACAGTGTTTCCAAAGAGATACATTTTTATCCAGTCAAGTTAATATTTACAAAAAAAAAAAAACAAAAAAGAAAAACTCCTTCAGTTGACATATTGGATTTTTAGATAGTGTTTGACAAGCTCATTTAATATCTCCCAAATCCCCAGGTAGGGCTTAGGAAATTACTTTTATTTTGTGTGCCAACTCAGGATAACACAGGCCTTTGTAGACAGCATGCTTGCAGTCAACAAATTTAGAAAAAACATATATACTCTATTAAGAAATGCAAAGTAGAACTGGAAAGAGTTCCACTTTCTCCACACTTAATAAAACAACAGCAATCTATTTCTACAATCAAGTTAGATATACGCAAAGCTTTTCTCCTCAAGAACACATGTGTGCATATGTGTGTGTGCACTCAAATGTAGTTTCCATGGAATCAGGGGCTTTTGAGGCAGTGATGGAGAATTTTATTAAAATCTGTAATTCAGCAAGGTAAAATGCAATAGACAATCTTAAATGAATCCTCCAATTTATTTGGCTTACAAAAATAAAAGAACAATGACACACATATTATACATCTTAATTTGTCACCAACTCATAAAACTTTCTCAAATCTTCCCTGTGTGTGTGTGTGTGTGTGTGTGTGTGTGCGCGCTCCGTCCCTCAGTCATGTTTGACTCACTGTGACCCCATGGGCTGTGGCCCACCAGGCTCCTCTGTCCGTGGGGATTCTCCAGGCAAGAATACTAAAGTGGGCTGCCATACCCTAGGGGATCTCCTCAAGCCAGGGATTTAGGTCTCCCGCATTGCAGGCAGATTCTTTACCATCTGAGCCACCAGGGAAGCCTAAATTTTCTCAACTATCACCTAAGTACAATATGCCTGTGAGTTTTTATCTTTAATAAGCAACTTGGAATTATTTATTAAAGAAAAGTTTTTGCTTTGCTATGAGAGTTTTAAAAAAAGGCATTTTATCCTTAGTGTAAACTTTTGCTTCTGGATGAGGGACTGTTGCACCTTAGTAAAACTGGCAATCCTTCAAAAAGTTTCTGAAAGTAACTGTGGTATTTGAAGATGAAAAGGATGAAGGCATTGCATGCATTCTGTCCTGTAAACCTTAGGGATAAATCCTTTGATGTTCAAATGAGAGAACCTTAAGTTCCTTTATCTTTCTACTTTTAAAATACTCTCCATGAATTCTTTTTATAAACACTACATTTTCTATAGTGAAGCAGTGTGATTTTATATGCAGACTAAATGATAAGTATGCTCTTTTTGAATGTCAATGTCTCATTACATTTATTTTTCATATCTCTACTGAGGCAGAGTGTTTCAAAGTAAGCAGAAATCTTGAATATTATTAATTACATTAGGGAATTAAAATAACTTATGAAATTCAGTGTCAAGTATTTACTTCCCATCCACTGGTCCATTATCAATCAGCATTTTGTTATCATTTGAAAATGAATAAAACTTAAAATTCTAGCCTATTGGTTCTCTATTAAGCACCCAAGACAAAATATTTGAAAGAAGTTATATGGAACCTGAATTGTCTCTACAGTGTAAACCTCACTCACAGAGAAGGTCCAGTCTTCTGCAAATCCCCAGTTCCCCACAACTTATCCTGTTCCTCATGGTTACAAGGCTAAGGCACTTAGTGATACTGTGACACATTAATGAAGAGTAGCTCCTCCAGGACCAAGTGCTGAGCACAAAACATCATTAGGGACTGCTCTGAAGCATCTAATTAGACATTCTGAAAATAGGACATATTATTTTAATATGGTCAAATACACAAAAAGGTAGAAAAGATAATGTCATCTCTGTATATCATCCAGCCAGGTAAAGAAAAGGTTACTAAATACATTTGAAGGCCCTTGTATAGTCTATCAATATACTCTTTTCCATATCATTTAAATTATGTATATTTCCATTATATGCCTATAGTTAATAGATTCAAGAGATCAGATCTGGTAGACAGAGTACCTGGAGAACTATCAGTGGAGGTTCCCAGCATTGTACATGAAGTCAAGACCAAAACCATCCTCAAGAAAAAGAAATGAAATACGGCAAAATGATTGTCTGAGGAGGCTTTACAAATAGCTCAGAAAAGAGAAGTGAAAGGTAAAGGAGAAAGGGAAAGATACACCCAGCTAAATGGAGAGTTTCAAAGAATAGCAAGGATAGATAAGAAAGTGTTCTTAAGTGAACAATGCAAAGAAATAAAGGAAAACAATAGAATTGGAAAGACTAGAAATCTTTTCAAGAAAATTGGAGATACCAAGGGAACATTTCATGTAGTGATGGGCACAATAAAGAATAGAAACAGTAAGGACCTAACAGAAGCATCAGAGATTAAGAAGAGATAACAAGAATACAAAGGAGAACTGTACAAAAAAGGTCTTCATGACCCACATAACCACGATGGTGTGATCACTCACCTAGAGCCAGACATCCTGGAATGTGAAGTCAAGTGGGCGGTAGGAAGCATCACTACAAACAAAGCTAGTGGAGGTGATGGAATTCCAGCTGAGCTATTTCAAATCCTAAAAGCTGATGCTGTGAAAGTGGTATAGTCAATATGCCAGCAAATTTGGAAAACTCTGCAATGACCACAGGACAGCAAACTCCGCAATGACCACAGGACAGGAAAAAGTCAGTTTTCATTCCAAGCTCAAAGGAGGACAATGCCAAAGAATGCTCAAACTATTGCACAATTGCATTCATTTCACATGCTAGCAAGGTAATACTCAAAATCCTTCAAACTAGATTTCAACAGTACATGAACCAAGAAATTCCAGATTTTCAAGCTGAAATTAGAAATGGCAGTGGAACCAGAGATCAAATTGCCAAAACCTGCTGGATCACAGAAAAAAATGAGAATTTCAGAAAAACATCTACTTCTGCTTCACCGATTACACTAAAACCTTTTGACTGTGTAGACAACAACAAGCTGTGGAATACTGGTAAAGAGATGGGAATACCAGACCACCTAACCTGCCTCCTGAGAAACCTGTATGCAGGTTAAGAAGCAACATTTAGAACAAGAAATGGAAAAATGGACTGGTCCCAAATGGGAAAGGAGTACATCAAGGCTGTATATTGTCACCCTGCTTATTTAACTCCTAGGCAGAGAACATCATGTGACATGCCAGGCTGGCTGAATCACAAGCTGGAATCAAGATTGCTGGGAGAACTATCAACAACCTCAGATATGCAAATGATACCACTGTAATGGCAGAAATTGGAGCAAAATTAAAAAGTCTCTTGATAAAAGTGAAAGAAAAGAGAAAAAGTTGACCTAAAACTCAAAATTCAAAAAGCGAAGATCATGGCATTTGGTATCATCATGGCAAATAGATGGGAAAAAATGAAAACAGTGATACTTTATTTCTTGGGCTCGAAAATCACTGTGGATGGTGACTGTAGCCATGAAATCTAAAGATGCTTGCTCCTTGGAAGAAAAGCTATGACAAACCTAGGAAAAATATTAAAAAAGCAGAGACATCACTTTTGCTGATGATGGTAAGCATAGTCAAAAGTATGGTTTTTTCAGGAGTCATGTACAGATGTGAGAGTTAGACCATACACAAGGCTGAGCAGCAAAGAATTGATGCTTTCTAGTTGTGGTGCTGGAAAGATGCTTGAGAGTCCCTTGGGACTGCAAGGAGATCAAACCAGTCAATCTTAAAGTAAGTCAACCCCAAAAATTAATTGGAAGGACTGATGCTGAAGCTGAAGCTCCAATACTTTGTCTACTTGATGTGAAGAGCCAACTCATTGGAAAAGATACTCATGCTGGGAAACATAAAAGCCAGGAGGAGAAGAGGACAACAGAGGGCGAGATGTTTGGATGGCATCACCTACCAAATAGACATTTTGAGCAAACTCAAGGAGACAGTGTAGGACAATGAAGCCTGGTATGCTGCAGTCCAAGGGTTTGCAAAGAGTGGGACATGACATAGCTACTGAAAAATAACAATTTTGCATGAATTAAATATCACATAAATATCATATAAATGACATCCCAGTAAGTGTACTTCTATCTTTGTGTTTATCCCCTCGACATTGTTTTTATTTCACTTAGTATTTTTTCAATATTAATTTTGCTCACCTTTCACTCTAGTTAACTCATTTTCATTAAAATTTACCCTTTCCTTGTATATATTACCAGATTTATTAAAATCTAAACTAATTGAGACAGTGTACCATTGGCTTCTCTTGTGGCTCAGAAGTAATGCAGGAGACATGTATTCAGTACCTGGGTTAGGAAGATCCCCTTGAGAAGGAAATGGTAACCCACTGCAGTATTCTTGCCTGGGAAATCCCAAGGACAGAGAAGACTGGTGAGCTACAGTCCATGGGGTAGCAAAAGAGTCAGACAAGTCTTAACAACTAAACAACAACAATGACCACTGGCACAGCAGTAGATAGACTATACTATTGTTGGCAACTTGGTATATGGCAACAGTTATAGCTCACTAGGGTGAAAACTGGCTGATGTAAGAAGGTTGGAAAAAATGCTTATTGTCATGGAAAAAAATTTCTACCACATAATATATAATACACCCACAACAAATTCAAGTGAAGATAAAAACTTTGATAAGTAAATACTTGGTACTCGTCACATAACTTTGGGATTCTCTGATGGCTTTGTCACCTTGCCAGGCTAAACTGCATTTCCCCAAATTCCATTTCCTGTGTCCTGATGGAATAAGCTGCAAGAGAGATCTTCTGCTCTTTCTCACAGGAAGGCAGCAGCTGGACCTGCAGTTACTCTGTCTTCCATTGATTCTTTTCTTCAGTTCTCTGACTATTTGGTTAGTTGTGTGTACTTATTTCCATGACTAAGGGCTCCAGCTTCTGCTCTATACCAAGCAAATAGTCACTGATATCAAGACAACCAAAAAGACATATGTTTTGGTCCATCTTTGTGGGGTTCTAGCCCCTCCTGTGCAATTCTACCTGCAAGAGTCTACTTGAC
The DNA here is from genome assembly GCF_014754425.2 of Oryx dammah. Lineage (NCBI taxonomy): Eukaryota > Metazoa > Chordata > Mammalia > Artiodactyla > Bovidae > Oryx > Oryx dammah. The sequence goes on from NW_024070211.1 coordinate 78,532,338, forward strand.
CAGTAGACTTCAAGTTCCAAAATCAGACACAGGGATAGTCTTTCCAGAGATGGTTTAGACCACATGGGTCAACCTCTACTGAAGTCAGAGTTGCATTATTCTCTGGAAGGTTTCTTAGCTCTGAATTGTGCCATTGTGGTGTTGTGGATATACAATGATAAAGAGGCTGGGTGTGACCCCTGTCATGACATGTATAAACTTGAGTTTTAAACTGCCACAGTGAAGATATTCTATAAAGATATATTAATATGTTGTCTCCATTTTTCAGGCATGGTTTTGATTATGTGTTAAATTGCTAAGGTTTTTTAAGAGGAGAATTTTAAATTTACAGTTATGAGTGTCTAAACATTGTGAATTGTACACCTATATTTTCTATGTCTAAAATATTACCTGTTTTTCAAAAAAAATCATTTTCTTTTTGTGATTCATTCTTTCTTATGAAATTATATTTCATTTTCTAAATGAAACATATAAACAAGTGGTGTTTTACCTCAAAATTCAAGTTTGTTACTCAGGAAATCAAATCTGCTATCAAAATGTACCCAGGAAATTCCAGAGTCTAAAGCAATTTTTAACAAGGAGAGAAAATAATAAGAGCTGTTCCAAGTTAAATCGTTATCTCTTTCCATCTGCTGGGACTGTGGATTTCTTAAAATTTAACTTTCAAAGTTTGAAGCTGAAAGGAAGATAGCATGGTTGATCACAGATTCTAATATCCCTTTCTTCCCATGCTTATCAGAGTCTTCCTGCCCAGCTCATATTGTATTCTTTCTACTGTGAGTAATGAGGCAAATATTGATGCAAGCTAGCATTATGTCTCACCTCTTCTTACTTTGCACTCTATCAAATTAGTAAGCACAACAAACTGATTTTAATTACTGACATGGACACTCCTTTTCTTCCTCATACTTAGCCCACTGCCTCCGAGATTTTATACATGCTCCTTCTTCTATCAGAGATATTGCCTCTATTTTTCATGACAGGGATCACACCCAGCCTCTTTATCACTGTACACCCACAACACCAAAATGGCATGATGTCTGTCAGGGACAGACAATAAGCATGAAATGAATCCTTATTGATCAATTCTTGATAGGATCTTAATGCTAATCTGCGTTTCCCCTCTAATCAGCCACCTTCCCATAGAAGCCTTTCTCCATTCAAATTTCATGAATGTATATCACATCTTCCTCCCTAATTTGCAACACACAACAGAAATTTTCTTGTTAAATTGATTCTGGTTCTTCTCCTTTTGTCACTTTGTCTCCCCTCATAATTGTTATGTGTACATTACTACAACTGTAATGAAGAGAAACTATATATCAATCAGGCTCTTGGCAAGAACTAGGTATGATATTAAAGTTGTATACTTTTTCTGAAAGTGAAGTTGCTCAGTCATGTCCGACTCTTTGTGACCCCATGGACTGTAGCCTTTCAGGCTCCTCCATCCATGGCATTTTCCAGGTAAGAGTGCTGGAGTGGAATCCCATTTCCTTCTCCAGGGGATCTTTCTGACCCAGGAATCGAACCCAGGTCTCCCGCATTGCAGGCAGATGCTTTACCATCTGAGCTTAACAAACAGAATATTTATGGAAGTATAGGCAGAATTTAGAAAAGCATAACTTTTCATAAAGTGAAATACTTTGGGGCAAGTAGCACTGTTAGCACACCTAGGGAGTGATCAGGAGGGAGAAGGCATCCTTATCACCAGAGACAGAGACTGTAGAAACAAGAAGGTTATATAAACAAATCTGTTACTTCTTCATCATTTCTCTATCCTAAGTGCAAATATCTTTATCTCGTACATTCCTCTCAGATTTACTGTTTTGTCTGTTAAAAAGGTGTATGTCCTTCCTGCTATGGTTATTTCTTTGATTCAGACCTCTCTGGGGTTACTCTAATTATGTAAATAACTAAATTTGTTTTCCTCCTGTTAATCTGTCTTTTTATGTCAAACGGGTTTTAGTCAAAAACCTACAAGGATAGAGGAACAATGTTTCCTTCTTGATAGGAGTCTCTCAAGAAAGGGCCTAAGAATGTACAATAGAAACAGAATAAAAAGGTCAAGAAGAAATCAAGATAAGATAGGGTAAAAATCCTAGATGGTGATTAACTCAAGTGTATGAAGTTCTTATTTCACCAGCAGTCAGAAAACATTCATTGAGCCCCTCTCTGAGAGTTTCATCAACTTGAGTCCTTTAATCTTGACATCAACCCAATGAGATAAGAAATTCCAATTTTACAAGGGAAGGTGCCAATGATGAGAGTGGTAACTGACTCATCTAAAGTCATCCAGCTAGTAAGTGCCGAAGCAGAGATGATAGCTAATTATTTTTCTTCTCCAGAAGTCTCCTCCCAGCTTTACTGAATTATGATTGATAAACGAAAATTCTATATATTTGAATTATACAATGTGGTGGTTTAATATACATGGTGAAATGATTACCACAAACTAATTAACACATCCATCACAGCACATAGTAATCATTATGTGTGTGTATGTGGTTAAAATACTTATTATATACTCTCCTAGCAAATTTCAAGTACATGATACAGGGTTATTAATTATAGTCATTGTAGTGTACATTAGATTTCCATAACATTTATTTTATAACAAATTTATACCCTTTGAACAACATCTCCCTATTCCCTCTACCTCCCACCTCTTGGCAATCACCATTTCACTCCCTGTTACTATGAGTTGGAAGTTTTTTAGATTCATTCTACAAGTGAGATCACACAATATTTGTCTTTCTGTGTCTAATTTATCTCACTTAGTATAATGCCCTCAACATCCATCCATGTTGTCAGAAATGGCAGAATTTCCTTCTCTTTAATGGCCAAATAATATCCCACTGTGCATCTATTCACAAAATGGATCATTTAATCATTTGGGCAAAAGTCTTCTCTTCAACAGGTGATTCATTTTTCCCCTTTCCCCAAATAGATGACTTGGATATTCTCTAAGGTGACTCCCCTTTGTTACCTGACCTCTTCTCTATTATGACAAGCAAGCGTAAGTTAGGGCAAAACAGTCTTTCTTGGTCGTTAGACCTCATGTTTCATTCTCCATCTCCATATGCCTAATGCTTTTAATACAATCTCATTATTTCCTAAGCTCCATTTTTAAAAATATATTTGAGGTAACACAAACATTATTAATTATATTAATGTGTAAAACACCACATCACTATATTCTTTTTACTGTTAGTAAATAATGACATACTTTAGATAAGCTTTTAAAAGTTCAAATAGAAAATTCTGTGTGAAATCAATAGTTTTGAATGTGAGTCCTGACTCTGGCCAATGGCCCATTATTCATTATAAATGGAAAATCTTGGAAATGAAGCCTACCAATCTAAACTCTTTCAGTATGCCTCATAGGATTTCTTTGAGGGCTATCAAAATCCTGAAAATGGAAATCTTGTATAAAAAGATGCATACTTGAGATTTATCTCTAAATGTATTCTCTTTTATATAATTCACAATTTACGCATTTAAAATGTACAATTCAATTGCTTTTAGTATATTACCAGTTGTAAAAAAAAATCACCACCAACAATTTTAGGATATTTTTCATATTCTCAAAAAGAAACCCCACACATTTTACCCCTCACCCCCACCCCCAATCTTTAGTTCCCTTCCTCTATTCCCATCAGCACCAGGCAATGACTAATCAGTTTACTTTGTCTCTATAGATTTGCCCATTCTGGGCATTTTATATAAATGGCAGCATATAACAGGTGGCCTTTTGCAACTATTTTTTTTTTAACTTAGCATAGTGTTTTCAAAGTGCATCCATATTGTAGCATACATCAGTATTTCATTATTCTCTAGGGGCAAGTAATGATCTGTTACATGGTTACCCCACACTTTACTTATCCATTCATCACTTGATGGACTTCTGGTATGTTTCTACTTTTTGGCTATTATGAATAATACTAATATGTAAACATTCATGTACAAGCTACTGTGTTGACATGGTTCTATTGCTTTTGGGTAGGAGTGGAATTGCTGGGTAACAGCATCATTCTATCTTTAATATTTTGAAAGGCTGGCAGACTATTTCTCAACATGCATGCCTAAGTGTGCTTAAATAAGTTAACACTTTTTCTTCTATCAACTTTGGTTTTAGCTGAATGAGAAAGCCTTCTCTGAGTTAAGCTCCCCTGTTTTATATTCCCACACATCACATGGTTATATCATAATAGCATATCATGCTATATGCTAATTGAACATTTGTTTTTCTGACATCTCTTCGAGCCTTCTGGATTGCTTCATGCATAGCAGGTACACAATCAATATATGTGAGCTGAATCACAGTTTTGGAGTTATAAGAAAATTTTATGTTCTTTATATTTCTTTGAAATTTCTGTTTTTTAAACAATGATCAAGTATTATTTCTTGAGTTACTTTTATAATCAAAGAAGATATATAATGTGCCATTATAATCATATATAACATAATTTAATTACTTCTACTGAGCATGTTTACATCATCAGATAAAAATTAACTTATAATAAAATTTTCAGAATACATTATATTAACTATTTTTTAGCATATGGAAAAATACCTGAAAGTGTTTACAGTAACCTTTTCAGGTAGTAATTTCTGTGAGGTATATTTTTGTTTATTCTACTTCTGTATACATATTTTAAACAATACTTATTTTAGCAAGTAGCATTCAATTTCTTTGCTTTGAGCCCATATTCAAGAAAACACATAATCTGGATTTAGTTTCCAAGGAGCACTGAAAATTCCTAAGCAGAAGACATGAATTTTACAATCTTTGAAAAGATAAATATAACTCCTAATATACAGTGGATGCATTGTCATTCTGGAGCTTTATTTAATAAATTTGTCTCTAATAGCTTGATCAGCGCTGAGTGCATGAACACAACTGAGTTATTACACCTGTAAAATGAAGAACCAGAGTACAAGTGGTGTCAGCTTCCAGATGCGGCATCATATAGGAATCAGCCTACAGCTGGCAGTGTGTCGCTTCCTCGGCAGCAGCAGCAGCAGCGCTAGTTGCTCAGCAGTGTCTGACTGTAACCCCATGTAATGTAAACCATCAGGCTCCTCTGTCCATGGAACTCTTCAGGCAAGGATACTGGGTGGGTCAGTTCAGTTTAGTCTCGCAGTTGTGCGAGACTCTTTGAAACCCCATGACCACAGCACGCCAGGCTTTTTTGTCCGTCACCAACTCCCGAGCATACTCAGACTCATGTCCATCAAGTTGGTGATGCCATCCAACCATCTCATCCTCTGTCGTCCCCTTTTCTTCTAGCCTTCAGTCTTTCCCAGCACCAGAGTCTTTTCAAATGAGTCAGTTCTTCACATCAGGTGGCCATAGTATTGGAGTTTCAGCTTCAGCATCAGTCCTTCCAATAAAAATTCAGGACTGATTTCCCCTAGGACTTACTGGTTGGATCTCCTTTTTGTCTAAGGGACTCTCAAGAGTCTTCTCCAACACTGCAGTTCAAAAGCATCAGTTTTTTGGCAGTCAGCTTTCTTTATGAAAACCATACCTTTGACTAGACGGAACTTTGTCAGCATAGTAATGTCTCTGCTTTTTAATATGCTCTCTAGGTTGGTCATAGCTTTCCTTCCATGGAGCAAGCGTCTTTAAATTTCATGGCTGCAGTCACCATCTGCAGTGATTTTGGAGCCCCCCAAAGTCTCTCACCATTTCCATTTTTTCCCCCTTCTATTTGCCATGAAATGATGGGACTGGATGACATGATCTTAGTTTTCTGAATGTTGAGTTTTAAGCCAACTTTTTCACTCTCTTCTTTCACTTTAATCAAGAGGCTCTTTAGTTCTTCACTTTCTGCCATAAGGGTGGTTTCATCTGCATATCTGTGGTTATTGATATTTCTCCTGGCAATCTTGATTCCAGTCTGTGCTTCATCCAGCCCAACATTTCACATCATGTGCTCTGCATATAAGTTAAATAAGCAGGGTGACAATACACAGCCTTGATGTTTATGTTCCTTTCCTGATTAGGAACAAGTCTGTTGTTTCATGTCCAGTTCTAACTGTTGCTTCTTGACCTACATACAGATTTCTCAGGAGGCAGTTGTGGTCTGTATTTCCATCTCTTGAAGAATTTCCCACAGTTTGTTGTGATCCACACAGTCAAAGGTTTTGGCATAGTCAATAAAGCAGAAGTAGATGTTTTTCTTGAACTCTCTCTCTCTCTCTCTTTTTTTTTTTGATGATCCAATGGATGCTGGCAATTTGATATCTGGTTCTGCTGCTTTTTCTCAATCCAGCTTGGACATCTGAAAGTGGATGCATGAATGCTAAGTCCTTTCAGTTGTGTCTGACTTTTTGCATATGGGCTGTAGCCCTCCAGGCTCTTCTCGCCATGACAGTTCTCCAGGCAAGAATACTGGAGTGGGTTGGATAGCCATTCCATTCTCCAGGGAATATTCCCAACTCAGGGATCAAACCTGAGTCTCTTGCATTATAGGCAGATTCTTTACCATCTGAGCCACCAGGGAAGCCCGTGTCTCTTCCTTCAGGATACATCTATTCTATTACTGTGAACTGTAGTCAGACATACAATGAGGTTACAATACTTGTGGCTCAGAAAATTTCAACCTTTTATAGTACATAAGAATGTATTTTAAGTGGAGTGAACCTCAGGGATGTCAGTATGTGATTGCTTCTATGCAAAGTAAAATCTTGAAAACAGAAGAGTGATTAAGATATGGATTTGGCAGCCACACTGCCTGAGTAGGAATTCTAGCCTGCAACTTAAGAGCTGTGGGAAATCGAATAAATTATTCAGCTCTCTGTGCCTCAATTCCCTCATTTGTAAGATGGATACACACTAACCTACCTCACAAGATTTATATGAGGGTTATATGTATTAATTATATAGTGATTATATGTTCAGAGAACACATTTAACATATGCAAATACTAGCTAAATCACTGTATTTTTTTTCATTTAACCAGTGATGCAATGATTTTGAATGCCTGACTGTATTTCCTTTTGAACAAACTATAACTTGGATAATTTATTAATTTAAGCTCTCATCCTCAAGTGGTTCAAAATTTTGAGACTCCATATACTTCTCAATGTCTTCTTTATTTACATTTTAAGCTAAATATTCTAATGATGCATATAAATGGAATACACATTTTTGATTCATCATATTAACTAAATATTCAAACACTGAGTAAAACTTGGCTATAAAACCTTATCCATATTGAAACTGAAAAAATGTTCATTACTTGTGGAAATTATCATGCTAGACATATCTTCACATGTTTAGTGAAGGGAATATAATTAGGGAGAAATTTTTAAATGTACTTCTTTTTGAATTAAATGTTGAAAGCACTGTAACCTCAGATTAAATATGAATGGCCTCTGGTAAAGTGAATGAAAAAGGTGCTTTAAAAATCACCAATGGGGAATTTAAGGAAATAACTTTCACATTAATAAATTAAAGCTATGAGTGTAGAGTTTTGTCCATTCTCCCTTGAGCTGTTATTACTGGCCCAGCAAAGGAAATTGTTGTGTTAAAAGCCAACTTTGGATTTTTCTTTCCTTTTTTCCTGTAAGTGCTGTGCATTGATCATTCTTTTAATCACTCTTTTTCAGTTACTATTGCCTTTAAACAGAAAGAGAATTTAGTGCTCTGTAGAAAAGAAATGATAAAATGTAGGGCAACAAAATAAGGCAGAAGGAGCCTAGCTGTACCGAGGATTTATTGGATTGCCTTGATAGGAGAATGCCTGTTTGGGCTACTCTGTGCATGTAATTCTCTGTTTCTACTCCAGTAATTCTCAACCTTGACTTCATATTAGAATCAACTGGGGAACTTAAGAAAATTCCAGTTCCCAGATTGCACTATGGACTAATTAAATCAGAATCTCTGGGAATGAAACCTAAGCATTAGTATTATTTTAAACTCCCCCTGTTATTTTGATGTTCAGCCAAGGCCAAGATGCACTGCTCTGGAAACTCTCCTCCATCTCTTTGGGGAAATACATTTGGGGGCACTTCCCACAACCATCATACTGTTCATTAGTAATCATGTCACACTCTTCACCCAAGACATTGGGGCTATATTACTGATGACCTTTTATTCCTTTGTTATGACACATAAGCATTCCATCTCACCTGACATTTTAGAGATTGAAGAAACTCAATAGCTTCTACTAGTATGCTTTCAGAAGTTTCAAAGAACTTGGGCAAATGATGACTTTAAAAAACAAATACAAAGAAGGAAAAGACTATTCACCTAACTCTTCCCTTCCTCTTACATTATGTACTAGGGACTTCCAACTTCTTGTTCATTATTTATAACTTGATTTTATATTTATTTTAAACTAGGGAAATAATGTTAGACAAAAAGCAAATTTGAGTGGTTTTCTTACTCTAGCTCAAAATGGGTTATATAGCAGCAGATACCACTTGCAAAATCAACCATGCATTTGGCCCAGGAACTGCTAACAAAATTACCGTGCAGTGGTAGTTAAATAAATTTTCGAAAGGAGACAAGAAGCTTGAAGATAAGGAGCATAGTGACTGGCCATCAAAAGTTGACAATGACCAGCTGAGAGCAATCACAGAAGAGAAGCTGATCCTCTTATAACTATACGACAAATTGCCAAGAAACCCAACATCAACCATTCTAGAGTTGTTCAGCATTTGAAGCAAATTGGAAAGGTGAAAAACCTTGATAAGTGGGTGCCTCATGAGCTGACCAAAGATTAAAAAAAAAAAATCATCATTTTGGAGTGTCTTCTCTTATTCTATGCAACCACAATGAACCATTTCTCAACTGGATTATGATGTGTGATTAGAAGTGGATTTCACGTAACAACTGGAGATGGCTGAGTTCAGTGGTTGGACCAGGAAGCTCCAAAGCACTTCCCAAAGCCAAACTTGCACCAAACATGGTCATGGTCCCTGTTTGCTGGTCTGCGACCTGTCTGATCCACTACAGTTTTCTGAATCCCGGCGAAATCACTACATCTGAGAAGTATGTAAATCAATGAGATGCACTGAAAACTGAAATGCCTGCAACTGGCATTGGTCAACAGAAAGGACCCAGTTCTTCTCCATGATAACACCGAATCGCACCTCTTTGGGGAAATACAACCGATGCTTTAAAAGTTGAACGAATTGGGGTACAAAGCTTTGCTTCATCTGCCATATTCACCTGACCTCTTACCAACTGATTACCACTTCTTCAAGCATCTCAACAACTTTTAGCAGGGAAAATACTTCCACAACCAGCAGGATGCAGAAAATGCTTTCCAGGAATTCCTTGAATCCTGAAGAACAGATGTTTATGCTACAGGGATAAGCAAACGTATTTCCTGTTGGCAAAAATATGTTGTTATAACAGTTCTTATTTTGACTAATAAAGATGTATTTGAGCCTAGTTATGATTTAAAATTCATGGTCTGAAACTGCAATTACATTTGCACCTACCTAATAGTTTCTTTTTAGTTTTATTTATCACAATATGAAATGCTTTGCTTTCGGGAGAGAAAGGGGGTGAGGTTGGGGAAGAAGGGCTATTTTTTTTTTTTTTTTTGTCTAGCTATTCCCATGAAAGAAGTAATCTTAATCATCTTATTCACTGTTGTATATGCAGAGCTTACAACAGTGACTATGATTCAGTAATTTTTTGAATGAAATATTGGATTCAAACTCTGATCTTCAAACTCCATGATTTTTCCACTGTACGAAAGTCAGTTGCTTATTATTAACAGGCTTTCCAAGATCTCATCACCTCTAATTGCTTTAGCTATTTTTTATTGTTTTATATACATCAACTTTTCACCATTAGACTATATTGGCAAGAAAAAAAATGGGTAAACTTTTCAAAAAACAGCTATTAAAATGTGCTTCTCTTATTAGCATGAAATAGTTTAGCAGATTCCTGAGATCAAACAAATCTCAAGCCTGAGAAAATAAGATCTGAATGGGAAAATTTCATTGTTGAGCAATCTAAAAGATGGACTAAATAAGTACACAGAGGTGAACAGGCTCTCACCTAACATGACTCTCCTATCACATGGCCTTAAGGATCCATTAAAGCCTCTATCACCAGCTTTAGGTTGTTCACCTAAAGCAACTATTTAAGCTGATCTGGTCAGCTAGGATAGCTATTAGCCCAGGAAAAATAGGTTGATTTCTATTAGAATAGTGATTCTGTAACCTTTGTTCACAGGGCCTTCCCAGGTGACTCAGTGGTAAAGAATCTGCCTGTCAATGCAGGACTCACAGGTTTGATCCCTGGGTCAGGAAAATCTCTTGGAGGAGGAAATGGCTACTCACTCCACCATTCTTGCCTAGGTAATTGCATGGACAGAGGAGCCTGGTGGGCCACAGTCCACAGAGTTGCAGAGTTGGACACGACTGAGCTACTGAGCACAGAAGCATGCCCTGGGTTCACAATAGAATCTTCCAGGAAGATTTTAGAAGACACGTATGCCTGCACCTCACCTCCAAAGATGAGTGAGCCATTATACTCAGTTCCAGGTGCAGCCAGGGCCTGGCACTTAAAAAATAATTCTCCTCTAGTGAATTTAAAATGTAACCAAGACCAAGGAACACTGCTCTAGGAAAAAGCAGGAAAAAGCAGACCACCCAAAATGAAATGACAAGATAAAAGAAGTGATAACTTAACTGACTGTTTACACAAAGCATTGCTCTGGAAAGTGCTGTGAGAATTACATACAATTCTTTTTAAATTACCTTGATAAAATCAGAATGGCATATAGAATGCACGGGGCATATCACAGGGAAGCATTTGAGTATTGCTGTCGGAAAACAGGTTTATGTAGCCTAACAGGATGAGACAGATTCTCTGCTGCTTCACTGTGGGTGACTAATGCTTTTTTCTCCTGGTGTCCTTTCCTCATGGCCCTGAGCTACAGCAAAGGAAAACAAAGTGGGGCCCTGGAGGAGCCCTTGGAGGAAATCCATATGAGAAAAATACACACTTCAGAAGTGCATGCAGAGTTTCAGAGTCCTTCCTGCAGCCATTTTTTTTGCTATGCTTTCAATACTTCTGATCTCAGGAAATAATTATTGAGTATATCAGAAAAATATTGTTGAATAACTATAATACATTAACGTGTTAAGGAAGGATTACTTAATGAAGCACTGAAGTAGATGCTTCATATAACATTAACACATTTCATCCTCAGAAAATCCTTCCAAATAGGTATTTTTATCACTGTTTTTCTTATGAAGAAAGAGACTGAGAAACGTAAGAGGATGTATTCAAGATCACAAAACTAGGAAGTGATGGAGTGGGTATTCAAGTTTTTGGACTACAAATCCATGTCCCCTGTACTACTGTGACAGGTCTCAGACTACATCAGGTGCCAGGGAAGAACATTTACTGAGGGAAAATTGTAACTAACAAAGACCTCAAGTAACACTTGAGGAGTTAGAACATGTTTCTGAAGGCTACCAGTTTTCTTTTTCTCTCTTCTTCCCATCTGCTTCCTACTACATTAACAGATTGTCTCAGGATGTATCTTTCTTAAGAATTACGACACAAAGATGAACAACCGGCCTCCAAAATGGGATAAATTTATCTCAAAGCCAAATACAGAGATCATAACGGATGTGGGTCTTGGCATGGGGTTAAGGAATAGAGATGGGTTATGGTGTTATAGTGTCTGACTGGAGCCATGGAAGGTGAATTGTCTAGCCAGCAGCATTCTCATCCAAATCGGAGTCAAGCCACCGCAGAGCCAAACCTTGGCTGGGATGCCAGGAACTTATCTAGCCAGGCTGTAAGATTTTGTACTCCAGGTTGAGGAAAAGGGAAACCACAGCTTCTCATCAGATGATAATGAGACACTTAAAAATGAGAACTTGAGGATTACATACAGCTAGGCAACATCTGTCATTCTCTTGTCTTTCTTGGAGGCACCTGAAGAGAAATGCTCATGATTTGTTTCACTTTTCTCATAACCCTCTAAGCAAAACCCACCAGTAGCCTGTAAATTATATAGGAGGGTGAGTGAGAGCTTGTGGCAATAGTTTTGAGAAAGCCCACATGCACATATGCCATTCTTCTAACTAGATTTTGTGCTTTTTATGTGCTCAGTCAAGAATGAAAACAATATTATAAATGTTATGCTTTCCAAGCTTGACAGATGCTCATCTTGGGATGGAGTTACATACACAGAGAGAAAATGAGCTGTAACAAGTTCTTTGCAGAGGATAAGTGGGTGATTTGGGAATCCTTGATGAAAATCCACTGTAGTATATATATATATATATGTGTGTGTGTGTGTGTGTGTGTGTGTGTGTGTATTATATATATATGAATAAGCAATAAGGGAAATATGTATATAAGGAATAAGGGAAATGCATTTCCCTTACTACTTAGACATTCTGTAAAGCTTTCCTTCCACATTTTTTACCATCGAACTGACGATTGTCAGTGTTCCTGTGTTATTACTGGAGTGATGTTTTACAGTGGCTATGTGAAGTACCATTGAGAATTAAATTGCTTTCCTTTATTCCTCATTGTCGTGAACTTGGTGCAGATGAAACATGGAAGATTGGCAGCCAGGGAGCCCAAAGTCCTCTGTTATCTGTGAGATGCACAAGATATGGACAGAGGGAGCCCAAACATTCCTCTTCACAGCCGTATGTCAGCTTTCAAACCTTGGGAAAAAAAAAAAAAACTCTATGGAAGAGTGTGTCATTTATAAAAGATAAGATGTTAAGATCGGCTTTCTTTAAAAGGGGGGTGCCGGTGGTGGGCTTTACAGAGTAGTTGGAAGGATTAAAATAAGTTTGAGGAAAGATTTACCAAGGTATTTTTTGGGGTTCTTATTTAGTTCAAGAACAATGTGAGCTATACCTTTTTTTTTTTTTTCTCTTGCTCTTTACCTTCATTTGCGTGTCTGTTTTCCACTCTGGAATTCTCTGCCCATTTTGTTGCAGCAGACTTCTTTATCAGCCAGAGCCAAGTCCTGAGGCTCCTTGTAAAAAAGACACAGTCTGGAACTCCAGACCATGGAAGGTCTCCACATGCTACTGCTTTGCCTTCTCTCTGCTTCCAGCCCGCCTGCTCAGTCAGGTGATGTAGCTTTCTCATTGCCTTGCACCTGGTCTGGCCTCACAGCTCAGCTTGATTCCAGCTTTGTTCCTGGAAAGACCTTTTAGCTCCCTCCTTGCAGCCCGGTAGCCAGCCCTGCACCACCCAATACCTAGCCCAGTCTCTGGAGAACCTGGCCCAGACTCAGGGAGTTCTGACAGGACACATCACAGGCAAAATTTGTCACGGGTTTCTTTCCATCGTGCCAGAAAGCTTCCTCTTGCTTTTTGTTTCCTATGGATTTCAAAAGGCTTCTAAACTTCCCAGGGTCTCACTATGAGTAAGCTAACCAAATGTTCAAGTCAAACTTTTGGTTTTCCTTTCCCTGGGTCATCTGCTCTGCTCCGTGGAGCCCCTTTGACTTTCCTTCCTCCAGCGGTGAGTCTGGTTGAGCAGCTCCATGGGTCTGGCTTTGTGATGCCTAGGCTCACATAATGCAGGGCTTAATAAAAGTCTCTCATTATGATGATGGTTGTGCTAATAGATCCCATGATTATGCTTTGTCTAAATTAAATTTTTCATCTCCCAGTGCAAACCTGCTTCTCCTCCTATGATCCTTGTTTTTGTTGATGGTACCATTTTTTTCTAGGCTCCCAGCCTTAAATAGCATGGACTCCTCTTTGATTCCTCTCTTGCTACCACATTAAATCTCATTTCGAATCCTGTTGATTCTCATCCATCCTCAATTTTCTATTCCCACTACCACAGCTTTTATCCATTTGGATGGAATATTTGAAAAAGTCTCTTAATTTGGCCCCCTGCCTACTGACTCTTTCCATTTAAATCCATTTGACACCCAACTGCCAGATTAAGCTTTCTAAAGTGTTGAATTTCTATTTTCCACTTGCTTGTTACATTATCAAGGGCAAGATACGAAATTCCTTTATTATTATTTCTTTTTAATTTGATTTTTTGTCCCACTACAGGGCATTTGCGCTCTTAGACCCATGACCCATGTCCAGTGTCTTGGAACTGCAGACTCTTAACACTGGACTGCCAGGGAAGCCCCTGGATTCCTTTAAGTTTCAGTTCTTATCTGTAAAATTATGCCAGTATCTCAGAAGAGGGTTATTATTATTGACACTTAGTGCTGCACCATCACGGAACAAAGCACAAAGCACTTAACCTGCCATGTGCTGTGTGCTGTGTTAGCTGCTCAGTTGCATCCGACACTCTGCAACCCCATGCGCTGTAGACTGCAGGGCTCTTCTGTCTGTGGGATTCTCCAGGCAAGAATACTTGAGTGGGTTGCCGTTTCCTCCTCCAGGGGATCTTCCTGACCCAGGGATTGAACCCTCATCTCTTGGCAGGCAGGTTTTTTAATCACTAGCACCACCTAGGAAGCCCCTAACCTGCTATACTAGCTTTTAAGTTTCCACCTATTTAGTCCAATGTATTTCCCAACTGTTCTCCTTCCTTTGCACTTCTGATACTCTGATGGCTATGAAGATGCTGACCACATTAATACTTAATAATACCTATGTGCCACAACTATTCTAACTACTTTAAAAAAAAATGGATTCATTCACTTAAACCTCAAACTATAATGAAGATACAACTGCAATCCTTTTTATTAAAAATGGAAAATCAACATCAAAAGAAATTAAAGTAACTTACCCCAAAACACACATTGAGGAAGTGAAAGAACTAGGATTTGAACCCACAGGATGTTCCTCAGAGGTTGTGCTCTGAGGCAGTGTTCTAGCACTTTACACGTCAACTGTATCTCTTTTGTTTCAACATTACTCTTTCCAAACTTTTGTCTTTTTATTATGAAATATCAACAGAAGACAGATGAATGGACAAATATTCATAGTTCCCTGAGTCATCAAACACACAAAAAAGCAACACTTATGTCAAACATAGAACATTGACAAACTCCAGAAGCCACACTCAGTCTTTCCAATACTGGGTCTTCCATCTGCAAACTACTTTCTTGATTTCATGTTTTATGGGAACTATTTCCTAGATTTTATTTATAATCTTACCCATTTGACTTGTGCCTAGTCATTTAAGAATAGTTTTGGAGACTTTTGAAATCTATATGTACTTCTCTCTATATATTTGTATCTATTTAAACACACAGTGTATATTCTTTTGTGTTAGACTCCTTTTGCTCAATATTTTATGTGACATTCATCCATGTAGTTGCATATACCTATAGTTCATTCATTTTCATTTTATATAGTATCCCATTATACAAAAGTATGACTTTTAAAATCCATTTTATTTGGTGAACTTTTTGAATCAGTGCTGCCATACGTGTCTTGTACATATTTTTTGGGACGCATGTGCATGCATTTCTGTTGAATGGAATTTCTGTGTTCACAGGGAATAAGTATATTTAACCTCGGTAGAATATGCCACAACTTTAGTTTTCCTCAAAATGGATATACTTTACCACCACAAGTGTGTGAAACTTCTCATGGTTTCAAATCTCCATCAGTATTTACTCCAGTAAAGCCTTTCTAATAATATTGTTCATTCTGAAAGAAGTATTATGAACTCTCATTGCAGTTTAATTTGTATTTCTCAGATTACAGGTGAGGATAAGCACAGTTTTATTCAGTGATTGACTATTTATAATCTATTTTGTGAAATGCCTCATCAAGCTTCTTGGCCATTTTCCTATTGAGTTCTCTGTCTTTTTTCTATTCATTTGGAAAACTTTGTACATATTCTGGATATGAGTGCATTGTGGTTGTGTTTATTGCAAATATCTTCTTCTATGGTCTAGCTTGCATTTTTCACTTGCTTAAAAATGTGCTCAACTTTTATTACTATAATCCAATAGAGCAAGGGTTTTAGATGGTTAGTGATATGGCTATGTGCTATGCTATACTCAGCCGCTTCAGTCATGTCCTATTCTTTGTGACCCTATGGATCATTATCCACCAGGCTCCTCTGTCCATGGAATTTTCCAGGCAAAAATACTGCAGTGGGTTGTCATGACCTCCTCTAGGGCATCTTCCCAACCCAGGGATCAAACCTGCATCTCCTGTGTCTTCTGCATCGCAACCAGCTTCCTTACCACTTAACCACTATGGAAACCCCTAGTGATATGGATATCTGGTTTATTAAGATGTCTATCCTGAGGTCTTTACCTTTAACTACCCTGAGATCATAAAGATATTTGTCTATGTGATCTTTTAGAAAGTTCATTGTTTTAAATTTCATGTGTCAGATGCACAATACAAATAGAATTGATTTTTTGTGTGCACAGTATGCATTGCGGGTAATTTATAATAAACCCAGTAGTTGTTTTATGTGTGAAAGTACAAAGGACTTAAAATATTTAAACAATCTTAAGGAATAAAAGCTACAGGGCTTCAAGACAATATAAAACTACTGTAATCAAGACAGAGTGATAAACTGGCATAAAGACAGACAAACAGATCAATAGCACAGAAGAGAGAATTCAGAAATAATTTCTTAATTGCATGTTCAACTAATTCTCAATAAATTTGTTAAAGTAATCCAGCGGGGTAGTGAAAGTCTATTTAACAGATTATCTTGAACTACACTCAGCTTTAAATAAAAAATAAGTTGACTTCAACCCACCCTATATAAAAATTAACTTTACATAGATCATAGACTTTAGCATTAAAAATAGATTAAGTTTCTAAAACACA
The DNA here is from genome assembly GCF_014754425.2 of Oryx dammah. Taxonomy (NCBI): domain Eukaryota; kingdom Metazoa; phylum Chordata; class Mammalia; order Artiodactyla; family Bovidae; genus Oryx; species Oryx dammah. The sequence continues at coordinate 78,549,072 of NW_024070211.1, forward strand.
CAAGCACAAAGACAATATCACCACAACTTGGAAGTATGCAAAGGCTTTTTAGTCATTTTATTTTTAAGATATCTGATTGACCCAGCAAACTTTATGTTGAAGGGAAGATCCAAATCTGATTCTGTGTTGGATCTGTTTTTTTGATTTACCTTTTGCTTTTGGTTGCTTTTGTTATTATAGGAAGGAATAGGAACATCGCTCAGCCGTGTCCGACCCTTTGGGACCCCATGGACTGCAGTCTACCAGGCTCCTCTGTCCATGGGATTCTCCAGGCAAGAGTACTGCAGTGAATTGCCATTTCCCTCTCCAGTGGATCTTCCCGACCCAGGGATCGGACCCAGGGATCGAACCCAGGTCTCCTGCATTGTAGACAAATGCTTTACCGTCTGAGCCACCAGGGAAGTCTTTGTTATTATAATCACACATAATGGCCTGCCTCAGGGAACCCTGACCCTCTGGTCAGGATTTGGGGAGAGTGGCACCTATGGATAGAGAAAGGCCTGACCTTGGAATTTCCTCTGCATCTGCAGAGAAAAGTGGTGGTGGTGCCTTAGTCGCTCAGTCATGTCCAACTCGTTGCGACTCCATGGATTACAGCCTGCCAGGCTCCTATGACCACGAGATTTTCCAGGCAGGAATACTGGAGTGGGTTGCCATTTCCTCCTCTAGGGGATCTTTCTGACCCAGGAAATGAACCCAGGTTTCCTGCATTGCAGGCAGATTCTTTACCAGCTGAGCTACGAGGACTGTTAAAGCACCTTTGTTAGAGACAATCCCGTGAATGGCTACATAAAAATGTGTCATGTTTTGCAAGATAAATAGCCTTTTTTACTTTACTTCCTCACCTCCTCTCCCTCTCTGTTCTATAAAAGAACCTGGCATCCAGACCCTGATAAGTTGGTTATTTTGAGACATTAGTCTGCCATCTTCTAGGTCAGTTGGCTTTCCAAATTAAGTCGTATTCCTTGCCTCGACACCTCATCTCCCAGTTAATTGGCCTGTTGTGTAGTAAGCAGAGAGAGCTTAGACTTGGTAACATTTATTGAAAAGATCTTGTCCAACAGTGTAATCACTGGTGTCAATCAAGTGTCCATATTTGCATGGGTTAGTTTTTTGGCTCCCTATGTCTTCTCATTATTTCATTATGAAAAATTTCAAACATACTGAAAAGTTAAAAGAATTGTTTACTAAACAATTTAAAAAAAAAAAACAACAAACTAAGATTACACATAATTGCCTTGAATGTATAGATCAATCTAAAGATTATTTAAATATCTAAAGATAATTTACATCTTAATAATATTGAGCCTTTCAGTCCATTAACATGGTACATTTCTCTATATATTTACATCTTCTTTTTTTCTAGCAATATTTTCATGTTTTCACTGTATAGGTCTTCTTCTTGTTATTGCTTCTGTTAAATGTACTTTTAAGTATTTTATATTTTACAATGCTATTTTCAAAAAGCCAACATTATTAAAATGTAAATTATATATAACAGATTGCACTCATTTCAAATGTACAGTTAAAGTTTTTAAATCATATGATGTACCTATTTTTTAAATTAATAAACTTTACATTTTAGAATAAATCTGCATTTACTGAAAAACTGAACAGATAGTACAGAGTATTCTGGTATGACACTCCCCTCCCCACTACACATAGCTTCCCCTATTATTAGCATCTTGTACTAATGTGGTAAGTTCATCATATTTGGTTAAGTGATATTAAGACAGTATTCTTGTGTCTACCATTATTACAGTATCATACAGAATTAATTTTACTGCCCTAAAAGTACCCTGTGTGCTACTCATCCATCCCTCGTTCTTTCTTTAAAACACTTCTAAACTACAAAAAAAAAATTTTTTTACTGTCTTTATGGTATTGCATTTTTCCAGAAGGTCTCATTCTTTTAGAGAGATGTTTCTTTCCCTGAGGTGGAAAACTAGAGAGGGCTGGAGTTGTGTGTTTACCTTCCCCAGGTTTGTTAGGCTGTGGTAAAATGCAAGGTTCCAAAATATTTTGGCTCTAGGTTCAACTACCACAGTACAACTGTTAGGGGAAGCACACTGACTGAAACTGCCCATCCTGGACAGGTTCCCTAATAACCATTTGCATGAGTTGTTTTAGGACAGGAGGTCCCAGAAAGGAACACAGAACTAATAAGCCATGACCATCCTGAAGAATTTGGGAAAGGTCAAAAGGAGACAACCCGGAAACTAATCCCATCACCATAAAACCTGAGACTGTGAGCCACGTGGCAGAGCAGTTCTGGGTTCCCTTACCCTGCTACTCTCTGCGCAAGTGCCCTTTTCCAATGAAGTCTCCTGCTTTGTCAGCACGTGTCTCCTCTGACAGTTCTATTCAGAGTGTTAGACAAGAGCCTACTCTTGGGGTCCTGGAGGGCACCCCCCTTGCTACAACATGACGGATTCAAATTCATTCCTTTTATGGCTAATATTCCATTGTATACATGTACTGCATCTTTATCCATTCATCTGTCAATGGACATCTAGACTGCTTCCACATCCTGCTACTGTAAATACTGCTGCAATGAACCGTGGAGTGCATGTCTTTTAAAATTGTGGTTTTCTCAGGGTATATGCCCCATAGTGGGATTGCATATTCACACTGACTCTCCAGCTATTCATTAATTACAGCTTATGTTTTACCTGCTGCTGATTCCAGCAGCAGATTTCTGCTTGTAGGTGTGAACTCTTGATCTGGTGAACTATTATATTCTGATAGATCTTAAGAACAGTTGATTTTTAGTTTGTTCAGTTATTTTTCTTGTTATTGATGACATAAACTTAACACATGTGAGATCAGAAAAAAATCAAAGAAATAATCCATACATTAAAAAATATTTTTTTCCCATTTTGCTCCGTCTGAGTGGCTTGGCTAAAGTAAATTATATTGTCTGATATACGTAAGCCAGAAATTTCCATTATTATCTGTTATAATCTTCATATCAATTCTATGAATAGTTAATCAATCTATTATTCCTCATTAGTTGCCATTGATACCCTGTTTCTAAGTCTTTTCTAAATTTCTCCCTTACTGTATGGAATGTCCTTTTAATAGCTAACCTAAGTAGTTTTTTTGATACATGTAAATTCTTCCAATCCTTTATAACCTAGTCAAAATGCTATCTTTTCTAGGAAATACCAAAAATATTACTTTTTTCTTAAACTCTCTCAGTATTTTATCTGCAGAGTTTCTTATGGTCGATATCACATTTTCAAATGCATTAGTTATTTATGTACAGACAGGTCACTACACAGATTATAAGAGCATATCGTCTCCCAGATTAATTTTTATTTACATCCCAGAACATAATTCAGTTCAGTTCAGTCGCTCAATCATGTCTGACTCTTTGCAGCTTCATGAACTGCAGCACACCAGGCTTCCCTGTCCATCACCAACTCCCGAAGCTTACTCAAACTCATGTCCATTGAGTCAGTGATGCCATGCAATCATCTCATTCTCTGTTATCCCCTTCTCCTCTTGTCTTCAACCTTTCCCAGCATCAGGGTCTTTTGAAATGAGTCAGTTCTTCACATCAGGTGGCCAAAGTATTGGAGTTTCAGCTTCAACATCAGTCCTTCCAATGGATATTCACGACTGATTTCCTTTAATTGACTGATAGATATCCTTGTAGTCCAAGAGACTCTCAAGAGTCTTCTCCAACACCACAGTTCAAAAGGATCAGTTCTTTGGGGCTCAGCTTTCTTTATGTTCCAATATCAATACATGACTACTGGAAAAACTATAGCTTTGACTAGATAGAACTTTGTTGGCAAAGTAATGTCTCTGCTTTTTAATATGCTGTCTAAGTTGGTAACAGTTTTTCTTCCAAACAGCAAGCATCTTTTAATTTCATGGCTGCAGTGACCATCTGCAGTGATTTGGAAGCCCCCAAAAATAGTCTCTCACTGTTTCCATTGTTTCTCCATCTATATGCCATGAAGTGATGGGACCAGATGCCGTGATCTTAGTTTTCTGAATGTTGAGATTTAACCTAACTTTTTCATTCTCCTCTCTCACTTTCATCAAGAGGTTCTTTGGTTCTTCTTAGCTTTCTGACATGAGGGTGGTGTCATTTGCATATCTGAGGTTATTGATAATTTCTCCTGGCAATCTTGATTCCAGCCTGTGCTTCATCCAGCCCAGTATTTCTCATGATGTACTCTGCATATAAGTTAAATAAGCAGGGTGACAATGTACAGCCTTGATGTACTCATTTCCCAATTTGTAACCAGTCTATTGTTCCATGTCCATTTCTAACTGTTGCTTCTTGACTTCCATGCAGATTTCTCAGGAGGCAGGTAAGGTGGTCTGGTATTCCCATCTCTTTCAGAATTTTTCACAGTTTGTTGTGATCCACACAGTCAAAGGCTTTGGCATAGTCAATAAAGCAGGAGTTGATGTATTCCTGGAACTGTCTTGCTTTTTTTGATGATTCAACATTTGTTGGCAATTTGATCTCTGGTTCCGCTGCATTTTCTAAATCGAGGTGCACATCTGGAAGTTTGTGGTTTATGTACTATTGAAGCCTGACTTGGAAAAATTTGATCATTACTTCGCTAGCATGTGACATGAGCACAAGCATGCATTAGTATGAACATTCTTTGGCATTGCCTTTCTTTGGGATTGGGATGAAAACTGACCTTTTCCAGTCCTGTGGCCACTGCTGAGTATTCCAAATTTGCTGGCATGTTGAGTGCAGCACTTTCACAGCATCATCTTTCAGGCTTTGAAATAGCTCAACTGGAATTCCATCACCACCACTAGCTTTGTTCATAGTGATGTTTCATAAGGCCCACTTGACTTCACATTCCAGAATGTCTGGGTCTAGGTGAGTGATCACACCACTGTGGTTATCTGGGTCATGAAGCTCTTTTCTGTACAGTTCTTCTGTGTATTCTTGACACCTCTCTGAATATCTTTTGATTCTGTTAGGTCCATACCATTTCTGTCCTTTATTAAGCCCATCTTTGCATGAAATGTTTCCTTGGTATTTCTAATTTTCTTGAAGAGAGCCCTAGTCTTTCCTCTATTATATTCCTATATTTCTTTGCACTGATCACTGAGGAAAGCTTTCTTTTCTCTCCTTGCTATTCTTTGGAACTCTGCATTCAAATGGGTATATCTTTCCTTTTCTCCTTTGCTTTAGCTTGTCTTCTTTTCTCAGCTACTTGTAAGGCCTCCTCAGAAAAAAAATTTTGCTTTTTTGCATTCATTTTTCTTAGGAATGGTCTCGATCACTGTCTCCAGTACAATGTCATTAACCTCTCTCCATAGTTCTTCAGGCACTCTATCTATCAGAACTAACCCTTTGAATCTATTTGTCACTTACACTGTATAATCGTAAGGGATTTGATTTAGGTTAAACCTGAATGATCTAGCGGTTTTCCCTACTTTCTTCAATTTAAGTCTGAATTTGGCAATAAGGAGTTCATGATCTGAGCCACAGTCAGCTCCCAGTCTTGTTTTTGTTGACTGCATAGAGCTTCTCCATATTTGGCTGCAAAGAATATAGCCAATCTGATTTTGGTGTTGACCATCTGGTGATGTCCATGTGTAGAGTCTTCTCTTGTGTTGTTGGAAGAGGATGTTTGCTATGACCAGTGCATTATCTTGGCAAAACTCTATTAGCCTTTGCCCTGCTTCATTCCGTATTCCAAGGCCAAATTTGCCTGTTACCCCAGGCAAATTGACTTCCTATTTTTGCATTCCAGTCCCCCTATAATGAAAAGGACATTTTGTGTGTGTATGTGTGTGTGTGTTAGTTCTAAAAGGTCTTGTAGGTCTTCTTAGATCATTCAACTTCAGCTTCTTCAGCATTACAGGTTGGGGCATAGACTTGGATTACCATGATATTGAATGGTTTGCCTTGGAAACAAACAGAGATCATTGTGTCATTTTTGAGATTGCATCCAATACTGCATTTTGGACTCTTCTGTGGACTATGATAACTACTCCATTTCTTCTAAGGGATTCCTGCCTGCAGTAGTAGATATAATGGTCATCTGAGTTAAATTCACCCATTCCAGTCCATTTTAGTTCGCTGATTCCTAGAATGTCGACGTTCACTCTTGCCATCTCTTGTTTGACCATTTCCAATTTGCCTTGATTCATGGACCTGACATTCCAGGTTCCTATGCAATATTGCTCTTTACATCATTAGACTTTACTTCAATCACCAGTCACATCCACAACTGGGTGTTGCTTTTGCTTTGGCTGCATCTCTTCATTCTTTCTGGAGTTATTTCTCCAGATTTCTAGTAGTATATTGGGCATCTACCTACCTGGGGAGTTCATCTTTCAGTGTCCTTTCTTTTTGCCTTTTCATATTGTTCATGGGGTTCTTAAGGCAAGAATACTGAAGTGGTTTGACATTCCCTTTTCCAGTGGACCACATTTTGTTAGAACTTTCCACCATGACCAATCCATCTTGGGTGGCCGTACATAGCATGGCTCATAGTTTCACTGAGTTAGACAAGGCTGTGGTCCATGTGATCAGTTTGGTTAGTTTTCTGTGACTGTGGTTTTCACTCTGTTCTATGGATAAAGGTAAGAGGCTTATGGAATCTTCCTGATGGGAAAGACTGTCTGACGGCTAAACTGGGTCTTGTTCTGACAGTCCTGGCCATGCTCAATCAGTTAAGTTCAGTTCAGTTGCTCAGTTGTGTCTGACTCTTTGTGACCCCATGTATCGCAGCAACCCAGGCCTCCCTATCCATCACCATCTCCCGGAGTTCACTGAAACTGACGTCCATCGAGTCAGTGATGCCATCGAGCCATCTCATCCTCTGTAGTCCCCTTCTCTTCCTGCCCCCAGTCCCTCCCAGCATCAGAGTCTTTTCCAATGAGTCAGCTCTTCACATGAGGTGGCCAAAGGCTTTAGAATCATTACTTCCAAAGAAATCCCAGGGCTGATCTCCTTCAGAATGGACTGGTTGGATCTCCTTGAAGTCCAAGGGACTCTCAAGAGTCTTCTCCAACACCACAGTTCAAAAGCATCTGTTCTTAAGTGCTCAGCTTTCTTCACAATCCGACTCTCACATCCATACATGACCACTGGAAAAACCATATCCTTGACTAGATGGATCTTAGTTGGCAAAGTAATGTTTCTGCTTTTGAATATGCTATCAAGGTTGGTCATAACTTTTCTTCCAAGGAGTAAGCGTCTTTTAATTTCATGGCTGCAGTCACCATCTGCAGTGATTTTGGAGCCACCCAAAATAAAGTCAGTCACTCTTTCCACTGTTTCCCCATCTATTTCCCATGAAGTGATGGGACCGGATGCCATGATCTTCGTTTTCTGAATGTTGAGCTTTAAGCCAACTTTTCACTCTCCTCTTTCACTTTCATCAAGAGCCTTTTTAGCTCCTCTTCACTTTCTGCCATAAGGGTGGTGTCATCTGCATATCTGAGGTTATTGATATTTCTCCCCAAAATCTTGATTCCAGCTTGTTCTTCCAGCCCAGCGTTTCTCATGATGCACTCTGCATATAAGTTAAATAAGCAGGGTGACAATATACAGCCTTGATGTACTCCTTTTCCCATTTGGAACCAGTCTATTGTTCCATGTCCAGTTCTAACTGTTGCTTCCTGACCTGCATATAGGTTTCTCAAGAGGCAGGTCAGGTGGTCTGGTATTCCCATCTCTTGAAGAATTTTCCACAGTTTCTTGTGATCTACACAGTCAAAGGCTTTGGGATAGTCAATAAAGCAGAAATAGACGTTTTTTTTCTGGACTCTCTTGCTTTTTCCATGATCCAGCAGATGTTGGCAATTTGATCTCTGGTTCCTCTGCCTTTTCTAAAACCAGCTTGAACATCTGGAAGTTCACAGTTCATGTATTACTGAAGCCTGGCTTGGAGAATTTTGAGCATTACTTTGCTTGTGTGTGAGATGAGTGCAATTGTGTGGTAGTTTGAGCATTCTTTGGCATTGCCTTTCTTTGGAATTGGAATGAAAACTGACCTTTTCCAGTCCTGTGGCCACTGCTGAGTTTTCTAAATTTGCTGGCATGTTGAGTGCAGCACTTTCCCAGCATCATCTTTCAAGATTTGAAATAGCTCAACTGGAATTCCACCACCTCCACTAGCTTTGTTTGTAGTGATGCTTTCTAAGGCCCACTTGACTTCACATTCCAGGATGTCTGGCTCTAGGTGACTGATCATACCATCCTGATTATCTTGGTCGTGAAGTTCTTTTTTGTACAGTTCTTCTGTGTATTCTTGCCACCTCTTCTTAATATCTTCTGCTTCTGTTACGTCCATACCATTTCTGTCCTTTATCGAGCCCATCTTTGCATGAAATGTTCCCTTGGTATCTCTAATTTTCTTGAAGAGATCTCTAGTCTTTCCCATTCTGTTGTTTTCCTCTATTTCTTTGCATTGATTGCTGAGGAAGGCTTTCTTATCTCTTCTTGCTATTCTTTGGAACTCTGCATTCAGATGCTTCCCTTTTCTCCTTTGCTTTTCACGTCTCTTCTTTTCAGAGCTATTTGTAAGGCCTCCCCAGACAGTCATTTTGCTTTTTTGCATTTCTTTTCCATGGGGATGGTCTTGATCCCTGTCTCCTGTACAATGTCAAGAACCTCCGTCCATAGTTCATCAGGCCCTCTGTCTATCAGATCTAGTCCCTTAAATCTATGCTCAGTATATCTTTAATACAATTTTCTGTTGATGGATGCGGCTATGTTCCCTCCTTATTGTTTGACCTGAGGCCATACTATGGTGGAGGTAATGAAGATAATGATGACCTCCTTCATAAGGTCCCAAGCTTGCACTGCAGCACTCGGTGCCCTCCGACCCTGCAGCAGGCCACCATCAATACACACCTCCACTGGAGACTCCTGGACACTCACGGGCAAGTCTGAGTCAGTCTCTTCTGGGGTCACTGCTCCTTTCTCTTGGGTCCTGATATGCACAAGATTCTATTTGTGCTCCCCAAGTGCCTGTTTCCCCAATCCTGTGCAAGTTCTTGTGGCTCTAGGGTGGGGTTAATGGCAACCTCCTCCAAGAGGGCTTATGCCATACCCAGGTCTGCTGCACCTGGGGCAGGCTACTACTGATCTGTTCCTTCACAGGAGACACCCAAACACAGTTCTGGTCAGTCTCTGTGGGGTCTCTGTGTCCTGGTTTGTTTGAGCCCTCTGAACATATCTGGTGGGTAAGGGGGTTGATTCTAAATGCAATTTCGCCCCCTTACCATCTTGCTGGGGTTTCTCCTTTGCCCTTGGATGTGGGGTATCTTTTTTTTTTGGTGGGATCCAACATTCTGTAGTCGATTGTTGTTCAGCAGTGACTTGTAGTTTTGGAATTCTCGCAGATGAGTGCATGTCTTTCTACTCTGCCATCTTGAAAGTCATTCCCTAGTTCAATGCTAGTTCAGTGCTTCACAACTAACAAAATGTTGCTCACATTTAACCCTATATCTCACATCTTAAAAGTGAACTCTAATGAAGTCTAGCACCAATTCCAGTCATAAATAGTCAAATCAAGATTTAACAATCACAACTCAGACATCTTCCCAGAAATTCCTATAAATTCATTTTCTGTGGTCTTATCTTCATTCAGTGTTGGCTATTATTAGTATCATGTCAGGAAGGAAGAAATTTTTCTCTACCCTTCCAGGTTCTTGTGGCTGGTCTAAGAATTAAATTGACATGAGATGGAATATACAGGAGAAAAATCAAAGTTTAGCAATATGTATACATCGGGCTTCCCAGGTGGCTCAATGGTTAAGAATATGTCTGCAAGGCGGGAGATGCAACAGGAGCCACAGGTTGAATCCCTGGGTCAGGGAAATCCCATGCAGGAGGAAATGGAAACTCACTGCAATGTTCTCATCTGGGAAATTACATGAACAGAGGAGCCTGGCAGATTACAGTTCATGGGGTTGCAAAAAGTTGGATATAACTTAGCGACTGAGCGCACATACATAGGAGAAACCCAAGAAAACTGAGTAACTCACCAAGATGACCAAAGCACTAACCTTAAATATCATCTTTGGCTGAAAACAAAAAAGGATTTTGCCAGTAGTGGCTCGGGATATTAAGGGGGAGGAAGGCAATTCACATAGAGAAAGAAAATCAAATTCTTGGTAAACAAATGTTGCTGGGTCATGCAGAGACCCTGGGACACAGAGCGAACTATGACCTTTGTGCCTCTCATCACACCTAATTCATATTCTTTGTTGATACCTCTGTTGATGGCTGTATTCCTGGAACAGGTCCTCTATCTAAATTACTCTAGGCAGTTGGTGGAAAGGTGAATATTCTTCCTGAGTCTTTTGAAGCTTTATTGTTTTTTATATTGAAATGGATCCATGTGCCACAGACATATTATGGGGGTGGCAAATTTTGCTTCTCTAGGATGGTCTCCACTCCAGGAGATAGTGGTGGACAGAGAAGCCTGCCATGCTATAGTCCATGGGTTCTCAATGAGTTGGACATGACTTAGTGACTGAGCAACAACAGTGGTCTCAAATTAAATTATACTTTGTGTCAAACAATTAAATATATTCTCTTTCCCTGGAACACTTCCTTTTCTCTGTAAAGTGCTCAGATTTAGCAATGTAGAGTTAGCAGGACCAACAGAGTAAAGAACAGAAGAGGGGAGATGAGACCACTATCAACTGTGACTTTATTAGAGATGGTAGTAGATGCTCATAGGTGGTCTGAGAATAAAGTCTCTATATCTGCCAAACTGAAAAGTGCTGGAACAGCCAATAAACAGTGCCTGTTTTTAAATCTGCCTTGGGAATAAGCAAGATGAAGTTATAGTTAAATGCCTTCATGCAGAGAACCCATTTCTAACATAACTTGAGGGACATAGGCTCAAATACATTTTGTGAAAAACTTTCCTAGGCATTAAGTTTTCTTCCAGACCTTAGAAACTGACTGCCTGCAAATCAGGATAAATATGGATAAGATGGTAAAAGTACGAAATCATTTTTCCCTATGTTGAAGGAAAGCTAAGCTTTCCCAGAATGATGGAGGAAAACTGAGTTGCAAAGCAATAATGGGAACATTTTTTCTCAAAATGGAAACATCTATTAGAATTTGCGTTAGTCATGCCTTAACTAGAATACTGTAACTACTTTTGGTTTTCACACCTTAAAAGAGATTTAAAGAAATAGGAGAGGGTCAAGAAAAGTCACAAAAGTAATTAAAGAATCATAAATCAAGAACTTTGAGAAAAAGTCAAGGGTACTATATCACTTAATATAAATAATTTAATTCTACAAATATATATCAAATATGACTCTACTTTCCATGATTATATCTTACATAAGAGAGAATATAAAAATGAGTTATGCACAGAGTAAGCACTTTTAGCATTTAGAAAAATAAATTTTTCAGGTCAACTGTTTCCCATATCTTTTTTCATCAGAATACTGTTTCACTGGTAGGTTTCAGTTAAGAGCACAAATGTTGGCCTTAGATAGACCTGGTTAATGTCCTGGCTCTAAAATATTATTATTGTAAGAATTTGGGTAAATGTTATTAGTTTTTATGTGCCTTGGCTTACTTATAAAAAGGGAGATAGAATACACAGTAGCACCTAACTGAATGGATGAGATGAATGTGTATCTAATATATGTACACATTCACACACAGTGCTTCCCTGTTCACTGGCACATCAGTTCAGTTCAGTTCAGTTCAGTCGCTCAGTCGTGTCTGACTCTTTGCTACCCCATGAATCGCAGCACGCCAGGCTTCCCTGTTCATCACCATCTCTCGGAGTTCACTCAGACTCATGTCCTTCGAGTCAGTGATGCCATCCAGCCATCTCATCCTCTGTCATCCCCTTCTCCTCCTGCCCCCAGTCCCTCCCAGCATCAGAGTTCTTTCCAATGAGTCAACTCTTCTCATGAGGTGGTCAAAGTACTGGAGCTTCAGCTTTAGCATCATTCCTTCCAAAGAAATCCCAGGGCTAATCTCCTTCAGAATGGACTGGTTGCATCTCCTTGCAGTCCAAGGGACTCTCAAGAGTCTTCTCCAACACCACAGTTCAAAAGCATCAATTCTTTGGCACTCAGCCTTCTTCACAGTCCAACTCTCACATCCATACATGACCACTGGAAAAAACAGAGCCTTGACTAGACGGACCTTAGTCGGCAAAGTAATGTCTCTGCTTTTCAATATGCTATCTAGGTTGGTCATAACTTTTCCTCCAAGGAGTAAGAGTCTTTTAATTTCATGGCTGCAGTCACCATCTGCAGTGATTCTGGAGCCCAGAAAAATAAAGTCTGACACCGTTTCCACTGTTTCCCCATCTATTTCCCATGAAGTGATGGGACCAGATGCCATGATCTTCGTTTTCTGAATGTTGAGCTTTAGGCCAACTTTTTCGCTTTCCTCTTTCACTTTCATCAAGAGGCTTTTTAGCTCCTCTTCACTTTCTGCCATAAGGGTGGTGTCATCTGCATATCTGAGGTTATTGATATTTCTCCTGACAATCTTGATTCCAGGTTGTGTTTCTTCCAGTCCAGTGTTTCTCATGATGCATTCTGCATATAAGTTAAATAAGCAAGGTGACAATATACAGCCTTGACGTACTCCTTTTCCTATTAGGAACCCGTCTGTTGTTCCATGTCCAGTTCTAACTGTTGCTTCCTGACCTGCATACAGATTTGTCAAGAGGCAGGTCAGGTGGTCTGGTATTCTCATCTCTTTCAGAATTTTCCACAGTTTATTGTAGTAAACACTTAATAATATGTATTTATTTCTATAATAAATTATTTGGAAGCAGATCATATGGAATGTCAAATTCTATGTATCTATAAAGTTGTTCTGCAGTTCTTCTGGAAACCAAAATGGAAGCAATTAACATAAATTCAGAGAAATGTACATTATTGGGGGGTTACAATAATAGTAGCTAGTAATTATTGAGCACTTTGTGACACTTTGTAATATAAGTATTTCACATGTACTGACTCATTTAGTTTTCACACACACAAAAAAAACTTCACGAAGTACATGTTTCTAGTATGTCCATTTTACATGTGGGAAAAAGATTTCAATAACTTTTAGTATGCCACACAATGAATTTCGGAGGAGCTAAGATTTAAACCAGAGAGTTTTGACCCACTTATCCACTGTCAAGATTAATTTTCAAAATTTACAAACAGCTCATGATGCTTAACAGCATCAAAGCAAACAACTCAATAAAAAAAATGGGCAGAAGACCTAAATAAACATTTCTCCAAAAAAGATATACAGATGTCCAAGAGGCACATGAAGAAATGTTCTTCATTGCTAATTATTAAAGAAATGCAAATCAAAACTACAATGAATTATCACCTGACACCAGTCAAATGGCTATCCTCAAAAATTCCACAAACAATAAATGCTAGAAAGGATATGAAGAAAAGGGAACTCTCCTACACTGTTGTTGAGAATGTAAATTGGTACAGCTACTATGGAGAACAGTATAGAGGATCCTTAAAAAGCTAAAAATAGAGCTACCATATGACCCTGCAATCCCACTCATGGGCATATATCTAGAGACAAATATGGTCCAAAAGGATACATGCATCCCATGTTCATTGAAGCACTATTTATAATAGCAAAGACATGGAAGTGACCTAAATGTCCACTGATGGAGGAATGGATAAAGATGTGGGACATATATACAATGAAATATTAAAGTGAAATTTAAAGTGAAAGTCACTCAGTCGTGTCCGACTCTGCAACTCCATGGACTATACAGTCCATGGAATTCTCCAGGCCAGAATACTGAAGTGGGTAGCCTTTCCCTTCTCCAGGGGATCTTCCCAACTCAGGGATTGAACCCAGGTCTTTCACATTGCAGGTGGATTCTTTACCAGCTGTGCCACAAGGGAAGCCCAACAACACTGGAATGGGTAGACTATTCCTTCTCCAGTGGATCTTCTTGACTCAGGAATCGAAGCAGGGTCTCCTGCATTGCAGGTGGATTCTTTACCAACTGAGCTATCAGGGAAGCCCCTAATTAGAATATTACTCAGCCATTAAAAAGAATGAATAATGCCTTCTGCAGCAACATGGATGGAACTAAAGATTGTCATACTGAGTGAAGTGAGTCAGATAGAGGGGAAATAGCATATGACACCCCTTATAAGTGGAAGCAAAAAAGAAATGATACAAATGAATGCACTTACAAAACAGAAACAGACTCACAGACTTAGAGAACAAACTTACAGTTGCCAAGGTATACTTAAGGAGTTTGGGATGGATATGTATTCACTGCTATATTTAAAGTGGATTAACAACAAGAACCTACTGTATACACGTGGAACTCTGTTCATTGTTATGTGGGAGTATGAATGGGAGGGAAGTTTGGGGGAGAATGTATACATAAGGCTGAGTCTCTTTGTTGTTCACCTGAAACTATCACAACATTGTTAATCAGCTATACACCAATACAAAATAAAACATTTAGGGGAAAAAAAAGAATGGTGAGGTAAATACATTAAAATTATTTTATACTGGGGTAAACAGATTATTATCTCCTCTGCTTTTAATTTGTTTACTTTATTGTATAAAAGAGTATGATCTGAGAATTCTTAAAAATTTTAGGACATCAACATAATTATCATTCCTAATCCACAGCCTGAAAACAACACACATACACACACACACACACACACACAACCTGAGTATATTTTTAGACTATTGACAGTAAAACATCAGGCATCACTGACTCGATGGACGTGAGTTTGAGTGAACTCCAGGAGATGATGATGGACAGGGAGGGCTGAGTTGCTGTGATTCATGGGGTCACAGAGACTCGGACACGACTGAGTGACTGAATTAAACTGTGTATTTGGTCTTGGCATCACCCAGCTTATTTACGTTATATGCAGACTAAATCATGAAAAACGCTGGGCTGGAAGAAGCACAAGCTGGAATCAAGATTGCTGGGAGAAATGTCAATAACCTCAGATATGCAGATGACACCACCCTTATGGCAGAAAGTGAAGAGGAGCTAAAAAGCCTCTTGATGAAAGTGAAAGAGGAGAGTGAAAAAGGTGGCTTAAAGCTCAACATTCAGAAAACGAAGATCATGGCATCTGGTCCCATCACTTCATGGGAAATAGATGGGGAAACAGTGGAAACAGTGTCAGAATTTATTTTTCTGGGTTCCAAAATCACTGCAGATGGTGACTGCAACCATGAAATCAAAACACTATTACTCCTTGGAGGAAAAGTTATGACCAACCTAGATAGCATATTAAAAAGCAGAGACATTACTTTTCCAACAAAGGTCTGTCTAGTCAAGGCTATGGTTTTTCCTGTGGTCATGTATGGATGTGAGAGTTGGACTGTGAAGGAAGCTGAGCACCAAAGAATTGATGCTTTTGAACTGTGGTGTTGAAGAAGACTCTTGAGAGTCTCTTGGACTGCAAAGAGATCCAACCAGTCCATTCTGAAGGAGATCAGCCCTGGCATTTCTTTGGAAGGAATGATGCTAAAGCCAAAACTCCAGTACTTTGGCCACCTCATGCAAAGAGTTGACTCATTGGAAAAGACTCTGATGCTGGGAGGGATTGGGGGCACGAGGAGAAGGAGACAACAGAGGATGAGATGGCTGGATGGCATCACTGACTCGATGGATGTGAGTTTGAGTGAACTCCAGGAGATGATGATGGACAGGGAGGGCTGAGTTGCTGTGATTCATGGGGTCACAGAGACTCGGACACGACTGAGTGACTGAATTAAACTGAACTGAACTGAAGTCTGTTTTGAGGCTTTCTGTGTGTTGAGTATTTTCTTATCAATGCCAGTATTTTCTTGCTGTATTTCGATTGTCATAAAATCTGTACCTCAGAATACAAAAACTGAAAAGCCTTCAAATCTTAGACCATAATCTATGTATCCAGTATTTGAGAATTTGAATATCAGGCCATATTCAATACCATAATTGGTGTCAGTGAAGAAATAGCATTTTTTTAAAGAAGAAATAATTTCAAAATGAATTATTTCTAATGTAGGTTGAATGTATACAAACTATTAAAAATTATTAAAGTAACTTAGACATAAAATTTAAAAAGCCACATAACTATTTCAAGTCTGCATGCATACATAAAGATTCTCACCCCATGATGGCAGTTCCAAAGATAAAGTGACAAATAGATAAAACAGCATACCACAGTAACCAAGCTCATAATGCCTGGTGTGATACATAACTACAATTTCCTACTTGATTATACTATTTGGGTCTAAATGTCAGAGAACGATGAGAAAGGGAATGTGAAGCGGTCAAAGCTAGAGACTTGTCCAGCTCTGACAACACCAATCTTTGTCCAGATATTACAGAAGTCATTTTAGGCAGAAAAGGTATAGCTTATAATTGACTTTTGGTCCAGTAAATAAGAAAAGAAAATGAAAATGTGCCACACTTAGGTTGATATAAATGTGAAAATTACACACATTGTGTTTCTTTAGCCTTCTCATCAATCAAACTATTTGATTCTATGTGAATGATTTTTTTTATTTTAGTTACTCTTCTTATCATTATTAAGATAAACCCACTTTTTTTTTTTTACATATGTAGTTTTATTGCATTTTTGAAATTAACTGAGAAATATAATGCAACAAGGAGGAGGAGCATATTCCTCTGGAAAAAATATACAATTGACCCTTGAATAACATGAGTTTGATTTGCAAGTTTCCACTTAAACATAATTTTTTTTCAGTGACAAATACTACAGTGCTCAGATCCAGGATTGGTTGAATCTATGGATGTAGAACCATGGTATCAACTATAAGCAACCTTGGATAGAAAGGGGAGGGCCAACTGTAAGTTACACAGGGATTTTCCACTGCAAGGAGTGTTGTTGCCTCTAACCTGACATGTTCTAGGGTCAACTGCATACATCATTGCTAGTGATTGTGATGCGAAGCACAATTTTCTTAAAAGTGTGAAGTAGTTGAAAATATGCTAGTCATTCATTTCTGCCTTTTGTTTGATTACTTGGCTTATTTGTAGTAATGTCTTCTTTGAAAAATGGACATTAAATAATCAGTGATCTACATTTTCTCCCATATCAAGGGACATGAAAATTGTGATACAATATTGGAAGTGGTAATGAAATATATTAACCAAAATGAAAAGAGTACTTAACCCATGTTGAGTGAAATTCATTTGCATCTTTCAATCAGTCAGTATTTATGAAGATCTCATTTTTTGCTTAGTACTGTGCTACACAAAAGGGAAAGTGAGCATTGCTTTTAGAGTATACGGTTTGTCAATCATTATGTCAGGCACTTTGTACACCCAATCACACTGATTTATCAGAAAGATCAAGTAGATTGGATATAAATGTATGCATTTTATATAGAATATAACATAAGTAGAGTAAGTTACTTGCACAAGGTCAAACGTCTAGGAAACTGTGCAGTTAGAATTTGAATCTAGAGTATCATGTGACTCTAAAGTTTATCATATTTTTACTCATACTAGTTCAGCTTACTTTCAATTAGGTGGTGCGTAAATGAAAAAGAAGTGAAATAATAAGTAAAACTCATAAAGCAGGTGTCATTGAGAGCTAGGAAGTTTGGAAAAGAGATAGGTAACCATGGGAAAAGGAAGAGGACATTAAGCATATCTGTGGTAAGTCCTGTGTTGTGTGTTCCAGCTGACAGTACCTCTGCTATCTGATGATGGATGATGTAAGAACAGAATCATAAAACAGTCATTCACAATTACTGAAATATGTTTGGTTGATTTTGGCAGAATTTTGGTGACCTCCAGTAGTTAAAGGTAGGTAAGAATTTACACACATCCTTACTTTAATGTTACTACCAGCTAGGAAAGGAAAAATGAAAGTCTTGGAATGAATCCCATCATACATGTAAGCATTGATGATTAAACACATAAAAATTTATTCATAAAACTTTTCCTCTCAGTTTGGTGTAGTGTCAGCTCCCTCTACCCTTTCAGGAGCTCCACTAACACCTTGCATAAAAATTCACTCGAGGTAACCAGACTGCTGTTCTATTTCAGGTGAAAATATCCTTCCATAGGTGGGTTGGTGTGGGGCCTGTTCCTATTCTAAATGAGGGGCACTCAAAGGTCTAGCTATTGAGTCAGCTATATTTTTATAACCTGCTCATGAAAGGATGGGAATATCCAACAATATTTCTATCCAACCCACTCACAAAGTCCAATGGAAAATTATGTCCTGACATATTCTCTGTTAAAAGGTAACATTTCTAGGTGGGACAAAAGTTGCTTCTACATTTAAATACAGATAATCTCTGACTTAAGAGGGTTCAACTGACAATTTTTTGACTTTACAATGGTACAAAAGTGCTGAATGTTCAGTGTGTATAGTATATATGATATATAATACACACACACACACATTTATATATACACTTTGAATTTTGCTCTTTTTCTGGGACAGCAATATGCTGTATGATAGTATGAAACTCTTGTGATTCTGGGCAGTCATGTGATCACTAATGGAAAAAACCTATATTCAGCACAGTATTCAATAAATTACATGAATATTCAACACTTTACTATAGAATAGGCTTTGCTCTTTGCTAAATGATTTGGCCCAACTGTAGGCTAATGTAAGTGTTTTGAGCACCTTTAAGTAAGGCTTAGGGGCTTTCCCGGTGGCTCAGCAGTAAAGAATCCGCTTGGGATGCAGGAGACTACCAGCAATACAGGAGATACAGGTTCAGTCCCTGGGTCGGGAAGATCCCTTGGAGAGGGAAATGGTAACCCATTACAGTTTTCTTGCCTGGGAAATCCTATGGACAGAGGAGTTTGGTGGGCTACAGTCCATAGGGTTGCAAGGAGTTGGACACAACTGAGTGAGCACAAAGAAGGCTTGCCTAAACTATGTTGCTCAATAGATTAGGTGTGTCATGCATTTTCAACTTAAGATATTTTCAACTTAACAACAGGTTTATTGGGAACTCGTCTCATCATAAGTCAAGAAAGATTTGCCACTATGTGTTCCTAAAGATGTCTGTGTATTTTGTGTGTATTTCAAACAATGCCTCAACTTCAGTGTTTTAAGAAAAATTGCAGGAAAATATAAAAATTAGTCATGTAAGCTTGATAATAAACTTAAGTATTGACCAGAATCTAGAAATCCAAGAAAGATTGATCCAGACTAC
Source organism: Oryx dammah (assembly GCF_014754425.2). Taxonomy (NCBI): domain Eukaryota; kingdom Metazoa; phylum Chordata; class Mammalia; order Artiodactyla; family Bovidae; genus Oryx; species Oryx dammah. The sequence continues at coordinate 78,568,213 of NW_024070211.1, forward strand.
AATGAAAGGAGAGGATTCTATAAGAGAACTGACATGCTTGAAAACCTGTATAGGTAGGGCAAACCATTATGTGTTCAGTGAGTGGGACTCTAAAGATGAGATCATAGTGTTTACAGTCTCTGAGCTTGCTTTTCAGCTTTGGCTCATAGGCCTATGTTGATCATAGAAGTGCATCTTTGGAGGGGCAGTGGAAGTGGAAAATAGAGTCATATATTATATAGGGAAGGCCCATTTGATGGGGAGGAAGACGCTTTCCCAAAAGAACCTCTAAGTTCATAAGTAACTTTATTTCTAGTGATGCTTTCTTTTAGTAAAGAGAAGGACTGCCTCAGGAGTCCCTGTTAGAACTCTCAGGCTTCTGTTGTTTAGCCTGGGCTTTCTAGGAGTCAGGAATATGGAATATTTTGCCTTTTGACTAAGGTTCCTCTCAGCTTTTGCGATTCTGTAAATGAGGAAGACTTAAAAAAAAAAAAAACTTTGTAATATTTTTCAGTGATTTCTTAGTAATACATTTCTTAAGACTTAGAGCCTAAGGCTACCTTCTAAGAAGATACCACTTTATAGCAAGTTTCCTTTGATAATTCTTTCTCCTTAATGTTCTTTTTGTTGTTCGTTGTTACTTTAAAAAGGGTTGATGCTCCAGGGCAAGTCAAAAAGAAACTGAGCTGTTTGCCTTTTCTTTGAGTGGTGGCTGTACATCCAAGAGATTGGTGGTTTTTATTATAGTATAGTGGTTAGAATTATTTCAGGTATGGATTTTAATAATGGATAATGCACCTAATGATTGGACACATTCTTCTCCTTTAAAAATGAAATAAACTGTTTAAAGATTCAATAACATATATACATATATGTAGACATGAAACTGAGATATCCAAGTCATGTTTAAAAAATAAATGTGTGTGCTAAATCGTGTCCTACTCTTTGTGACTTCATGGACTGCAGCTCACCAGGCTTCTCTGTCCACGGAATTTTCCAGGAAAGAATACTGGAATGGGTTGCCATTTATTACCATGAACGATCTTCCTGATGCAGGGACTGAACCGGCATCTCCTGGGAAACCCTTAAAATATAAAATGCACGATAGTCACTCAGTCGTGTCCAACTCTTTGTGATAAAAGGAACTAGCTAAAGCAATAAGTGTTAGAAGAAATAAAACATCTATTGACTCTTTCATCACTTTAAACTTTTATCAGCCTTTTTCTCTAAAGATTAACTTATTATCTTTTTCTCATTCATGAAATGTCTTTGTTTATAACTGATGACTGAAAAGATGGTTTCAGCTACAACAATAATACAACTGTTAAATTCATCATTAATACTCTTCCACTACTCATGCTGAAGCAAGAAATTCTTTCAAGAATCTTTATTTTATTCTCAAATTAATTGTCCTCTTATCTATCAATTTACAGAAATCAGTTTTCACTCTATGTATTTTGCCCAATTTGAAAGACCCCCAGTTGCCTTTGATAAGGTTTATGTGTAATATTACTATATAATAAGATGAATAAGTATAATAATAAATGTAAAAAATCCTGCCATTTATTAAAAGTCTATAAATGAGTTACTTAATTATAAACTGTATACACTTTTACCCTTATAACAACTGAAATAGATAGTTCCATTTTATAAATGAGATTTGAAAACCTAGACAAGTTAAAGTTTTATAATATCACATGGATGATTATTTTACCGAAACTAGAATTTGAACCAAACATAGACATATGGTTTCCTCTATGCTGTCTCAAATTATAAAATTTCCCTCATTGATTAAATCATCTGTCTCAAGAATCTAGAGACCCTACTCATTTGGCATAATTACAGATAATCTAGCTAACATCTTAATAATAAAGATAGATGAACAAACTGTCTTTGTCTGGTAAAGTCGCTACTACTACAAAGTCTTTAAAGTCAAAAAAAAAAAAGTTAAAACATACTTAGTTCAACTGACATGGATGATGTGATATGTCATATAACTCTGGAATGATATTTATATGAATATCATAGCTTTTTATGAATCATAAATAGCTACCCAGGATATTTCCATTGTTTTAGAAGAATTCAGAATTTTGATGCTTTTCAAAATTGATACTTTCAACATTAAGATTTTAAGATACTGAAAACTCCAAAAATGTAGCACCACCCTTATTTTTATTACTGTTGCTATTACTAAATTTCATAATTGAGATAATATTTCAACATTCAAATTAGGTTCAAATCAGTTACTCAGTCATGTCTGACTCTTTGCAACACAGGGACGGCAGCAAGCCAGGGTTCCTTGTCCATCACCAACTCATAGAGCTTATTCAAAGTCATGTCCATTGAGTCGGTGATGCCATCCAACCATCTCATCCTCTGTCACCCCCATCTCTTCCCACCTTCGATCTTTCCTAGCATCAGGGTCTTTTCCAATAAGTCAGTTCTTTGCATCAGGTGGCCAAAGTATTGGAGCTTCAATTCAGCATCAGTCCTTCCAATGAATATTCAGGACTGATGCCCTTTAGGATTGACTGGTGGATGTCCTTGTAGTCCAAGGGACTTTCAAGAGTCTTCTCCAACACCACAGTTCAGAAGCATCAGTTCTTCGGCACTCGGCTTTTTTTATAGTCCAACTCTCACATCCATACATGATTACTTTAAAAACCATAGCTATGAATAGATGGACCATTGTTGGCAGAGTAATGTCTCTGCTTTTTAATACGCTGTCTAGGTTGGTCATAGCTTTTCTTCCAAGGAGAAAAGGGTCGTTTAATTTCATGGCAGCAGTCACCATCTGCAGTGATTTTGGAGCCCCCCAAAATAAAGTCTCATACTTTTTTCATCGTTTCCCATCTATTTGCCATGAAATGATGGGACTGGATGCCATGATCTTAGTTTTCTGAATGTTGAATTTTAAGCCAACTTTTTCACTCTGCTCTTTCACTTTCATCAAGAGGCTCTATAGTTTTCTTAGCTTTCTGCCATAAGGGTGGTGTCATCTGCATATCTGAGGTAATATATTGATATTTCTCCCTGGCATTTAGCATGATGTAATCTACATATAAGTTGAATAAGCAGGGTGACAATACACAGCCTTGACATATTCCTTTCCCAATTTGCAAACAGTCTGTTGTTTTATGTCCAGTTCTAACTGTTGCTTCCTAACCTGCAAGCAGATTTCTCAGGTGGTCTGATATTCCCATCTCTTTAAAAATTTTCCACAGTTTTTTGTGATCCACACAGTCAAAGGCTTTGGCATAGTCAATAAAACAGAAGTAGATGTTTTTCTGGAACTCTCTTGATTTTTTCATGATCCAACAGATGTTGGCAATTTGATCTCTGGTTCCTCTGCCTTTTTGAAATCTAGTTTGAACATCTAGAAGTTCACAGTTCACATACCGTTGAAGCCTGGCTTGAAGAATTTTGAGCATTACTTTGCTAGTGTGTGAGATGAGGGCAATTGTGCAGCAGTTGGAACATTCTTTGGCATTGCCTTTCTTTGGGATTGGAGTGAAAACTGACCTTTTCCGGTCCACTGCTGAATTTTCCAAATTTGCTGGCATGTTGAGTGCAACACTTTCACAGCATCATCTTCTGAGATTTGAAATAGCTCAATTGGACTTCTATCACCTCCAATAGTTTTTTTTTTTTGGTAGTGATGCTTCCTAAAGTCCTTGACTTTGCATTCCACCATGTTTCAACATTAAAATATTTTTAATATTTTAAAAATATTTAGTCTATAATATTATATATAACATTGCATAATTATAAAATTATATATAAATCATATATATAATTATATATTATATAAATATAATATATATTTAATATAGTCTATAATATTTCAACATTAAAAGCTAAAAACTAGTATAATCGATACTTAAAGGCTCTATAGTATGCATGCATCACACATGCATATATATATATATAGTACTCTCCCATGTTTACTTGAGATCCCTCTGGAGAAATAAATAAATGATTTAAAAGAGTTGAAACTTTCCAGCTTTTTCCTTTTCCTCTGCTCCTGTCCGAGAATACCATCATTCTGATTTTTCTTGCCTTTATTCTCAAGAAATTTCATTTATGCATAAATAATACATAGAAATCCTTGTGATTTTGAAATGTATTTGTAATATATTGTGTACCTTATTTTATAGCATTCTTTCCCTGTTTTGGCCAATACTATTTGAGGTTTGATAAATATATATTGATTTATGTATAGCTACACATATTTTATTTTCTTTTTTTAATACTTCTAGTATATACATAGGGGCCTCCCAGGTGCCACTAGTGGTAAAGGATCTGCCTGCCAATGCATGAGACATAAAGAGATGAGAGTTTGATCCCTGGAGTCAGGAAGACCCCCTGGAGGAAAGCATGGAAACCCACTCCAGTATTCTTGGCTGGAAAATCCCTTCAACAGAGGAATCTGGTGGGCTATAGTCCATAGGGTCACAAAGAGGTGGACATGATTGAAGCAACTTAGCATGAACTCGTGCAATATATAATATACCTCAAATTACACATCCCTTCTCTTGTGATGTAGGTCTGTAGGTCTGTACAATCTCCCACCTCATTTGGCTTTTAAATAAAGCTTAAGTAAACATTCTTATATATTTCTCCTTTATTTTCTATGTAATAATTTTTCTAGGATAGATATATAAAATGATTTACTGGCATATAGAGGACATGGCCCTTTAATTTTACTAGATACTGCAAAAGTGTTTTTTGTAACGTAGTTTTACCAATTTTCTCTTGAGTGGTGTATGAGAATTGCCAATTGATTTGCATCTTCATAACTATTTTATGTTCTTTGACTTATAATGTTGTCAGCCTAAATGGTGGCAATATATATCTCATTTTGGCTTAAAATCACATTTTTCTGATTACTAATGAGATTGAACCTCTTTTCGTATATTTATTTACAATTTGGAACTTCTGAGAAAAACCTATTAATATTATTTACTCATATTTCTTTTCTTTTTTTTCTCTCTCCTTTATAATTTATAAGCTGAGACTAGTATTTCGTCAGATATATATGTTGCGTAAATAAAACCTTACCAAATCTGCAGCTTGTTTCTTCCAAAAAAAAATCTGTATTTAGGCACATTTATCAATCAATTTGTTTGTCATTTGGCCTTTTTCCACCTTGTTTAAGTGTGTGAAATGAAATATGAATCCAGTATCTTTTCATTGTGAAAATTCAATGTTACCAGGACAATTTGTTGAATAGTTTAAACTTTATCTGCTGATTTACTAGGCTGACTCTGTCTTACACCAAGCTTCCATAAGTGAAAAGGTCAGTTTCAAACTCTGAAACAATGTATTTATTTCTTTGTCAGTATCATGCTGTAAGTTGATTTTTTGCCCTGCAATTTTATTGTATTTATTTATTATTTCTAATATATATATTTTAGTTATCTGTATATAAAATCATGTCAACGGTAAGTAGTGACAGTTTTACTTATTTTCCAATCTGGATGCACTTTATTTCTTTTTCTTGCCTAATTACTCTAGCTATGACTTTCAATATTATGTTGAGAAGAATGGTGAAAGTGGGTTTTCTTGCTTTATCTCTCTATGCTGGATTTTGGATAACTTCCTCAAACGTATCTTTAGCTTTTCCATTTATTTCTTCCACTGTGTTTATTATACTGCTTTATTCTCTGTTGAATTTTTAATTAATATTTAGTTAATTTTTAGTTTTCTCAAGAGAGGCTTATTTTTTTCAGTTGAGATTAGGGACAAAGAGTTAAGCTTCCTTTGTCACAAATGTCAAGATAGAGATTTGTTTTAAGTTTTAGACCACATTTATGCTGAAGATGTGGTCTTTTGCTAAAACCAATGTTTTTTATGCATTGGTTTGGAGTCCTGCTTTCTGGCTCTTCTAAACCAAAAGTCTCATTGCCTGTCTCTGGAGGATCATTCATATATTTTCTCCCAATTAAAAAAAACCTTATTGCGTTAAAGTCCCAGCACCAGTTCATACTTACCATTCTGCTTTTGACTCCCTCTTTATGATTGTCCTTTAGTGTTTTTCTTGCTTCCTCAAGAATTCAAATGTTCATTTAAAAGATTTTTTTTTATATTTTATGCTTCATTTATGGCTATTGTAATGAGTAGGGTTTACATTTGATATAGTCTGTATATTATCATTCAAAACAGGGAAAAGGAAGGGAAAGGAATCAGTATTTATTGAACACTGCCTTGTGCATAGCATTTTACTGGAACTGTCACTTACGTCACTTCCTTAAATTCTTACAAGGAAAATGAGGATAGAAGATACTATTAATAACATGATGAAGTCTGTCTTTTTAGAGAGATTATTCTAGAGGCTATTTGAAGAACACTTTGGGGACTCCCTCGATGTTCTTCAATGATTAATTTCTCTAAAGTAAGAGGAAGATTAAAAGTGTTTGTTTTATTGTAATTCAAAGCAACAGGGTAATTTGCATACCCTGGAAGACTGTGAAAATTGAACAACTTTTTATTACATTGAAAGGATGCTATTAAACGAAGAAGTGAAATTTGATATGTCAGATTTACCGTAGAAGGTTAAGGGAAAGAAAAGAAATGATGAGTGAACCTCACTTATAAGGCAGCCCTGCGATCAAGATTCCAAGCCCCTGATGGTTTCTCCTGGAGCAAAACAGTCTGGAAACATACACAGTTTCAACTCATGTAGGTAATTGTTATATCACTTTTAAAAATAGTTTATTTCCATTATATACCTACAATTTTAATACTCTGAGGGGGGGAATGAAAACAGCTGATATCTCATTCACCAATTCCTCTCTCTACTTTGATCTGTGACCACTGTGTATGTTTCCTGCTGCTCAACTCTTCTGTTCTTTGACCTATTTAGATCATCTCTGTTTTGGCCACCTTTTATGGAAGGTCTTTATTGAGTCTTTTCACCCTCACCTCCTAATATCTGCCAACGTTTAACCTTGTTAGTGTGGTACAGGTTCAGCATCTCCAGAAGCCACTTGATATGGGCACATTTTTCTACTATAGCCTCTGAACTTTTAAATGAGGGCAGGCCCTCTCTCCTCACACGTGTTGCTGCATGAGTTATCTTGAAAATCTGAAGTCTGCAGCTGTTAGCTCAAGGACAATCCAGAGGAAATGTCATTTCCTCCTAAACTTCTAAAGAAATTTCTTTGTGCTCAGTTCAGGCAGAAGGAAGGAGTAAGATGAAGGCACTGTAATAAACTGACCCCCTAAATCCAAATCTTTCAAGTCCAAAAAACCTTTTTTACTTTCTCCTTAAGGAAGCGAATAGCTGCAGGAAGGACATACTATCAAAGTATGTCATGATTTTCCTTAGCAGAATAAATGTGCATCTATTTTAAAATAGGATCGCTAACAGACATGCAACTTCAGGAAAGAAAGAGACCTGAACTCAAATTTTTCATCCTTTTAAAAATCCTTCACAATTTTTCTTCCTTGTACTTCAGAAAGAGAATGATTAAAAGCTCGAACAAATCATAAACACACACACACACACTCATATCAGAAAGGGCATATTTTCCGTTTCCTCTGGCAAACCAGGACAGTTTAATGACTGCATACAAACAGTATTTTCTGTGTATGAATCACCTTTCATTGAGGACATTCTTTAACACTTTACATGCAAAGAATCCTATTAAATCCAAAACAAGCTCCATTATCACCAGGGACAAATTCCACTAAAATGTTTTCAAGGGATTTAAGTTATGAAGAACAAGGCCATACTCTTATTTTGCAATATGACAACCATTACACTCCAATCCTTTTATTGGTATATTTTCTCATGCAAAAGAAAATGCGTAACATGCTATAATTGGTTAGAAATCTTGTTACTTACAGACTATAATAGACAATGCTCATGTCAGGTAAAGGTTTAGGGACAGGGAAGAAAGGAATAGAAATGGTAGGTGTCAGACTCTTAGGGAAAAGAATCAAACTAGTTGTTCATAGTTATCAACTGCTAAATGTCCTGTTGGGAGAAACAAAAGACTCCATACCATTTATTCAGTTTCTTGTCTAGTTGGGGGAGAAGAACAACTAGAAAACCATCATGAATGGTTGGTTATTGACCACAGCTAAGAGGAAACTGCACATGGAACAACAGACTGGTTCCAAATAGGAAAAAGAGTACATTAAGGCTGTATATTGTCACCCTGCTTATTTAACTTTTATGCAGAGTACATCATGAGAAACGCTGGGCTAGAAGAAGCACAAGTGGGAATCAAGATTGCTGGGAGAAATATCAATAACCTCAGATATGAGATGACACCACCCTTATGGCAGAAACTGAAGAGCAACTAAAAATCCTCTTGATGAAAGTGAAAGAGGAAAGTGAAAAAGTTGGCTTAAAACTCAACATTCAGAAAACTAAGATCATGGCATCTGGTCCCATCACTTCATGAGAAATAGGTGGGGAAACAGTGGAAACAGTGTCAGACAGATTTTTTTGGGGCTCCAAAATCACTGCAGATGGTGATTGCAGCCATGAAATTAAAAGACGCTTACTCCTTGGAAGAAAAGTTATGACCAACCTAGATAGCATATTCAAAAGCAGAGACATTACTTTGCTGACTAAGGTCCGTCTAGTCAAGGCTATGGTTTTTCCAGTGGTCATGTATGGGTGTGAGAGTTGGACTATGAAGAAAGCTCAGCACTGAAGAATTGATGCTTTTGAACTGTGGTGTTGGAGAAGACTTTTGAGAATCCCTTGGACTTCAAGGAGATCCAACCAGTCCATTCTAAAGGAGATCAGCCCTGGGTGTTCCTTGAAAGGAATGATGCCAAAGCTGAAACTCCAGTACTTCGGCCACCTCATGCGAAGAGTTGACTCATTGGAAAAGACTCTGATGCTGGGAGGGATTGGGGGCAGGAGGAGAAGGGGACGACCGAGGATGAGATGGCTGGATGGCATCACTGACTCGATGGACATGAGTTTGAGTGAACTCTGGGAGATGGTGATGGACAGGGAGGCCTGGTGTGCTGCAATTCATGGGATTGCAAAGAGTCTGTCACGACTGAGCAACTGAACTGAACTGAACTGAAGAGGAAACTGCAGAAATAGAGGAAACTGCCACATTTGCTGTGGACTTCAAGGAAGTCTTAATAAATTTGGACTGCATCTTTAAATATGGGCTGTAGTTAAACTGCTGAAGGAGAAAAGGGTGGTTGTGGGGTTTTTGTGTGTGTAGGGCAGTGAGGAGGTAGGCAGGATAAAACCTCAGTGAAGACCCAATTTGATGTAAGCATGATGGTATAGAATATTCTCCTGTATCTCTCAGAACATCTTAGTGAAGAAACAATTACAGAGACTTCCCTTGATTCCACATGCAGAATTCACCATTTCCCTAGTGTTCCATTTACAGTCTTTATAATGAGGTTTAATATAAGTAATTATTTTAAGCAAGTAAATATAGCTTTTTTTTTTTCTTCAAAGAGGTGTCCCCATGCCATCTCAACTTAGTAGCTCAATAAAGCTGGGCTGCTGCTGCTGCTAAGTTGCGTCAGTCATGTCCGACTCTGTGCGACCCCATAAACAGCAGCCCACCAGGCTCCCCTGTCCCTGGGATTCTCCAGGCAAGAACACTGGAGTGGGTTGCCATTTCCTTCTCCAATGCATGAAAGTGAAAAGTGAAAGGGAAGTCGCTCAGTCATGTCTGACTCAGCGACCCCATGGACTGCAGCCTACCAGGCTCCTTCATCCATGGGATTTTCCAGGCAAGAGTACTAGAGTGGGGTGTCATTGCCTTCTCCGATAAAGCTGGGCACCATACTCTAAATCTCAGGTGTATCACATATTACCTAGAACAAGCTAAGTGTTGACTGGATATGTGTGAAACGGAGGGAGGAAAAGGAGAAGAAGAGAGAGAAGAAAGAGAAAGGGAAAGAAAGTTTGCTGAGTACTAGACAATCATTACTTTAGGGAAAATGCTTAGTAGGTTTTTCGGTGGCTATAACAAAGAATATCTTCAATTGAATAAAATGATTTTAGACAAACAGCCTTCTCTTAAACTAAACAAAACTAAGTCAAATGGAAACATGATTGGTTCAGATGAACAAACTTCTGGGTGATTATTTCTTTTCCCATTTTCAGCTAGAATATTTTGGCATCAGAGGCATATGGCTTTTGTTACATTATCTCCTCGAAAGCAGTTACCATGCCTATCATATTTATGGTGTCTCTTTTGGTTAGGATTGTCTTGGCTCATTTTTGTACTCAATAAATAACTGTTAATGTTGTAAAAACTTATGAAGTTTTTAAATTTTTCATTAATTTTTTTGGTGTGGAGAACATTTGTGAAACGTATTATAATAACCCAAATGATGATGTGTAATTACCATTATTAGACAGTGCTTTAACTAGGTATTCTAATAGTAATTACATTGAAAGGATGACCTTTTTCAAATCAACCCATGTTAAAACTAATGTTGTAATGAATACATGTATATATATGGCTGAGTCTCTTTTCTCTCCACCTGAAACTATCACAACATTGTTAACTGGCTATATCCCAATAGCAAATAATAAGTTAAAAAATAAACAAAACTGATAGTGCATATCAGTGAACTGCTGAAATTTTTCAAAAGCTTGGAACTATTGCTGAATAATTTGTCACTCACCAATTAAAATCAACATATATTTTTATCAGCTCATATGCTTAACAAATGCTTCATACCTGACAGGCTTTGAAAGGAGTAAGGAGTGAGAGACAGTAGACATCACAACTGACAAAGTGGCGTTTCCTTCTTTTCTTTTTACTAACCATCCAATGGAGAAGGAAATGGCACCCCACTCCAGAGTTCTTGCCTTGGAGAATCCTATGGACAGAGGAGCTTGGTGGGCTACAGTCCATGGGGTCGCTCAGAGTCTGACATGACTGAGCGATTTCACTTTCACTTTTTACTTTCATGCATTGGAGAAGGAAATGGCAACCCACTCCAGTGTTCTTGCCTGGAGAATCCCAGGAAAGTGGGAGCCTAGTGCCCTCCTATCTCTGGGGTCGCACAGAGTCGGACTTAGCAACTTAGCAGCAGCAGCAGCAACCATCCAATTCCCTTAAAGACTGTTTTTAGGACTTTCCTGCTTTATGCCAAATAACCTCTCCTCCAGTAAAGACCATTCAAAAGCCCTGGAAAAAAGGAAAAAAAAAAAAAAGCCTGCATTCTGATAGACTCTGATAGGTTCTCTCAGTTCTTACTTAAAAGTCAAGGAAGCAGGTAGATTTTGAAGAACAAAAGTGTCAAACTGAACACTATCTTTTTGCAGTAAAAGCGAAAGGTCAAAGGGGAAAAAAAGCTTAAATTAAAATTTAAATCTAGGGCTTAAGGATATAAATGTGACTCTAACCTTTCACATAATAAGCACAGTGTTGTAAGATGAGGTGTTCTTTTATGACCCCTTCTTTCATCATCACCTCTTCAGGGAAAATGTCATATACAATATATAGATATTAACTCTTTGACGTAGGTTGGAAGAGCTCTAGGAAAATAACCAATATGGAAATTAAGTCCTTAAATAACATCTTGATTTACAAAATGAAGGTACTCTATTGGATGAGATTATCTGTAACTAGAAGTTCAGTAACATTAGCAGAGGTGGTTTGTGAAGCCACAGAAAGACTGAAGACTAGTTGTTGCCTCTTGCTGGTGATCTGTATTCTTTTGTTGAAGTCAGTCAACCTTAACTCTCTGAGTATATTCTTACTTGTTTTTAATCTCTGATCAAAATTATTTTTAGAAATATGATTTTGTTTTTCTGTCACTAAGTCATGTCCAACTTTTTGCGACCCCACAGAATGTAGCAAGCTAGGTTCCACAGTGTTCTCTAGGCAAGAATACTGGAGAGGGTTGCTATTTCCTTCTCCAGAAGATCTTCTCTTACCAGGAATCAAACCCGTGTCTCCTGCATTGGCAGGTAGATTCTTTACCACTGAGCCATTAGGGAAGCATGATCATAGGTACACTGAACTTAATTCTTATGCTTAAGTTGCCCTGTTTCCTTCATTCAACTTTGATGCTGTGTGTTTTGTTTATTCGTCTTTGTATTGTGAGTATAAAATCAAAACTCAAGTTGCAACTTTCCTCTAGCATCATATATGAGGACAGGGTAATATATATTTTCCCTAGGTGAACTGTGAAGTCCTAATAGTTGGGTAGTCTCTCCAATGTAACAAACTGTCACTAAATCCCTGCCCTGTATTATACTAATAACCCACTTACCACTTTGTCATGATTTTCAATTTGATCTCAGTAAGTTTCATATATGAACTTTCCTTAGACAATTCATCTTAACAACTTTATATTACTTGATCATAATTTACATCTTGGGCATGTCATTGCTAGAAATGCTTCAAGCAGCACATAAATACTACCAACATATTAATATAATTTGAAGCAGTGGAAATTCTGAGGGAAAAATGCATATCTACAAGACAAAACCATATTGACTTGTTTTATACTTTATTATTGGTTATAAATTGTATAGCAGTAAAACTTGTAACTTTAAATAAATTTTACAAAGATATTTAGCAAACATCATGCATCAGGTTACCTAATAATCACTGAGAATTGAGATCTCAGAGAGCGTAAGAGAGAAACCGCTCTTCATGAAGTAACAGGACCCTGGAGAGAAAAAGGCATGACTACACAACTCTAAAACCATGGGGTTACAATAAAATCACAAGTACAACACTTTGAGAATTTGGAAAATGGAAGACTACTTACAGCTTTTATGCTATGGAGGAGTGAGGAGGCAATAAGGAGAGAACTTCATTTTTCATTTATTCTGAGTGTGATGAAAATGATTGTTTCTTTCTGTGAAAACAACGAATGTATCAAAATACACAAAATAAATTTATGAATAGTTGCATGTTATTTGGAGACCAGTTGCATGTTATAAGGAATACAAAAAAAAAAAAAAAGCTTGAGATATTTACCAGTGATTTATTAAATATCTATGACATATCAGGCCCTAAGTTAAGTCAAGTACTAATACCAGGGAAGATACACTGAAAGTAGAATTAGATTTCACTTTCAGAAGGAGTTGTAACAAATCTGTGGCTGTATTTAATCTATCAAAATAAGTACAAGAATTTTCTGATTGAAGGACTTCCCTGGTGGTCCAGTGGTTAAGACTCTGCACTTCCAGTGCAGGGGGTATGGGTTCAATCCCTGGTTGGGGAACTAAGATTTGACACACTACACAGCATAGCCAAAAACTAAATCAAATAAACATAAAAAAAACCAATTTCTTATTGAATTATTATCTATCCATAATTTAAAATAATTCAGGGATTGTTCATGCTCTATAAATAATACAGTCCATTACCTTCTGAAATAAATGCTCTGTTGGACTCAAAGAACCTTAAGCAGTGGCCAGCACAAACTCTAGTGCACAGAAAGTACCCAGTAAGTACTTATGAGTGATTAAAATCTTTTCAAAAACATTGATTAAAAATAATTGATAATTTTATTTCTTTAAATTTCAGTAAGTTATTTAATAAATTTAGCATGATAGAAATTCATACATCCATGGTGTAAGACAGAACTCTTACATACATAGTGTAAGAACAGTGTGTTGAAAGTAGATTTTCCTGGCTCTTGAGAGCTAACTGCTCACATTTTCAGGAATTTTTTGAGCAATTCTTTAACATGATAGTAGCTTGAAATCAGTCACAATGGGAGTGTTACACTACAATATTCAGCAAATGTTACAAATGTTAAACATTTATCAGCTTCTGATAGTGTATCTTTGAGCACTGTGCATGTTCTAGCTGTTCCCTGTACTTTTTAGATCTTTTATCTAAACTCAAGACCCTGGGAAAATTCTTTTTCTGGTCAAAGTTTATTTAGGAAGCCACTGTTCATAGATTTTGAAATAGCAAGTCAATGTCTGTCTATATTATTCCTTGAGTTTTATATGTTGATTCTGAAATGGATGAAGCACAAGTCCTATCCCTAGGACTGTAAATTGGCTCCCAAACTGTGTTTTCTATCCATGGATCATGGTATCAAGCCATGTACATTCTCCATAAGACTGTGGAGAGCCTTGCTCTTGTTTACCCTTATGGTGATCCAGAAGTTTGACCCAAAAATGTAGCTCTGTGACAGATCCTGTTTGTTAGGATCCCTGCATCATCTATTCTTTGATTCTTAGCCAGCCTCTGGGATAACAATCAGGCTTCCCAGGTGATACCAGTGGTAAAGAACCCACCTGCCAATGCAGAAGACGTTAAGAGACACAAGTTCGATCCCTGGGTCAGGAAGATCCCCTGGAGGAGATAATGGCAACCCACTCCAGTATTCTTGCCTGGAGAATCCCATGGACAGAGAAGCCTGGCCAGCTACAGTCCATAGGATCACAAAGGGTTGGACACGACTAAAGCAACTTAGCATGGAATAATGATCATTGACTCATTCTGATCTTTCTGACACCAGCCTCCCTTTGCCTGGCCCATTCTTACCAACAGTTAACCAGATGATGCCACGATGGTCTGTTTTGCTGCACTTCTGGTGTATTTCTGTGGTTTCCCCATCTTGACTCTGCCAGCTCCACAGACACTGTAACACATCCCTCTGACCTCCTTCACTGCCAGGAAAGCTTGCCTGTAGCCAAATCCAGAATTGAACACTTTGATTCGTTTTACCTTTTTTGACACTGCATTAATGGTAATATGACTAATTTGGTCATATCAGAGTCATTAATTCCTGTAGCTCATGCATGATTAATGGGCAAGATGGCAGCCATATGTAAATAGCTCCTGGGCAGTCTGCCACATGCAGATATTATCCGATTATATTTGTATTTAATGCTTAAGCAGCAAGCATTTTATCTGAGAAGAAATGTTAAAAGTCACCCCCTCATTCAATACATTTCAAATCTCATTTTTTACTGAGGTACTAAATATTGTGCAAAGAATTATCTGACTCATTGTACTAAGATCTGACAACTATTCATACAATAGAACAATAAATTATCTTTAATGGCAGAGAAATCGCATTAGCTAGAGCACTTGAAACTCTCTGTTTATTGATAATAGACACTAATCTAAAATGCAGTAATCTCTCCACTTACTTTCATTTTGATATACATTTGTTTGAGCGAGAGAAGTAGTGTTTCATCAAGCATGATAATGCTCCACTAGTTCTCCAGCTACAGAGTAAAGCTACAGCCATAAAATATTTTGCTTTTCGAAAAGAAACATGAACTATTCTTCTCCCCCAAATAATCTGTATGTGTACAGGCATACTACATAATTATTTTAAAATGTAGTTTTTTTGTGCCAATTGATGCTAGGGAAATACCTCTCAAATTTTATCTTTGGAAAGACTTCATACAAAATGTGCTTATTGTAGCAAAGCTTTTTAGACATACTACAATAGTTACAAGGCCAATGCATCCCTCTCTAAACATACCTGTTTAGCTGTGAGGCAACATACGAGGGGCATGAACACATATTGAACGCTTATAAGATGTCAGGGACTGTGCCTGTTTCTTGTAATATAATGGGTCTCAAGCCCCAGGCTAAGGTTAACACTGTTCCGCTTATTGATTTTCAAAATTCCTTACGTTTGTATTTTTTTAATACATCCAACTAACATAGTAATTTTGTAAGTTTTGAATGACTGATATTAGGATTCTCATCTAAGAGCTACCAAAAACAATAGAGAAAGAAATGAGTTGTATATCACCCAATTCACTCTGAGCAGGCAAGGAGCTACCAGATTCTTGGAATCACAGTCCCTGCAATATATTTCCATATAGAGAAAACCTTTTCATTAAAATGTCCATTCATACATATTTATAAGCTCTATTTTATATGAAGAATTCAATTAGAAGATGCAAATAAAGGGACTTAGATACAGCTTCTTTCTTCAAGGAGCACATAGTCTAAGAAGATTAAAACATGTAAATAGATATCAAATAATTACACTTGAAATGTACTAAATTGGGATATGGGTGTCAGGGATGGTTTCTAAGAGTGATACCAGTCTAGACATTTGAATGAGGAACTATTACTAGTCAAATTAATTGAGAGAAGTAGAGGAAATAGGGGAGAGTGAGGATATACTTAATGGTACATTTAAATGCCTAGAGGTGAAGAGAGAAGAGCACATTTGGAGAACCACAGATACTTCAGATGCTGGAGGGGAGGCAAAGGGCAGTGAGGAGACAGGAACATGAGATAGGCTGGAAAGGTAAGCAGAGGCCATAAAGGGTATGAGTTTGTTTCACTTAGCTCTAAGAACAATGAGCACTGTGAATTCAGTACAAGTGATGAGACAACCAGTTGGTTTAAATGTTAAAATTCAGATATACGCCAATAGTTTTCTCAAAAATGTTTGAGCTTCATCATCAGTATAGTACTGTTAAATGACATTTCAGCAAAATGTGGTCATATTATGAAAGGGTCCAAATATGACCTTCATTTATAACTTGTATTTTATATGACTTGTTGAAAGGCTTTGAACAACAAATTACCTACATAATCTATCCCAACACCTGGTCATTCTAGTCTACTACGTGGAAAGAATTACTTATTCAGATTAATTTAATGCACTAAGCACTTACAATTTTGACCACTACAATCATAATTTAAATTAAAAAAAAATATTGATGATCCTAGAAGAGATCATATTTTACCAAAGCTAGATGACATGTTTATAGCACATAAGTTAAAAAATAAAAAACCCACCAGAGTTCAGTAGAGGAGAAGAAATAATTGTATATCATTTTCTAAGCTGGGTGGTGAGTTCTAGGGAATTCATTATACAACTCTCTCTAATTTGATGAAAAATTAATAAAATTAGTCTTTAGCATTGGCTTCTTCAAGATTGAGATTATCAACAAGAGTATGACTTCTGAGCTAGACAAGGAAAAGTCTTACCACTTTGAAACATTAAGAGTTCTTCTGACTCTGCTTTTATAATTAAGAACCTAGCTTATACATCCATTTTCCCCAACCAGTATATAACAATAATGTGATCTCAATAAATATTCCAACAAGATTTTTTTTTCCTGGAGGTAGAAAATTAGGTTCTAAAATCAATACAAAAAATAAATACCTGAGAAGATAAAAAAAAAAACACAAAACTGAAAAATGATAAAAATAGGGCAAGGAAATTAATAATGACTATTAAAACAGATTATAGAGCATGTATAACTTAACAAGTTTCTACTGGTACATAACTGAATAGACCAATACAAGATGCTAAAGAGCATGAACTAGCTTGATTTCTTTAAAATGTCAATGTCACAGATGAGAAAACATAAACAAAGAAAGAGTGTTACTGTTCTAGAGACAGCTGCTTCCTTCGAGGAGCTTAAATAGACATGAAAACCAAACACAATATGTGATTTTGATTGGCTTCTAAATTTTTATAAAAGGGCATTTTGGGGATAATTGGGTAAATCCGAATAGGGACTGAACATTATGCTATTATAACTGCTAAATACCTTGACTTTTATGAGGGTATTACAGTTATGGAAAGAATACTGTAGGTCTGAGAAGATCAGGCTGAATAATTCAGGGAGGAAATTTCACGATTCTGCCACTTAAAAAGTCTAAAATGTGGGGTCCTGTTGCCTAAAGAACTCCAGGTTTTGCCGTTCAGTGACCGTAGCTGCTTAGTTAACCAGACTTGGCTCTTGCAGACTCAGGCATGGGGAAGTTTATTAGCAATCACCAGGTCTCTTATTTCTCCATAGACACTTTAGTTTCTGAAAAAGCAGCAAAGCAGTCAAATGGAAGACTAACGGGTCTTGTGAGTAAAAGTTCACCTTGATCACAGTAAGAAATGCTCTCTGCTAATGGGAAAGCATGGTAGACTGCCAGCTCTAAGCCTATTTGGGTTCAGTGTGCATATGCCCTCTTCCATGAGATCCTGGAAGCAGAGCTCCTAGCTGACAAAACCTGTGGAGGAGAGTGGATCCGGCCCCGAGGTGAGAAGATGACAATCCTTTCCTGTCTCAAGGATGCTCCAAAGGGTCTGGATCCTGATGGAATAAAGTTGTAAATAAAAGACAGACCTATATTATGGGTGCCCTTGATGCCACATTTGTTTATGTAGCTTATCTGTTGAGAATTTGTCCAAAGAATACTAATGCTGAGAGGTATGGAAGCAAAAGGTGATAGTATCTCCACTTCAAATATTACTATGCACTTGACATTATGCACAGTGAGGGAAAAAAGCATTTTATACCTGAATATGAATGAAAAATAACAGGGTCATTTTCTCAAGCTCTGGTTCTGAAATGAAATCCTGAGCATCTACTTTAACTTGAACTTCTTAGCAAAAACAATTTTGTCCCTGATTTTTTGCTATAGTGATGTCTGAGGACGGGACATGATCTTTCTGAATATGATAATCATGTGAGTTTTTTTCACTCTAAACACCATCATGTACACTGAGTAAACCTTGCAAATTCTGTGTGTTTTCCTGACTCTCTTACATTTTTGCAAGTAAACTTTTCCCTCACTTTTATAATTATTTTGTCTCTGAATTTCCCTTTGACTGAGGTAGGAACTGCATTTCCACAAGGCAGGTCACATTCTAAATTCCAATGAAGCTGGTGTTAGCAATGCATTTAAGACAGCAGCAGCCACCACAATAACTCAGACTAGGGGAGAGTGTTTACGAAAGATAGGCAAAGTTAGGAAAGTTCCAGACCAGGAGGAATTCACATAGACTAACAGTGCTAATAGCAGGAAGACTTCAACAATAGTTCTATTCCAATAATGATGGGCAGCAGAGGAGGTAGGGATTGTGGTGGCTGAATCCTAGAGAGCTCCAAAGCCAGTTCAACTGACTGTAACAGCATATTCACTGGAATGTTTAATGGAAGGACTGATGCTGAAGCTGAAGCTCCAATACTTTGGCCAACTGATGTGAAGAGTCAATTCACTGGAAAAGACCCTTTATGCTGGGAAAAATTGAGGGTAGGAGAAGGGGATGACAGATGAGATGGTTGGATGGCATCATTGACTCAATGAACATGAGTTTGAGCAAACTGCAGGAGACAGTGAAGGACAGGAAGCCTGGCGCGTTGCAGTCCATGGGACTGCAAAGAGTCAGACATGACTGAACAACTGGACAACAACAACAACATTAGAAGATATCTTAACTGTTTACAGGTCACAAAGACCAGGAGCTATGCAGCTAGATGTCTTACAGGGGGCAGGGCAGCAGAAGGGAAGAGGAAGTTTTCCTCGAAAGAAGATGCAAGATGGCAGCAGGGCAACAGTGATAAGACCTGCTCCCTATGTTAATTTCTGGTTTTAACAGTCTACAGATGCTAGTTAAAAATAGTAAGGCTGATTTATATGAGTGTACAAGTAATGAAAAGAAAGAAAGAAAGTGAAAGTGAAGTGGCTCAGTCGTGTCTGACTCCCTGTGATGCCATGGACTGCAGCCTGCCAGACTTCTCCGTTCATGGGAATCTCCAGGCAAGAATACTGGAGTGGATTGCCATTTCCTTCTCCAGAGGAGCTTCCCAACCCAGGGATTGAGCCAGGATCTCACGCACTGCAGGCAGACTCTTTAGAGTCTGAGCCACGAGGGGCAGCCCACAACAATGGTGTGCAGTGGGGAATGAATTAGTCACTTGCCTTATCATGGGTATTGGTCTGCCTAGAGAAAGAGGTAACTTTTTCTAGTTTCACAAAGGTGTCATTTGGGTTTTGCAAAA
This sequence comes from Oryx dammah, assembly GCF_014754425.2. Taxonomy (NCBI): domain Eukaryota; kingdom Metazoa; phylum Chordata; class Mammalia; order Artiodactyla; family Bovidae; genus Oryx; species Oryx dammah. Next base: position 78,587,888 of record NW_024070211.1, read on the forward strand.
GAGTGTCTTAAGAGTGGAATTAAACAAGATGGAGTTAGGTCAGAACAGACATAGACACAGAAGCAGTCAGCAAAAGTTTGCCACTGGAGCTAGGTGGACTGTGTCAGGACTCATACATTTGCACAGCACCTGCATTCAGAAGGGTCTTGCACCTCCAAACAATGCTGGGCTGCCACCATATTGAAATTCTTAATAATCTTATCTTCTGATCTTGTATTTTGTAAATGAAGCACAGCAATGGAGCATGCACATGAGCAAAGGTACTATATGCAACATGCATATTTTTGCCCCACTTGCATATATGGACATGCTGCCGTGTAAGCACAGAATTCGAGTGGATGCATGACTTGTGGTTGCCCAGTAAGACTCAAGAGTACAGATAACTCTATGCTGAGTAAGCAGAGGCACTGACAGTATTTAGAGGCCACATATGTCATTTGAATCAGATCTTGCTTTAAACACAGAAAGAAGGCAATAGTATTCTAAGTAACACCAATGACCAATGCGTCTTACCATATCCTTTTTAATCATATTAGTTGCCTATGTTAGTCAACCACTCTTGTTGAAAAAGATGACATAGAAGGAAAGAAAAAAGGACAACCCATAGTTCCTTTTCCTTTTGGTTTTTCCTTACTCTTCAGTAAGTAGAAGACAATGTTAGTAAAATATGCATGTAGCAAAAAGTAAAATAAAAGAAAATTGAGTTAGTTTTGTAAAGAATTTCCACTGTTTTTGATGAGAATGAAATACATATGTATATGTGACCTAAGAGATATGAGTTGTGATTTTGACATTTCTGTTTATGAGATAAACACTTATATTTGCATTTAAAACTGTCATTGCACAATATGAACAATAAAATTCATGCTAATAATTTAAATGTTTAATTTTCTTTAATTAGAACACAATTAAATGGCCAATAAAAAGCATCTTGACATATTGACAGGAGGGGAAAAAAGCTTATATTTTAGTATCTTCAGTGGCACTTCCCTCTCCCCCAGCTTTTTGAACATGGAATTACACATTTTCCTTTTGCCCTGATCCTACCTAATGCAATGAAGAAATCAGAGTAGAGATTTCCATACTTTGAGGAAAATGGATCTGGCCCAGAGATTAGAATTGCCTCCAGAGAATTCAGAGGATTTTAGAAAGCGGTACATAAACCCATGAGAGATATAATAGTGACTTTGCCTTCAGAACAGAGAAAAACAAGATTAAACAGATAGAAACCAATCCTTTAAAATATAAATCATAATTGTGAGGGGGAAAAACAGATATGAGCTTTAGCATTCCTGCCCCAAAACCAATATCAAAACAAAGCAAAACACAGAAAAACAAAATAACATTAAAGATCAAAAAATTAAGAAAATTAATCTGAAACTAGCAAACTTGGGCCACATAGATTTATAGACAACAAATCATTTACTAAAATTTTACATGTACAATTAAAACTACTCTTAATCATAGGTAAATTGTTTATGAAAAAGATGTAAATAATTTGGACCCATAAGAATACAACTTTCAATGATCTCTAGAAGCAGACCTGCTATTTTCTCTTTTTTTTTTTTTAATTAAGAGCTACACAACTGTAGATTGATGAAAATTTACTATAATCAGTGACCTTAAATAAATGGAAAGGGTGAACCAGCTCTGCAGCAAATTATAGAAAATGAGCTACAGCCAACCCTGACTAATGTCACAGCCACAGGGATGCATGGATGGAAATGTCTAGCCTGTAAACAAAACCTTCCCTCGCCAACAGACTAAGACAAGCTGTGAGGGAAATCAAACAAATTCAGACTATTGCTGGGGAAAATACAAAGCTGCCAGTATTTTCATGAGAGAGTGTCACACATTGCAAGTGCAGAGGCCTGGCAATGTGTTTATTGCTCTTGTTTGGTGGGTTGGCCAAAGATTCCTTAAGATCAGAGTGATACTATTTTATAGGGCTTGGAGTCAGAAAGACTTCAATTTAAATAGCAGTTCTGCTACTTAGCAGATTTCTCATGTGGCTCAAGTGGTAAAGAATTCTCCTGCCAATGCAGGAGACACAGGAAACTCGGGTTTGTTCTCTGAGTCAGGAAGATCCCCTGGAGGAAGTAATGTCAACTTGCTCTAGTATTCTTGCCAGGATAATCCCACGGACAGAGAAGCTTTGTGGGCTTAGTCCACAGGGTCACAAAGAGTCAGACACTATTGAGCATGCAAACGTGTTCTGCCATGTATCAGCTATGTGAATTACAGCAATTAAATCTCTACAGACCGTAGCTTCTATAATGTTGAGATAAAGACTACTTATATTTCAGAGTGGACTTGAACTTTATATGAGTTAAGTATGAAGGGTTTAGTCTAATGGCTAACATAGAATAAGTAATCACTATTATAATATGTTGAAAATCAATTAAATAATACTCAATTGTTATCATACTCACATTATTATATTTCCATACTCAATAAATAGTTGTTATTATTGCTGTAAGATTAATGTACAGCTAAACAGCATTATAAGATATAAGCCACATAGATATTAGTTACGAATCTAGAAAATTATCTCCTCCCACATAGTTAAGGGCAGTGAGATTACACGCTAAAAATCTTTTTTCTTGGTTTCAGGGAAATGACCCAAAGGTCAACATGTTGTGTGAATCAGTTTAATGTCAGAGCACTTTTCAGCAAGACAAGTTGCTGAGAGATGACCCCTTCAAATGTATGCCAAAAGAAGAGCAAGCTTTGATTGACAGAAAGGGGAAAAGAATGAAGAAATGAGAGATTTAATCCATAGAGAGCTAAATCCCCAAAGAAGGCATAGTGCACCCCATGGATCCTGTGGGTTGTTTGAGGGACCTGGGAGCCTTTAACAAGATTGTGCTGGTGGAAGGGTGGAAAATGTACAAATTGAGAAAGTAGAAAGATTTTTAAGTTTTCAGTTCAGTTCAGTTCAGTCGCTCAGTTGTGTCCAACTCTTTACTGAGATGTAATTCACATATCATAAAATTTAAAACTGTATAACCCTATGGTTTTTAGTATACTTACAGTGTCATGCAACCATCATCTCAATTTTATGTTTGTCTGTCCTTCTTGCTGCCCCCAAAGGAACTCTGTCCCATAAGAGGTTAATTCTGTGTTTCCCTACCTCTGTTCCAGTCCTAAGTAGTTACTAATCTTCACTCTGTCTCCATAAATGTGCCCTAAACCTGGATATTTCAAATATAAGAGATGGAGTTTTCTCTAGTTTCTTTTACTTAGCATAATGTTTCTAAGGTTCATCCACATTGGATCATGGATCAGTACTCCATTCTTTTTATTAATAAATAATATTCCATTGTATGGACATATTACATTTTGTTTTCCCACTTATCAGCTGATAGACATTTAATTTGTTCCCACTTTTTAGCTTTGATGAATAATGCTGCTATGACCACTCATGTACAAGTTTTGGTTTGAACTTAGTTTTCCATTTTTCTTGAGGAGTGAAATTAAAATTGAGACCTTCACACATTGCTGATGGGATTTAAAATGATACAGTCACTTTGTTTTTTGTTTTTTTTTTTCTTCTTATTTATTTATTTATTTATTTATTTTTAATTTTACTTTACAATTCTGTATTGGTTTTGCCAGTCACTTTGGAAAAGGGTATAGCAGTTCCACCAAAAGTACACAAAAGACTGACAATAAAAATATTATTAACATTATTAAATCTTAAAATATTTTTATTAATGCATTATGTAATATTATTTAAATAACAAATGTCCTTTTAAGTGATATAAAAACAAAACTATATTTGCAAAGCTAATCAAGAAAATTTACATTTTTAAATCTATCCATCTGTCTAGTATCTATTTACCTGCTTACCTACCTAGCTCCCTCCCTATCTGAGGGTTATGTACTTAAATACTTTCCTTTTTCTCTAAACTCTATCCTTATATGAAATGGAGTATTTACTGCCATATTGGTAAATGAGGATGTCACAGTCATCAGGGATTTTAGCCTTCCATATGTAAATTTCTGAGCCCAGGAAAAGCAATAATGTCTATCTGGCAGACATCAGTCACTTCCCCAGTAAGCTCTGAGAGGTTTGGGGATTCAAGAAAGTGCAAGAGGCAACCATCAGCCACATCCCACCATTCCAGGTGAGGAATTAAGGATGTGAATAATCAAGAAGCAGGATTTGGCAACAGATAACTGAGATTCATATGAAAAGAATGAATTCAGGGAGCCCAGATGTTTGCTCTTTCCGTATATAGAAGAACACTAAATTCCTTAATTTGAGATATCTGGCTTTCCTTAGTTAACAATAATCTTTTGTTATTCAGACTAACTGTCCCTTGCTGCAAACTTCTATGTAACCTGATTTCTCCCTCCACCTCCAGGGAAACAGTTCTCCAAAGGATGCTTTCTCCTGGGCTTGAAGTTCTAAAAATTTTCACCAAATAGAACTCTCAACTTTGAGGTTGTATATATTTTTTCAGTGGACACTTAGGTGAAGTTGAGTGAGTTAGTGAGTCACTCAGTTGTGTCCGACTTTTTGCAACCCCACAGACTATGCAGTCCATGGAATTCTACAGGCCAGAATACTGAAGTGGGTAACCTTTCCCTTCTCCAGGACATCTTCCCAACCCAGGGATCAAACCCAGGCCTCCCATATTGCAGGCAGATTCTTCACCAGCTGAGCCACAAAGGAGGCCCCATAGCATCCTGCTCAGTCTCATCTGCAATGGCTTTGGTTCTGTGCTCAAGCACTCTTGGTGTCTCTTACTCTCCTTCATCAGTTCATCAGTTCAGTCACTCAGTCATGTCCAACTCTTTGTGATTCCATGGACTGCAGCACACCAGGACTCCTTGTCCGTCACCAACGCCCAGAACTTGCTCAAACTCATGTCCACTGAGCCAGTGATGCCATCCAACCATCTCATCCTCTGTTGTCTCCTTCTCCTCCTGCCCTCAATCTTTCCCAACATCAGGGTCTTTTCCAACGAGTCAGTTCTTTGTATCAGGTGGCCAAAGTATTGGAGTTTCAGCTTCAACATCAGCCTTTCCAATGAACACCTAAGACTGATCTCCTTTAGGATGGACTGGTTGGATCTCCTTGCAGTCTAAGGGACACTCAAGAGTCTTCTCCAACACCACAGTTCAAATGCATTAATTCTTCAGTGATCAGCTTTCTTTATGGTCCAAGTCTCATATCCATACATGACTACTGGAAAAACCATAGCCTTGACTAGACAGGCCTTTGTTGGCAAAATAATGAATCTTTTCAATATGCTCTCTAGGTTGATCATAGCTTTTTTTCCAAGAAGTAATTGTCTTTTAATTTCATGGCTGCAGTCACCATTTGCAGTGATTTTAGAGCCCCCCAAAATAAAGTCTGTCACTGTTTTCACTGTTTCCCTATCTATTTGCCATGAAAGGATGGGACTAGATCCCATGAACTTCATTTTTTGAATATTGAGTTTTAAGCCAGTTTTTTCACTCTCCTCTTTCACTGTCCTTAAAAGGACAAAAAAAAAAAAAAAAACCTATTGGATTAGGGTTCCACTCTTATGACATCATTTAATCTTATTGATCTCTTTAAAGTTTCTGTCTTCACATGTAATCACACTGGGTGTTAGGACCTCAATATATGGATTTTGGAGGATATAATTCAGTCCAAATATTAAGGTAACTTGTTTTTGCTTTTAGATCTTAGTGTCATAATGCAGCTTTGATCACCTACAGAATGATATTGCTCTGTTTTACAATAACCACAGCTATATTGCTTTTTTCTTTAGTTTTTAGTAAACATGAGTCTGCCTCTAGTTTCAATGATCACAAGCATGTGGGCCACCAAGCCTCAGGATATGTATTTAGTTAATTCTCTGCCACTCCTTTTTCTTCCACCTTCCTCTTAATTCTACCCAGTGATAACTATCTGCTTCTATTTATTTTCCCCCTGTTTCTGATTCTTGCTTCTTATTCATTTTTGCCAACATTTTATTATTCATGTTCTGATTGTTAGATGACTCAAATATTTTCTGAGACATGGCAAAAACACATAAAGAAAAAAAAAATGAGTAGTCAATACAGAGAACTTGAATCATTTAAGACACACAGCCTAAGTCCATTATACACATAGGAACTGTGTACCTATGCCTGTAATTCAAGTTTACTATTTTCAGCCTTTTTCAGTTTTCACTTTCCTTTTGAATCCCCCTATTAAGTAGAAAGTTAAAAAGCTTTTGAGAGAATACATTTCCATTCATTACAGCAAGAACATGTTGGGAGACTTTTATATACAAGTATCAAAGAATCACACTAGTGCTAACAAGAAAGAATTTCATTATAATGTCATTTTTCAGTACCTACAAGTTCTTTTTCTAAAAGAGCTGAGAATATTTTGAGGAGAAGGAACCAAAGTAAAAAGAGAGACCTCTAGCATTCTTTGCATACCTTATCCATATTTATCACTGTGCCTGAAAGGTTTTCCAATTCCTGAAGGAAGTTTATCATGGCAAGATTTTAAGTCTCTGTCTCTTAACTTCATTAAATATCTTCCAAAGATATATAGGGCAGTAAAGGAAAGAGAAAGAGAACACAGATAAAAATGTAGACCCTCCTAATGGAATTTAAAGCTAAATACTATGTACTTTCAGGTGCAATTAATATTTGCTCAGAGAAGAACCAGGAAATTAGGGCAGATGATCTCCAATAGGTGGGTGAAATGTGAGAGATCAAATATATCTTGAAAAGATGTGCATGGCTAATATTTGTTCTCAACTTCCCTGGATAATTTTATTCATTTATGAATATCTCAAAGAATATAACTTGCTTAAAGGGAGAAGCTTAATGACCAATTGATAATCCGTTATATTTTTATAAAAATAAAGTGTGCATAACAGATCCTTGAAAACAAATTATAATTTTTCTGTCAAGAGGAAATGCACCATGAGACAGGGTGAGATAAAAGAAAATAGAAACACATGTAACAGTTCTGTCTAGGTTACTGATGAATTTGAGGACATTTCTATTAGACTATTGTGGATTTTAACTACAGATTTTATCAACCACATAAATATATAGTCCTATTACTAGTAGAAGACATTATGTTGTTGTGCAAAAAAGAACTAGGATAAGAAGTAGGAACAAGAGTTTGAGCCAATGTCCAACTTTTATCTGCTTGGTGACCTTGAGCATCTCATTTAATTTTTAAACACTCCAGGAATATTTTCTCTATCAGGCCCAACTGTTTAAAAATCAAAGGGGCAAAGGAGATATATAAAATCATTATAAATTCAAAAGATATTGCTACTGTTGCTGCTGCTGCTAAGTTGCTTCAGTCGTGTCCGACTCTGTGCGACCCCTGACGGCAGCCCACCAGGCTCCCTTGTCCCTGGGATTCTCCAGGCAAGAACACTGGAGTGTGTTGCCATTTCCTTCTCCAATGCATGAGAGTGAAAAGTAAAAGTGAAGTCGTACAGTCATGTCTGACTCCTAGCGACCTCATGGACTGCAGCCTACCAGGTTCCTCCGTCCATGGGATTTTCCAGGCAAGAGTACTGGAGTGGGGTGCCAGCTACTGTTACTTTATTATTTAACATCATTATGTTCTTATTTTTCAAGTGTTCTACCGGCACACTTTACCCATATAAATATTTCTATATTGCTTTTAAGGATGCCACACATCCATCCATAAGATGTAAGAAACTAACAGCAAGGACTTTCATTATCAGAAAAAGTAAAAGGTCACTTTAAATGTTTTAATATGTTATAATCTAGAGTCAAGAAGAGTAAAACCATGTCCTTGTCTGTGTGTGTGCTAATATCGCACAACTGACAGATGAGTGATTCTGTGGTGGTAGAGGCCATGTGCCAAAAGACTGCTAAAGGAGTTAAGGATTACAAAGAAGTGATTCTAGAGAAGAGAGAACCCTATTGATTAGCTACCACTGCCTTATATTTGGAAAAACAATTCCATAGAACATTCAGGAACAAGATTTGGAAAACTATGGCCAAATCTGTCTGTTGCTATAAATAAAGTTTTATTGGAACATAATTGTGCTCATTCCCATGGATATTTCTATACTGCAGTAGCACAGTTGAGTAGTTGTAAAACAGACTGTATGGCCTAAAATATTTACTGTTTGGCCCTTCACAAAAAGATTGTTGCCCCAGTTCTAGGTCACTGCCCAACTGATATCACTGGAAACCTCTCAGGGGTCAAGCAAGAAGGACGACTGGACTATGAGATTTATATTTGTTATCACACTTTGAGTTTTAAACTAGGTTGCTGATGAAATATGGTGCTTTTCAAAGGTGAGTATGAAAATCAGCTGGGTAGCATAAGGAAAATACTTTTTTTTTTTTAAAGAATGGAGTCCACTGCTTTAGAGTGTCTCTGAAAAATGTAAGAGATCTGATAAAAAGGCTTGGTGTTTCGATTATATAATTCAAGTGCCCGTTCCTCTGATCTGTGGGAACTGTGAAGACTTGTGGCTCAGCTGGTAAAGATTCTGCCTGCAATGCCTGAGACCTGGGTTCGATCCCTGGATTGGGAAGATCCCCTGGAGAAGGGAAAGGCTACCCACTCCAGTGTTCTGGTCTGGAGAATTCCATGGTCAGTCCATGGGGTCACAAAGAGTCAGACATGACTGAGTGACTCACTTTCACCAAGAGAATCAGATCAGGGATCTCTCAGTGTGCACATGTTCCATAACCCACAAAGAGTGTCTTCTTCTCTCCCAAGGGAATAAGAGAAGTTTTAACTATTCTCTCCTCTGCTTTTTATATAAATTGTATGAAATTCTGTCCAGATTTTGTGGTCACTTTCAAATAAAAGGTACCAGAATATGCCACCCCAAAATATCCTTATATCAAAGAGGCATTTTTTGGAGCAGCAATTCTACCACCTGACAGTAACAAAAGAGTCAAATGCACAGCTCTCCTTCTCTTCCACTTTGTCAAGGCAGTGTTACTTCTGAGGGGTGAGGGGAATTTATGTGTATCGTAGGTACTGTTGGCATGCCTTTCTGCCTTACCCTGATGGCATTCACTGATGTCTGATTTTCTTCCACTGTGTTTTCATCAGCTTAGGCTTATGCTACCAAGTCTGAGTCTGTGGTCTTGAAACTCAGCCAGTTTCTTGAGCCATTCCATCTAATTCCTTCTTATACCAGGCCCAGAACACTTGCTTCATCTGGCCTTTCTCAGCCCTTCTGCACCTCATAAAACTCCATGCTGTTTGCTCTTTCTGATGATGCAATTAGCAACTTAAGGAGGCTTTCCTTGAAATCAACAAACTAGGATTGTATATAGGCATGGCTTCTCCAAAACCTTTAGCATGCCCCAGTCTGATGAGAATGAGGCAAAAGCTTACTGCTCCCAGTTCACTTTAATCCCATCCATGGTTTCATCCTTCCCCTAAGATTCAATTAACATAGAGTCATGCTTTGTGGTTATTTCAATGATGTCCACCCCACCCCCACCCCAGGGTTTTTGTCTTTATTTAAATGTTTTCTATTTTGTTCGTGATGAATTTTTTGCATTTTTATTTTTAAAAATTACATTAAAATATGAGCTATCTTGATTAATGATTTTTGGTGACATCTTAAAATTTACACCCTAGGAGAGTGGCTTGCTCACCTCACTTTATTCTCAGCTGTATTATCTCTTCCAGTTTTCTCTTTCCTCCTCACAGTCAATGATCTATTACTCCATTTGAATGGGAACGTGAAGTCACTCAGTAGTGTCCTACTCTTTGAGACCCCATGGACTGTGGCCTACCAGGCTCCTCTGTCCATGGGATTTTTCAGGCAAGAGTTCTGGAGTGGGTTGCCATTGCCTTCTCCATGGGATCTTCCCAACCCAGGGATCAAACCCAGGTCTCCCACATTGCAGGCAGATGCTTTACCATGTGAGGCACCAGGGAAGCCCTTGAGTGGGAAACTAGCACTTAAATTTTCATGTATCATCTTTATGTACACTTGTTATTGATGATCTTACAGCTCTGTTCTTTTTGGATCTTGGATTTTTGACTCTTAAATGCCTTTTATTCATTTAGAAGACAAAAAAGAAAAAGAAAAGCCCTAGCTGTGTGAATTCCATGTATTGGCTTTCACGATTCTTGTTTTCTTCTGTGAGTTAAAAAAAATGTAAATATTTGGCAACTCAGTTGAATTTTTTTATTATCTTTATTGTTATTATTACTATCATTGTTTTCCATTTACGTCAGTCTCTTCCTATATATACTGCATAAATAAAGCCATGATATATTCCCAGTGAATAAAAATATAGTCTATATCTGAAAATATTATCTTACTATAGTTAAAATAATAACTGAGATAAGGTTACACTAGGTAGAAAACTGAGTAATTGGCCAGTATTTAGCTGCTACAATGATCAACAGAAAATAAAGTCTCTTAAAAAAAAAAAAAAAGAGGATAAGGAAATAGTTAGTTGATTGCAAGTTCCTCTGAAGGCATAGACTATGTTTTATATATTTTGGCAGATAAGAGAGAGATAACATACATTTGGTAAATAAGTATAGCATCATGGTTGGCATTTTAATGATGTCACTGCTTATTTCCTACTTATTCTGTGGAATCTCAAAAAATAGACCAGAATAAGAAATATCAATCATCAATATATATATTTTATCCCTATTTTATTAAAAGACATTAAAAACCTTTAATTTCGGCTCCATTTTGGAAAAAAAAAATGAAGTGGAATGAAAGTGGGAAGAAAGGGAGCAGAAGGCCACATGGAGAAAATAAACCTTTTGAATGGATTTAGAAAAGAGATAATAAACTGGACAGAAAGCATAAAAGTCCTGCTGGAGATGGGATGACTAGATGCCAATTTCAGAGGCAGGAAGAACCATAGACAGTCTGCAATAAAGTGTGGGAGGCCAAACAGTCCTCTGGGAGCTATGAGGTTAAGGAAATAACTGGGCAGAAGGCAGAGTGACAACTGACCTCTTGCTCATTGAAAGAAATCAGCATGAAGGAGGTTTGGAGAATGTCGTGAATTTCACACTAGGTTCTTCAATAGCCAGTGGCTTATCTTTATGAGAGCCCTGAGACACACTTTCACTGATCATTTATCCAGACAGTTGAGTTTCTTTAATGAAATAACATTACTCCCTTGGGGAAAGGATGTGAGGATAGAACATCAGGCCCACAAGCAACTCCCACAGTGAGAGTTTTGAGAGCTGGCTGGCTCTCCATGCAGAAGGGAAGCAGTCATGCTTACACTGTGATGCATAGCTGAGAGGTAGGGATTTCTTTAAGATGTTTCTTTTTAAATCCACCTCTCACATCCCTCACATCCCTCAATATAAAGTAAGCTTAAAGGAACTGGGAGACTAAAATTATAATGACTGTGATAATAATAATGACATTACCTTATCCATAAATTTTAATACAATATTACAGATTTTCTTGAAAAAAAGTATTTCACAATTTTATTTATGTGACTAGCTCTACAAGAGTCTTATTTTCTGATTTTGAGTAAGAATTTTCCCATTTTTCAATTATATATTATATCCTTGCTGCTGCTGCTGCTGCCGCTGCTAAGTCACTTCAGTCGTGTCCGACTCTGTGTGACCCCATAGACGGCAGCCCACCAGGCTCCCCTGTCCCTGGGATTCTCCAGGCAAGAACACTGGAGTGGGTTGCCATTTCCTTCTCCAATGCATGAAAGTGAAAAGCGAAAGGGAAGTCGCTCAGTCGTGTCCGACTCTTCGTGACCCCATGGACTGCAGCTTACCAGGCTCCTCCATCCATGGGATTTTCCAGGCAAGAGTAGTGGAGTGGGCTGCCATATTATATCCTTAGTGCCATATTATTAAAGGACTCAGAGCACCTCCTCCATCTTCATTTTTTTCCTTTATATAATGAATGAATTCATGATCAGACAGTAGATGGTGCTATTATTTCAAAGACCATACAGTCCCAAAGACTTCCAAATTATTTTAAGACTACAGAAACAAGTGGGGAAAAGTGTGAAAGCTTGACATCGTTTTCTAGTTTGCAAAGGTTATGGAGTGGAAAGGTATTTTTATGTAGTGACCTATTCTGTCCCCTTGGGGGATAAAAAAAAACTATCAAAGCCTCCCATCGTAATTAATAAATTCTGTCTCCCTAGAAAAGAAGAGCTATACCCACATTTAATTTTCTCCTTTGAAGCAGCAACAGTCACAGATGCTGCTGCTCATACTGACTGCCATTACAGACAGAAAGCAATTCACGCGCACTCAGCAATGCAGAAGATATTAAAATGTAAAACACATGAATGTGAAGTTTCTTTAAAAATGCTGAAAAAAAAGATATTTCTAATATAAAGCAATTTATATGTAAAACATCTGTAATCACAAAAGCACCTTAAATACAATATTCAAATGCAAGCCATAAAGCCCTGTATCTGACAATGATAAATCAACATATTAAAAGCTTGCCTCTTCTGGTAGCAGATGCTCTCTGAAAAACTGGTAACAGATGCACACCACAGAGAGGATTCAAACAGTGGTGACACAGGCAAGAGGTTGAGTGGAGCCAATGCTTACACGGGTGGTGGATCGTGGACCTGCAGCTAAAGCACAATCGCTGTTGAGGTTCCTAAATAGTAACACTACAAGTTGTCTCTTTAAAACCCCATTACTCAGACTTATTGCTCATTGATGGGAACCCTTTACCTGTTTGTGTGCAAAGGTTTGGATGATTCTCATTTTTCATGCCCAAACAAAACATATGGTGATAGGCTCTCTCAAGGATGAGTCACATAATCCCACTAAATCTGCAACTCTGAACACCTAAATGTAAAGAAAAATGTGAACCTCGCACTGGGAGATACTGTGGAAGTAATAACAAACACTGGCATTTGAAACATCTGGATAATTAACTGCATTGTTTTTCATCTGCATGGTTTTTGCATTGGAAGGCCAGCCATATTTTCAAACATGCATTTCTAAGAAATTTCAGTCTTTTAAATGGTATTTTTTTTAACTCTTGTGTTTCTAATTAGATAATTTTGAATTAGAAATATGGGTTTTAATTGTCAACTAACAATTCTGTTCTATTAGCATTGCTAATGTCTCCTGTCCTTTATATTCCTCCTTTGAGGATCATAGAATGGTACAAGTGATGTCAAAAATAAGTAATATGCCATTTTAAATAGATTCTTTGACAACAATTGCTAACACTGCTTTATTTCACATTATGCACATTTTTCTGTTATATTTATATGTGACAATTTTAAGGCATGGTATCAAATTGTCAGACATTTCTATCATTTATAGGTGATGTCTATGCCCATTTCCCGTGAATCTGGGTGATTGTTTTGACTAATATAATTCAGAGGAAATGATGTCACATTGACATCATTTGACTTCAAGACAAATCAGAAGGAACATTAAAGCTCTGGACTGGGTGTTTCAGAATGCTCAGCTGCTCACTATGGGACCCATCTGCACAGGAACCCACATTCTGAAAAGACCAAGCTGCATGAAGAGGTCATACCTTGATTTCGGTGCCCCTACTCCTCAGTCCTGGCTGAGGTTATCCTTCCAGTCATTCCAGCCCAGGAGCCAGAAAGAGTGAAAAACCTCCAAATAATTCCAGCTTCTAGATGTTGACTTACCCCTGACATTCAGATCATCTCATTTGAGGCCCCACGGTGTTCTTTTGGGTTATCTGACCCACAGAATCACTAAGGATAAGTCGTGGGTTAGATTGTTATTCAGCAATTAACAACTGGAACACCAGAGGAGGGTTATAAATTGCAGTAGCATTGCCGGATATAAACTGTCAAGATATTCAGGTCAGTATGTTTAGTTTAATTTATTTATTTTTGGTTGCACCGGTTCTTTGTAGCTACACGTGAGATTTCTTCAGTTGCCACAAATGAGGGCTATTCTTCCTTGTGGTGAGAGGGCTTCTCATTGCAGTGACTTCTTTTGTCGCAGAGGACAGGGTTCTAGGGAATGCAGGTTTCAGGAGTTGTGGCATGTGGCCTCAGTAAATGTGGCTCTCAAGCTCCAGAGCACTCAGTAGAGGTATTCTGGCTCAGTTGCTTCATGGCCTACAGAATCTATCTGGGCTTGGATTAAACCCATGTTCCCTGCATTGGCAGGCAGATCTCACCCACTGTACTACTAGGGAACTCCAGTATATTTAGTTTTACATATTTTCAGTATTCTGAGTCTTAATAAATTTTCTTGCTTTGACTCTTTCCTCCCTCTGCCCAACCTAGTTGCATGTATGTGTATGCTAAGTCGCTAAGGAGTATGGACTATAGATATATACATCCCTACTCTGTCGTTGTGCACCTCCGCTTCCCCTCAAATAAATCCCTTCTTCCCTTTACCTGTAGTCCTTAGATGGGTATTTACTGACCTTTATTCTTTGTTACTTACATGTTGTTGTTTTTCAGTCACTATGTCATGTCCAACTCCATGTGACTCCATGGACTACAACATGCCAGGTTTCTCTGTCCTCCACCATTTCCTGGAATTTACTCAGATTTATGTCCATTGAGTCAGCGATGCTATCTAATCATCTCATCCTCTGCTGTCCTCCTCTCCTTTTGCTTTCAATCTTTTTCAGCATCATGGTCTTTTCCGTTGAGTCAACTCTTTGCCTTAGGGAGCCAAAGTATTAGAGCTTCGACTTCAGCATCAGTCCTTATAGTGAATATTCAGCATTGATTTCCACTTACATATACACATTTATTTCCAACTATTCCTACAAATGATGACAAAAATTGTGGAAAATTCTTAACTACCAGACCACTTTACCTGTTTCTTAAGAAACCTGTATGCAGGTCAAGAAGAGTTAGAACTGGACATGGAACAACTGATTGGTTCAAAACTGGGAAAGGAATATGGCAAATCTTTATACTATCACCCTGCTTACTTAACTTATATACATAGTAAGTCATGGGAAATGCTGGGCTTGATGAATCACAAGCTGAAATCAAGACTGCCAGGAGAAATATCAACAGCCTCAGATATGCAGATAATACCACTGTAATGGAAGAAAGCTAAGAGGAACTAAAGAGCTTCTTTTTTTAATTTTTTTAAATTTATTTTTTATTTTACTTTACAATTCTGTATTGGTTTTGCCAGACATTGACATGAATCCACCACGGGTGTGAAAGTGAAAGAGGAGAAGAAAAAAGCTAGCTTGAAAGTCAACATTAAAAAAAAAACTATTAAGATCATGGCATCTGGTCCTAAAACTTCATGGCAAATAGAAGAGGAAAAAGTATAAGCAGTGACAGATTTTATTTTCTTGGGTTCCAAAATCACTTTGGATGGTGATTGCAACCATAAAGTTAAAAAAACTCTTGCTATTTCAGTGAAAAGCTATGACAAACCTAGAAAGCATATAAAAAATAGAGATGTCACTTTGCTGACAAAGGTTCGTATAGTCAAAGTTCCAGTAATCATGTACGGATGTGAGAGTTGAACCATAAAGAAGGCTGAGCACTGAAGAATTGATGCTTTTGAACTGTGGTGTTGGGGAAGACTCTTGAGAGTCCCTTGGACTGCAAGGAGATCAAACCAGTCAATTCTAAAGAAAGTCAACCCTGAATATTCACTGGAAGGAGTGATACTGAAGCTCCAATACTTTGGCCATCTGATGTGCAGAGCCAATTAACTGGAAAAGTCCCTGATGCTGGGAAAGATTGAAGGCAAAGGAAGAAGGGGACAGCAGAGTATAAGATGGTGAGATAGCAACACTGACTCAACTGACATGAATCTGAGCAAACTCTGGGAGATAGTGGAGGACAGAGAAGCCTGGCATGCTATAGTCCATGAGATTGCAAAGAGTCAGACATGACTTTGCAACTGAACAAGAAAATTCCTTCAAATGGTTGACCAAATTTGTGAATTTCAAGAGTAAAGAGCTAGAACAATTTTTAGGGAAATTTTTCAAACTATATGCCCTCTCTGCAAAGTTCATCTCAAACCCAAGCACCCCTTGGTGAGTCTGATTCAGTTTTCCTGTGTGTGAAATAAGTGTACATCTATCCTTAAAATACAATGAAGGACATAGATGTAGTCAAGAACCTCTAAATTTTCATGTTCTTCAATATTGTTGATATTGTTAATATTCAATATTGAAGATATTGTTCTTCAATACCTTTGCTATTTCTGTCCTTACTATTTAGGATACTGTCCTCTGGTGCTTCCTCTTAGTTTATCTGAGTCAAATTACTTTTTAGTCAAGAAGCACTTAAGCTCCTTTTCTCCGGATTGTCTTCCTAGGATTTAAATATGATGTGCCTAGATACCTTATACTGACCATTCAATGCCAGCACTTTGGTTAGCTCTGAACAGATACTAAATCATGTGTCACTCCATTTTCTCAAATGCTTTCTATTACCAATCATTTGGTAATTGCTCTATCTTACTCTTCTCTGTTACTTATCTTTTCACCAATATTGTCTCAAATGTTTAAAATAATCCCTGAAGAATAAGGATTTATTTATTTTTTCTTGGTGTCCCTA
Source organism: Oryx dammah (assembly GCF_014754425.2). Taxonomy (NCBI): domain Eukaryota; kingdom Metazoa; phylum Chordata; class Mammalia; order Artiodactyla; family Bovidae; genus Oryx; species Oryx dammah. The sequence continues at coordinate 78,604,370 of NW_024070211.1, forward strand.
GGATTTTATAAAGTGAACTGGGACATAATGGGTGGCCAATAACAATTTATAAGGAACAATTCAGCTAAAAATTATTACTTACTGTTAGTATCAAATCTATTGGAATTTCTAGATATCTTCAATCACTGGCTCTTTTCATTATATCAGTCAGGTTCTAAAATGATATATGAGATTTAATGTTGTTAGTAATTTTATAATTCCATTGAGGCCATTTCCAAACACAACTTGTTTTCAGGTGGTTACTCTCACATGACAAATTAGATATACTTTTTTAAGATGGGAGATAAGACCCTTATACAACTCTGGACTTTCACTGAACTTAATGGATTTCTACAGTACTTTGTTGTTTCAATCTAATTAACCACTTACCTTATGTCAAGTATTAATGATATATACTTTAAATATAGAATCATCTCTTCCACATTAGATTTCAAAAAATGTCCAATAAACATTTATATTAATGATGCACTTCAGAAACCTATAAAGCAGTTTGATAAGAAGTCATGAACCCCATATAGTTAGCAAGATTTTCACCCAATTTTCCTGTTCAATGTGCATTAAAACTTGCTAGGGCTTATTAATTTCAGGGGGGGGGGAAGGGCATATGTCTTCCAAACTATATACACTATTTTAATATGTTAAATTCCTTAAGTTTGTTTTCTTTCTCATCTACTTATCTTTTAACATCTAATGCCACAAATACATATGCAAATATATGTTTTCATATTTCTATATGTTTCAGTCAGTGAAATATTACTTTATACCATTAGAGAAGCCTCATAAATTCCATGGAGGGAATAGATTGTTTTGGCTGCATGTTTGTTTGAGACAACCTTCTTCCTTTTTTCTTTTTTTCTTAACTTTGCTGCAGTTGTAAAAAGTAAAATGCGGCACTGGACAGCTAAGGAATTTATTCTGTTCAGACTAGTGTAATAGAAAAAAACCTTCATCAGTGAGGAATATCTAAAAAAATAAAGAAAGAAGGGGGCCTGTGGTTTTAGAGAGGCAGGTAAACAAGGGGATCCTCTGTGAGTTTTATGGGATTCATGAAGATGGATGGAGATGAATCACTGAGGAAGGGTAGAGATGGGTCTTAACTGAGAACAAACAGGGTGGTCCCCTGCTGTTAGCCAGGAACTGGATCACAATACAGTGACAGCACAGAGCTCAGACAAAATTCAACACAGTCTCAGGGGATTGGGATGGAAGAATGCTAGAAGTTAATGCACACAACTGGCAGGGAATTCTGATGACTCTGTGGTAGAAAACAAAAGATCTAACCCTGGGTATAGAGCCCTAATGACATTACGAATGATGGAAGAAGTGGTTTTAATTGTATAAATTAGACTGTGAGGAATGAGTTCCTAAGTCTCTTAGTTTCACTTTATCCATCCTCAACTCCCAGCTCTCCACTGGAGATATGAGTTATGGCTCCGTTAGAACGTGAAAGATCTCTGTAATGAGAAATAGAACAAATAAAGAGAGGAAGAGGAGAAATGGCATAGGAGGGTTCTGAAATGTGCCTTGAAAGTGACAGTGTTTGAAACTACTGAACTTCCTGTAAATGAGTCTAGAAGTGCAAAGACAAATAGAAACAGGAATCTGGCATTAAAGTACTAATAAATGTTTTAACTTAATTTGCAGAAAATATGGCTTATACAGTGATCATTTTCTACCTCTTTCAACTTTATACTGAGTGAGGGCATCACACAGAGAGCTGCTCAGTGTCAGCTAACCCTTACGTTACTTACCAGTTCAGTTCAGTTGCTTAGTCGTGTCCAACTCTTTGTGACCCCATGGACTGCAGCATGCCAGGCTTCCCTGTCCATCACCAACTCCCGGAGCTTGCTCAAACTCGTGTCCCTCAAGTTGGTGATGTCATCCAGCCATCTCATCCTCTGGTATCCCCTTCTCCTCCTGCCCTCAGTCTTTCCCAGAATCAGGGTCTTTTTCAATTCAGACAATAAAGAGAACCTGCTTCACAAAGTCAATGGGTTGTGATCTCTGTGGCAAGCAAATGAGAAATGGAACTCAACTTCCAGTACCTACCCAGTCCCACTGTGACCAGTGTTATGTATAAAATGGTCATGTGACAAATTTGTATGAAGATGATGAGCTATAGATAGGCATGATGGAAGAACTGCTTGAGAATGCCATTGTGTAACTGTATGTAATACCATCTAATAATATTAGGGTAAGACTATCTAATAGATGCTTCTTTTTACAAAGGCATTTCTAATTTAGTTGGTTAGTTTTCTTCTTTCAAAACGACTTTACTTTTAACAACAAATTTCTCATTGCTGTTTCCTTTCTCTCTCTTGCTCTGCTAAGTAAAAAGACGATGCTATTATACATGCATTAAAGGAATGCACGGCAGAAAGAAGTAAGTCAAGTGGCAAATGGAGAATCTTTATCCATGGACTTAAAATTTAGGGGAAGGAGTCATTTATTTGGTATCATCAGTTTTAACTACCTAATGATGAGGGGAGAAAGGATGGCCAGTGAGGAAATTTCCAATTGTGCTTATTATTTTTACTTAATTATAATTTGTGATATCTATTTACTATTTTAGTAATGAGAATATGTATGTATTTCTGTGTTTAATGTGGAACATAAAAATAGCAGAATTAGCTACTGAAACTTGAGACTGAGTTTTCATGGCAAGACAAAACTTCACTCTGTCAGAGTATATTCTATTACATATAGAATATATGCATATTTCCTACCATTTTCAAACTTCAAACTCAGCTTTAAAATGTGCAAAACAACCTTCTTTTTAACATATAAATTAGGTTGTGTAATCAGGCAATTTTATTGTTAATCTCAATTATATTAAGGATATAGACAAAAATGTGTGTGTGTGTGTGTCTTGTGTGTATCTTTAAGTTTCATTTTCTGAAATTTCCTCATCAGTATCTCAAAATTGAAACATTTGAGAAATACATTTGTGATGAATTGTCCATTTTAGTGGCTTCCCAGGTGGCTCACTGGTAAAGAATCTGCCTGTCAGTGCAGCAGACTCAGATTTGATCCCTGGGTCAGGAAAATCCTCTGGAGAAGGAAATGCCATCTTATTCCAGTATTCTTGCTTAAGGAATCCCATGGACAGAGGAGCCTGGTGAGCTGTGGTCCATGGGGTCGCAAAGAGTCAGACATGACCGAGCAACTAAACAAATTAACTGTAATATTTTAAGGTTCCAGATGGATATTAACTACAGTCTTCCTTAAAGTGCTTTTAAAATCACAACTACTCCAATGGCAACTAATTCCTAGAGTTGATCTTTGTCACTCTGACAGACAAAATACATTTTTTTCCCACTGTTCAAAATGTACACCAGAAAAAAAATTATTTTATTCAATTTCACTCAACACAATATGCATTAGGACAGGGATGAAATATGTGAATGTCAGAAAGAGATTTAACTAGGTCTTAGAAAGTGAAGAAGGTGAAATAGATAATGATGAGAAAGGTAAGGGAAAAAATCATATTTAAAAAAAGAATATATCTGAAATCAGTGAGGTAGGAAAGTTGGTACAATTTTAGGGCTAGTAATTGGAGACTCTGATGATTGAAGTTAGGTGGGTAGGGAAATTTTGGTGATCTGGTAAGATAGAATTTTAAAAGGAAGACCAAATATCCTGATTCAATTCTCTATGTAATAAGAGAGAGTGTAGGCTTTTAAAAAAACTTTTAACTTTATATTGCAGTATATCTGATTAACAACATTGTGCTAGTTTCAGGTAAACAGTGACTCAGTTATATATGTAGAAGAGAACTGCGTAGGTTTTTGATAAAAGAAATTGTTATCTCTACTCCTTGTTTAAGAAGGGAAATGTGATGGTGATATAAATCATAGATTGAAAACACAAGAGACTGGAAGTCAATACACCAATTAGGAAGCTATTATAATAGTGCTGGCATGCAGTTCAGTAGCATTTGGAAGAGAAGAGAGATCACTGAAACAAATGGCATGATTAAGAGAGAAGTGACAGAGTTTAAAAAGTGAATCAGAGAATAAAGCTGATGTGACTCAAAACTGAGTAAAAGGAAACAAGAGGGTTTAGAAATGGAGATAATGATGTCACTTGCAGGTTGTGGCCGTGGAGCTGCCAGCATGGTTACATTGAGATTATAGGTATCAGCTAATAATCAAACTTGATGGTATGGTCTTGAGGGTCATGAATTTAAAAATAAAAGTTAAACTCTGAAGGTAGATAATACTTTCAAGGGCAAAGTGTGTGGTAAAGATAGACAAGGTTGATATTCAAATAAACGATGAACTTAACACATAAGCAGTTGGAGGAGGAAGCTACAAAGGCATCTATATTTATAGAAATAGAAAAAATTAGATGAGTACAACTATTAAAAAAAATAGAAAGTGGTGTTCAATAATTTTATAAACTAAAGTCATGAAGATATCAATTAGAAGGCTACCAGTTATTTCCAAGAGAGCAGCTGAGTAGAACTGTGGGAAGCCAGATGGTGCGGTGTAGCCGAGTGTATTATTAAATCATAGTGGAACAAATACTCTTGTTTTGTGATACTAGAAATAAAGAGAAGGCAGTTTGGAAGGGCAGTTAAATCAGGAAAAGGAGTATTTCAGCAGAGAGAAATCAGATTACAGAAAGTTTAGTGTCTCAGGGAAACAGTAAAGAGCTTAGGATAAGCTAGAGAATAAACAAGGAAAAAAAGAGAGCGAGAAGTTTGCATAAAAACATCAAAAAAAATACAAGCTCCATCTGTGAATCAGAAATATTAACACTTAATTCTGGAGATACTGTCAGGCTTGGTGGTTGATGTCTATCTTCATGAATATTAGGCTAATAATAAATGACAACTCATTAATTATCAATACAGAAATATATAATTCATTTACATGCTATTAGACAATAAAGAGATTCATAGATATGAATTTCAAGGTACAGAACTTTCTTCCTGAAAAGCTAAATTTTTAGCTACTTTCTAAAATATATATCATATAACTTTCCCTTCTTTGAGAACACAAGAATGGTAAATTTTAGCTTTTCTCATGACTTATGTGTCATTTTGAAATCATCAGTGATGTATAACAGTATTTGATAAAAGTGAGACAAGCAAGAGAAACATCACTGTGGAGGTGGGCAAATGCCAATAAAACAACTCTTTCTTATGGAGGCAAAACCACTGAGCTGAATAAACACAGAGAACCCTGGGTTTAAGTTCTTTCTGCAACATTTACTGGCTTCACTGTGATTTCTTTCTCTGTGATGAAAATCCAGTTCATTAACTGAAATGATCCATACAAATACAGGGGAATACAGCAATCAAGTTTTTGGGAAAATTCAGAAAAAAGATCAAGAAGCAAATTTATGAACCAAATGGTTCTTCTCCTTCCTGTGTTTGTATGTACCGGTTCCAGACCAGCTACTTTTGAGGGGACTTGATTTTTAAATAATCTTACAGAGAAGAACCATGCAGAATTTTAGTTCTAAAAGGCAAATGGCACATGGTAAAGAAACAGATAGATTAGTTCTATCAGTGAGACTGTTTTAGGGTGGTCTGTCCAGAGTAATTGGCTTGGCTTGCTGTCAACCCCAGAGTTTTCCATTGCACAGTGTGGCATTGCACACTGTGATCTCCCATGAAGAGTTAAAGCCAGGTTATTAGATTACATCTGGGTATGGTCTGATAATTCTTTGGTGTCTCAGTCAGTAAATAATCTGCATGCAATGCAGAAGACCTGGGTTTGAACCCTGAATCAGGAACATCCCCTGGAGAAGGGAAAGGCTACCCACTCTGGTATTCTTGCCTTGAGAATTACAGGGACAGAGGACCCTGAGGGCTACAGTCTTGGGTCCTAAAGAGTCGGAGGTAACCAAGCAACTAACACTATACGCATGGTCTGATGCAGTGGTGTTCAAACTGTGTACCATGATACTTGAGAGTTCTCCACAGTGGTGGTTCAGAGACATGTGGTTAGTATGAAAAATTCCAAGTTTGTTTGTTTTTTTAATTTACAAAAATATTTGTTATACACCAAATCAGTCTAGCTTAAAGGGACTGACCAAGAAGGTTTTGGAGAAAATGTTCAAGAAGCAAAACTCTGAGTCCTGTCCTTACCTTAAAGATGTAACTCCACTGGTATCTGTTTAAATATCAGGGGGGGAAAAGCAAAATAAAAGAATTTTTTAAAAAAAGAATAATTGAAGGAATTTGGAGGAACTAGTTGAAAAAAGTTAGAATGTGGTGTCAAAGAAAGGAGGATGCAAGATAACATGTTTAAAAAATACAGAAATGTTTTCAAAGTAAATTTACTGTGATTTAAGGTGTTAGGTGTTAAATGTTTTCAATTAATGCTATTTGGGGAAAACAGCAATAGCAGGAGTTACAGTGGGTACTAAAGAAATATGGTACATGTTTGGAATTCCCACTAAGAAGGAAGGAATGGGGTTTAATTTGAGATATATGCTAGAACTGGCTAACACCAGGGCTGCCCAGCAGAGGTCATTTATAACATGAATCATAATTATTCTATAAATTTCCCCTCATTTCATTCTGTAAGTCAATGTCAGGAAGAGAGAACACAATTCAGGTCATGAAACAATCTTAATTGAAAGGTATAAACTGGAAATATAAACACTAATCAAATTTTGATCAGAGTCTCAATCAATATTTGGATAATAAGTAGAAAAATAATGGAAAAACACAGTAACCTTATTTCATATGACACTGAGTTGTGTAAAAACTTTGTAAAAACAAAGCTCTTGTGTTGTATTATTGAACTCTATAAAATAATGATATTGTACTGGGGCAATTCTTTGACATTGAAGGGTTGAAGATGTGGGCCTTTTGTCTCACTGTCCATGTCCTTATCTGTTATAAGATTTTTAAGAAGAATTAATTTTTCTGTTAATATTTAAAATAAATAATACTTGAAACTGCTGATGAAATACTAGGTTCATATGAAAACACTTAGTTTGGTACCTTAGTTTGGGTCCTTGTACACAAGGGAGCCACAAGTGAAAGGGTGAAGAGCACAGATCTGAAGTTCAGTCTGTATGAGTTTGAGTCCCTTCTTAATTTTGTGCCCATGGGCAAGTTACTAAAATTTTCTTGGTTTTCAGAACTACAAAATGGGGATTTAAAAGTATCACGTTCATAACAGATTGTGATCATTAATTTAAAAGCTCTATTTAATGAGAAATCCATGGCCCATAAGTTTGGGTTGACTACTAACACTACTATTATTATCTATGATGTGGGATCCTACCTTTATACTCTTTAACAGTTCACTTGAGACTTGCTGTCTTCAACTTCATCATCTCCCATTTAAAAAGACAGTATTAAAATGTAGGTTTCACAAGGGAAGGTGTTTTTGTTCAACTTTGTTTACTGTTTTGGAACCAAGACTTAAAATAGTACCAAGTACAATATAGGTCTTAGTAAATATTTCTGAATAAATGTACACAATTTTAGTGCTTTATAATGAAAGATGAGAATACAATTGGATCAATATGTTTCTCTCTCCTTTTGTCTTTTAGTTAACAGAAACAGAAGGGTTTATTACTTACAATCACAGCTAGTTAAAAGGTGGATTTATACTGTTAGATAAAATGGATGCTTGTGCTAAGATAGAATATAAAAATGAGGAACACAGAGAGAAATGCTATTTTAATTGTTTGAACAAAGACTAATAAATCAGTTTGGTTGGAAATATCTTAATATAGAACATGCCACTTTGCCTCATACAGCCTTGGGAGGTCATATGTATAAACGATGAAGATGTGGAGATAATTCTAATGGGTAAAAACAAATCACTAGAGCTTCTGTGTTATTATGGGTATTTAGCAGTTACCAGAGGAACCATTCTGTACTTTACTGTCATGCTAATACCAACTATAAATGTTTTTAATCTTAATGAATAGAGTATTTATACTGACATTCTTTCCATTTTCCCAGTATTTTCCAAGGAAAAATACTTACCATGTTGGAATAAGTCAGAAGAATAAAATGGCATGGTGTAAAATTTCAGTGATGTGGATTGATGCATATTGTGATAATTACATTTTGCCCCTCAAAATTTTCATGACTCTTTGATTTATTTATTTATTTTTGTGGAGATAAAGGTTTTTTTAATTAATTTTTATTGGAATATATAGCTGCTTTATAGTGCTGTTAGCTGCTGCACAACAAAGTGAATCAGTTACAGTGTACGTATATCCCCTGGTTTTCAGGTTTCCTCCCTATTTATGTCACCACAGAGCACTGAGTAGAGCTCCCTGTGTTATACAGTGGATTCTCATTATCTATTATATACTTAGTAATGTCTACATGTCAATCCCATTCATGACTCTTTTAAATGAAAAAAGAAAAAAAAAGCTTCTCTTATTCAGAACTGAGTAACAGATCTCTCACAGGTATGTCTCTTTGCTATGTTTCACACGACAGAAAAAAACAATGACAACTACAACTGGCTAAAACAAAAAAATCCTGAAAAGCTTTTTTCTTTTTTCTTTTCTTCCCTGGTATATCAAAATTCATCTAGACAATAGGTATAGGACTATTACCAAGGTACAGACTAACAAATTGCCTTCAGTTATCAGATTTTTTTTTCCTTTCTCTTTGGATTGTTTAAGAAACAAAGTAACCATTTCAGTGGAGAAAATTCACTGGAGGAAGACAAAGTTATAAAGAAGGATCAATATTCCAGGTGGCAAAGAAATTCAGTCATGTAAATCTCATTAAAATACATCACCATCATGGAATCAGTCATGTGAGAGCCCTAGTACACTTTGAAGAAAGGTCCTATGCTTGACAGATGTTCCTTTTCCCTTTTGATGTGTCTCCTACCTTAAGTCACCATCACTTAAATAATATCCCCAAATTCATCATTTTTTCCAGGTGCTCTCAGTTGAAACCTAAATATTAACTGAAGAGGCAAAGAGAACATACACAAAAATCTTAAAATAAAAATGATGCTATTTCATAATCAGCTGGATTAAAAAAAAGATAATTCATGAAAACAGAATGACAGAACTCTGGAGAGAAATTTCATCTGCACTCCATCATCTCTTATCAGAGTAAAGATTCTAAATTGTGAAGTGTGGGACTCAGAGATGGGTTCATATCCACAGAGTATTTTCCCTTTGGCAATTTAGTAAGAGAATAAAGGAAAGGTAGACCAGATAAACACTCAAGAAATAAATTCAAAAAAATTCACAATTATCTCTGCCTTTTATTAGGGATTCACAAATCTGATGATTACGAATCCTCATTATTTCTTCAATGGTTTTTTCTCTAAGGCAATGGATCTAATCATGGATGCACATTAGAATTTCTAAAGAAGCTTAAAAAAATTACTAGCATCCTGGCCTCAGCCTTGTAGATCCTGATTTAATTGGTTTGAACTGGAGCCAGGCCTTGGTTCTTTTGCAGAGTGCCTGGGGTCCTGTGCATGTGCAGCATGGGATGAAAAACATTAGCTGACATATCGGCATCTTTTATTCTCTCCACTTGTCACCTAACATCTGTAGTTAAAACTAACTACACATACCCTTTTGTGGAAAAACAATTTTTAAAAGATCATGGATAGATGTTTAACACTTCCAATACCACCTAATATACTATGTGGCAGGTAGCTCTCAGGCTTAACTGGTGGCTCAGTGGTACAGAATCCGCCTGCCAGTGCAGGAGATGTGGGTTCTAACGGTGGGTCTGGAGATGCCCTGGAGAAGGAAATGGCAACCCACCCCAATAATCTAGCTTGGGAAATCCTAGGGACAGAGGAGCCTGATGGGATATCGTACATGGGGTTGCAAAGAGACAAAACTTAGCAAGAGAACAAGAGGTAGCTTTCACATCTGTCCATGACCTATTTTTATGCAGCTCGTAGGGTCTGTCCAAGGCACTCCTACCTACTACTTTTCTTCCAGAGTTCCTGCCCTTTCCACTTCCTCCCCACTGTACCCTCAGGCTGTGCTTCAAATTCCATAGTCCCTCCATCTGGATTTGTTCTCTTGACCATGAGCTATATCGCTGGATAACATGCTGTTTCCATCATCTCAGTCTTTTTTTTAATCCTACATTGGAGCCTGTCAACTGCTCATATAATTACGCTTTGAGGCCTAAAACTTTTGATGTGAGGAGGTATGATTTTTCAGTTCCCCTTCAAGGAATGATATATCACAAAGAGGTGAGAATTTCAAGTACCTTAGGAGGCCACTAGAAAAAGAATTTAAGCATGATGCAGCATTTCCCAAAATTGATTCTCCAGAAATCTAGTCCTCTGAAACTTTCTGGAGAGATTTTTAAGTGTGACAAATTTGTTAAAGGTTTCATTCTATGCTTTACAAAATTAACTGATCTTAAAACCCATGCTTCCCCATAAAACTCCTATCACATGGTATATAAAATTGCCCCATCAGTGAAGTCTCCTTTGGGGGCAGGGGCTCCACCAGGAGGAGGTGGAGATGAATTGAATGCATACAATGCCACCCAGAGTTCATGTGTGAAAAAGCAACACCCGTAATGAAGAAGCATAATATACTAAAGCTGACATTTATTAAATAATTAATATATCATCCTATCACTTCAGTTAAATCACTCAGTCGTATCCAACTCTTTGTGACCCCATGGACTGCAGCATGTCAGGCTTCCCAGTCCATCACCAACTCCCGGAGCTTACTCAAACTCATGTCCATCACATTGGTGATGCCATCCAACCATCTCATCCTCAGTAGTACCCTTCTGCTTCTGTATTCAGTCTTTCTCAGCATTAGGGTCTTTTCCAATGAGTCGGTTCTTCACATCAGGTGGCCAAAGTATTGGAGTTTCAGCTTCAGCACCAGTCTTTCCAATGAATATTCACGATTGATTTCCTTTAGGATTGACTGGTTGTATCTCCTTGCAGTCCAAGGGACTCTCTAGAGTCTTCCCCAACACCACAGTTCAAAAACATCAATTCTTCGGTGCTCAGCTTTCTTTCTAGTCTAACTCTCACATCCATAAATGACTACTGGAAAAATCATAGCTTTGATTAGATTGACCTTTGTTGGCAAAGTAATGTATCTGCTTTTTAATAAGCTGTCTACGTTGGTCATAGGTTTTTTTCCAAGGAGCAAGCGTCTTTCAATTTCATGGCTGCAATCACAATCTACAGTGATTTTGGGGCCCCCCAAAATAAAGTCTATTACTGTTTCCATTGTTTCCCCATGTATTTGCCATGAAGTGATGTGACTGGATGCCATGATCTTAATTTTCTGAATGTCGAGTTTTAAGCCAACTTTTTCACTCTCTTCTTTCACTTTCATCAAGAGGCTCTTTAGTTCTTCTTTGCTTTCTGCCGTAAGGGTGGTGTCATCTGCATATCTGAGGTTGTTGATATTTCTCCCAGCAATCTTGATTCCAGCTTCTGCTTCATCCAGGCTGGCATTTCGCATGATGTACTATGCATATAAGCAGGGTGACAATACACAGCCTTGACATATTCCTTTCCCAATTTGGAACCAGTCTGTTATTTCATGTCCAGTTCTAACTGTTGTTTCTTGACCTACATACAGATTTCTCAGAAGGTAGGTCAGGTGGTCTGGTATTCCCATCTCTTTAAGAATTTTCCACAGTTTGTTGCGATCCGCACAGTCAAAGGCTTTGGTGCAGTCAATGAAGTGAAAGTAGATATTATCCTATACTATCTCATAATTTTTATGTATATTGTCATATGTGTCACTGTGTTAGATACATTTATAAATGAAGCAGATAGTAAATATTTCTGTTAAACATCCCACTGCATCAAATTCTCATTCAATCATAAAGTAGGTATAATTATAATCTTCACTCTATAGAAAGGGAAAGTTTGACTCAGAGAGATTAGGTCATAAATATAAAATAATTCAATCAAAATCTCAAGAATCCAAAAATTGAAATCTTATCCAGAATGATCCCTAATACCATACACAAAGGTAAACTCAAAATGAATTAAACACTTAAATGTAAGACCAGAACTTATAAAACTCTTATAGGAAAACATAGGCAGAATACTCTTTGACATAAATCACAGTAAGATTCTCTATGACCCACTTTTCAGAGTAATGGAAGTAGAAGCAAAAATAAACAAGTGGGACCTAATTAAACTTAAAAGCTTTAGCACAGCAAAGGAAACTATGAACAAGGTGAAAAGACAGCCCTCGGAATGGGAGAAAATAACAGCAAATGAAACAACTGACAAAGAATTAATCACCAAAATATATAAGCATCTCATTCAGCTCAATACCAGAAAAGCAGCCAAATCAAAAAGTGGGCAGAAGACCTAAACAGACATTTCTCGAAAGACATGTAGATGGCTAATAAACACTTGAAAAAGATGCTCAACATCACTCATTATTAGAGAAATGAAAATCAAAACTACAATGAGGTATACTTCACACCAATCAGAATGACCATCATCAGAAAATCTATGAACAATAAATGCTGGAGAGGGTGTGGATAAAAGAGTACCCACTTGCACTGTTGGCAGAAATGAAAATTGATACAGTCACTATGGAGAACAGTATGGAGATTCCTTTGGAAACGTGGAACAAAACTAGCATATGACCCAACAATTCCATCACTGAGCATATACTCGAGGAAACCATAATTGAAAAAGACACATGTATCCCAATGTTCACTGCAGCACTATTTACAATAGCCAGGACATGGGAGATGTATATATATATATACTTTCACTTTTCACTTTCATGCTTTGGAGAAGGAAATAGCAACCCACTCCAGTATTCTTGCCTGGAGAATCCCAAGGACAGAGGAGCCTGGTGGGCTGCCGTCTATGGAGTCTCACAGAGTCAGACATGACTGAAGCGACTTAGCAGCAGCAGCAGCATACATATATACATACACATAGGCACACATATATATAGAATGGAATATTACTCCTAAGAAGGAGTGCATTTGAGTCAGTTCTAATGAGGTAAATGAACCTAGAGCCTATTATACAGAGTGAGGTAAATCAGAAAGACTAACAAATATATATTAACATGCATATATGAAATTCAGACAGATGGTATTGATGAACCTGTTTGCAGAGCAGAAAATGAGACACAGAAGAGAGAATAGACTTGTGGATACAGTGGGGGAAGGAGAGGGTGGGATGAACTGAGGTGTAGCATTGAAACATATGCATTGCTGTATGTAAAGTTAGATAGCCAGCGGGAATTTACTTCAGTGGGAATATGATTCAGGGAGCTCAAACTAGTGCTCTGCCACAACCCAGGGTGGAGGGATGGCATGGGAGGTGGGAGGGAGGTTCAAGAGGGAGGGGACATATGTATAGCAATGGCTGATTCATGCTGATGTATGGCAGAAACCAACACAATATTGTATAGCGATTATCCTCCAATTAAAAATAAATAAATTGAATTTTTAAAATATCCTGTCCAATTTCAGGTACATTTCTTAACTATTTTATGCTAGAGAGCCTCCTGTGGTGCTGTGATACAGGTACACCAGTACAGGGAAAAAGCTGCCGTTAGGAAATGGTGAGTTCCATCACCCAAGTCACACAGCACCCTGGATCACTTCCCTTATCAACATAAGCAGTTTTATCTTCTCTTAAATATTTTATATATTTTATTCTCATTTGTACCATAAGTGGGCTTCCCTGGTGACTCAGATGGTAAAGAATCTGCCTGCAATGCAGGAAACCTGGGTTTGATCCCTGGGTTTGGAAGATCCCCTGGAGGAAGGCATGACAAACCCCTCCAGTATTCTTGCCTGGAGAATGCCCATGGACAGAGGAGCCTGGTGGGATGTAGTCCATGTGGTCGCAAAGAGTCAAACACAATTGAGCAACTAAGCACTAAGGCACTGTACCAGAAACACACTATTGACAACAAAAAATAAATGTTTCAAATAAGTAAGGCAATTACACTATGCTTGCTATAGGTAGCCATGAAAGTTAATTCTAAGTTTTTTACCAGGCAGTGAAAAAGGGGAAGCACAATTCGTTGCATGATCAATCATATCTAAAATATAAAATTACAGTGAATCAATACAAGCAAAACTTTTTTCTTAATCCTGAGATTTTTATTTCCCAAGGAATTCATAATGAGCCTTGTGAACAATGTTCTCACTGTAGATTATTCTATGTTTCCTTGGCTTGCATTTTATCAAGTTCTTCAACACAGACCAATGGCAGTGTACCAGAGCATGACTCAGCAAATGGCTGATCAGCCCGCTGTGTGCTCTTGGAGGGGGAGGTGAGAAGGAGGGTGTAGAAGTAATGCCTTGTTTTTAAGATGAGAAGCTGTCTGCTGGTGTCCGCCAAATTCAAGGATGGATTATCTTAGAGCAGGTAAGGGAATGGATGGACTATGATACATTCAAGCAATTCTTCATAAATATTGTTTTCTCAATCCAGTGAAGCCTTTGATAGTTACTAAGCATCAGGGAGTTCCAGCTTCTATCCCCAGTGTACACCTGGAAAATCTATTATCCAACAAATAGAATCTGATCATCAAGCATCTGTCTTCCTAGGCATTTCTTTGAGGTCTCTTTTAATTCTCCCTGACTTATCCCTTCTGTATTATATAATGGAGAAGCAGCTTTAAAAATATTTTTTCCAGTAATCTTTGCTGACAAAACTAAAGAGCTCCAAAACATTAGCAGCCTCTATCTGTCATCTCAAGGTAGTTTTCTATAGTCTTCACCTTTTGTTCTTGTTTGTTCTCTTGCCAAAAAGTGGAAAGGGGTTAGATGATAATGAAGGAAGTTGTGGTACTGTCATTAATCCCCCTTCTGGAGCTGCCCAAGAGCCCCATCCACATCAAATTCAGAAACAGTTCTGGCCTCTTCTTTGGTCATTCACCACATGGGGTAATCTGAACCACATGGTACAAACAAAGAAATTTACTGTTGTTGTTTAGTTGCTAGGTCATGTCTGACTCTTTTGTGATCCCACGGACTATAGCCTGACAGGTTCCTCTGTACATGGGATTTCCCAGGCAAGAATACTGGAGTGGGTTGTCATTCTCTTCTCATGGGGATCTTCCCGACCAAGGGATCCAACCCGAGTCTCCTGCATTGGCAGGCTTATTCTTTACCACTGAGCAATGAGGGAAGATCTCAAACAAAGGAAATATCATTGTAAATTCATTTGGGAAATTTTTGTGACCATGTATTTTAGCACATGGCTATAATCTTGTACTTGGCACAAGCAGCAAGAGGAGAATCATCTCTCTCATGAGCCCCTTAAACTTATTTCCATGTGTGGAACTGGTTCAAATTAGTCACTGAAATGAAGGCATTATATGATTTAGATAGCTAAATGCTGAGTTAAAATGGAAAAGATTTCCATCATCCATCATTCAAGTCTTCTGAGTTTTGTCTAAAAAAGTAAGTTGTGGAAATTCAAGAAACTACAATATTTGCATTTTATTTGCTTTATTGGTTATCTATGTGATGGATATTTGTGTTCCATTTCAACCAGGGCCTATCACTGCGAGGATGGTGGTAGGATGGAGGAGTAGAGAGAATTAACTGATGATATTCACCTTTCTTGTTTTCTCCTAGAAATTATGAAATTGACTAGCTTTCTTTTACAGGGACACACAGCCAGGAACAAAACCATCTAACTGAAAAGATAAACAAGTTTTCTGGCTTTGAATCCTCTTGCATCAAACACCAAGAAGTTGGGTAAGGTCAGGTCTGCATGTTAATTGCCATTGATGCTTCAGAGAACATTAATGAAGAAGATGGAACAGGCTCTATCTTCACAAAGCATCAGGTTTCTTAATAAAATTTATTTTTAGAGAACTCCAATCCTGTGTAGGAGTGACAGTGAATGAACAGGGCAGAGGAGAAGGGATGAGTAGGGGTTGGTCAAAATTGGGGGTGGGGGGGGGAAATTGTCTGCCCGCGGTGGTAGTGTTGATGACAAAGAGACCCATATTGCGTGAGTCTGTGGATGGATTGAAGGAAATAATCCCTATGGAAGAAATAATTCTTATTTCTAGGGAGATCAAGAGATCTTCTACTTGTGAGATAATTTGCTTCAATGTTGAAATCCCTAAGAATGATGGCAGGCTTGTGTGGAAAAGAAATATTTACCAGGTGAATGAGGGAGAAGACACAGCAAATCAACAAGGAATAACACTAGTAAAATCTGGTGACATGTTCCAAAAAAAATTAGAATTTGTGAAAATGGGAGAAGGAGAATTTATTTCAGTGTGAAAACTGGGAACATACAACCCCTTATGCTTACAGCCTTAAGGTGCATGAAGTGAGTGTGGGAGGGAACCAAAACCAAGGGAAGCCAGGACCTCAGGGGATGGTCCCATTAGTTAGAAGAGAGATTTTGGGGGATGAGTTTAAGGATGTAGAGAAGTCTGTTGACCACAGACCCTGAATTCCATAGGACATAGTATCAATAAGCATTTGGGGAAAAGAGCTGAGAATAGGATATGAGGCTTAGTAGAATATGTTTGTTGCCATATGGAAATAGGTCTATTGAAGATAGATGTTGGTTGATCAGTCCTAGAGGACAGAAGATCTAGGAAGCTTGGGCTTTGCACAAAGATGGAGTGAAAGGAGATGTTGGTTATTAATAATGCAATGGACCTTAGACTTCAACTTTTAGTAAAAGCAAGAAAAGAAAAGATTTCATTCTGACTCAGATTTAACCTTCTAGACTAAAGGTGTTGTGAGCACAGCCATTTCAATCATGTCTGACTCTCTGAGACCCCATGGACTGTAGCCTGCCAGGCTCCTATGTCCATGGGATTCTTCAGGCAAGAATACTGGAGTGGTGGCCATTTCCTCCTCCAGGGGATCTTCCCAGATCAGGGATCAAACCCAGGTCTCCTGCATCACAGGCAGATTCTTTATCACTGCACCACCTGGGGAGCTGCTTCACTAAAGGTGTTTGGAGATTGCAAAAGTATTACAAACAACTTGTGATGGGTAGGGCAAGTAACAGCCAGTGTGGAAACTGTGTTCTGCCCAGCCACTGTAACCAAGGGCACAGTTGTTCTTGGTAAATTTACTAAAGATCCATTTATTTTCACAACTGGTTGATGCACAGGTATTTTATAAAAATAGTACCATCACAACCACCAGTAGTAAAATCAACTACTATGTATTAAGCAATTGGCACATGTCAGGTACTTTGTATACAATGTTTTGTGAATCTTCAATAGCCCTTGATGTTAGATGCTATACTCTTAATTTGCAGTGAGGTAATTGTGTGCTTCCCTGGGGGCTCAGACGGTAAAGCATCTGTCTGCAATGCAGGAGACCCGGATTCAGTCCCTGGGTCAGGAAGATCCCCTGGAGAAGGAAATGGCAGCCCACTCCGGTACTCTTGCCTGGAAAATCCCATGGACGGAGGAACCTGGTAGGCTACAGTCCATGGGGTTGCAAAGAGTTGGACACAACTGAGCAATATCACTTTCAATTGTAGTTCTCTGAGGTCAAGGGCATGGAAACAGGAAACCAGAAATCTAGTGGATGTTTTTTCTGACTTCAAGAACAAATGATCTTTCCAATCTTTCAAAACTGATTTCTAATTTACTGCCAAAATAAAATGAAATCTATTTGTCACTTTGTGAATGATTCTCAGAAAGATTCACAGAATCTGGTGGTTCTCAAAGTGTTGCCCCTGAACCAGGAGTATCAGCATCGCTCATGAACTTGTTAGAAAGTCAAATTCTCTGTTTGTCCCAGACCTACTGAATCAGAAAATCTTAGAAATGGACTCAAAAATCAATGTGTAACAAGTCCTCGGATGCACATTAACTTTTGAGAATCACCGCTTAGTCATACATCTTTGTGGAATGAACAGGACATAAAATTAATATCACCCTTTCCCTTTTTGTATATGAACAGGATTTGAACAGTTGCTGATTGTAGTAACCGCCTGATTTCCTCCTGCAGTTCTAAATTTGAACATTGTAGTAAAATCTTATGAGAGAGTGGAAAACAACCCCTTAAATTTTTTCATAGTTGTTTTAGAGATACCCCAAGCTTCAAAATTCTATCCAACCAGGGGTCAGGTCTTAAAGAATCACAGGTCGGCTTCATCTTTTGCAACTCTGTCAGATATTTCTTATGATATTTCATTCATTCTTTGACCTCTATTTTCAAGTTATTTTCTCTTTTATGCCTCCACAGACTTAGATCTGTTTCTAGGTTTCGTTTTGCCTAAAGGAAAGGTGTATCCAAAGCTACAATTTATTTCAGCAAGAGGCCTCAGGAAATCTTAGCAGAAAAAGGTCAGCATGTCATTACTTACTATGAGATATTGGTGTGCTGTGATATGTAAGTTTGGGCACTAAGTTGATAAGCACTGATATTACTGGCAAACACTCTCTAGCAAATAGCAGTGAATAAATTTATTCTGTGAAATAACTTCACTGAAATAGGACTTTAAAGGCTCTGACCTGATAACCAAACATTTTTTAAAAATGACATCACGCCTAGTATAGAGTGAACGGTCAAAGACTGTGAATTGAATGAATGAATGTACAAACACATTTCAAGAATCAAGAATTCTGATTACATTCTGAGAAAAGAAAGCATGAGTGTAATACATCCTATGATAGCAGGTCTATCTGGAGATATAAATAGTGTTTTGGAATAGCAAATACATTAAAAGATGATCAATAACTAAAAATTATTTTTTCTAAGATATATATATATATATATATATATACACACAAATGTTTATGTCTGTTGCTGAGAACACATGCTTAGAAAGGATTGTTTTTCCTTGTAGATAGAGGTATTGAGAATTGTGCTGAGCTACTGCATTCTGGGATATTGATTTCTTACTAATATCCCCCAAAGTACAGGGGTTATGCACATATAGATACACAGTATATTTTGAAGAATAATTGTTTTGATTTATCAAAAATTAACCAGAATAGTTTGAATACACAAATAACTCATGACAATAACTTTTTATATTTACTGGGGTCCCTCTGCAACCATAATTTTCACCTATAAACTGGAAAAATAATGTGATAGCTGCATATACAAGGTACTGATTTCAAATTCAGTTTGGAGTTGCTTATAGAAAAAAACCATATTGGAGTATTTATAAAAGAAAATTTCAATTTCAATTTTTTGAGTTAAAAAAATAAGCGTAATGGTATTCATCTGAGACTTTAAATGTCTACAAATCCCAAATTTGGACATAACATCCTTCTTCCACATGTAACACTGTATGAAATGCCTTCTGTGTGAGCTCTGGGTTCTGACTTTCATTTAGAAAGGAAGGCAGGTAACTATCATTACATTGAGAGTGAACTTAGTAATCAGCATGATGATAGACATTCACCATTTTATATCTCATTTATTATTACAGGTGAGATGCTAAGGAAGTAACATATTTAGAATTACACTGTTAATAGTAAGTACTAAGCAAATGCTGTTTACTCTATTACTTCCTCATAACTTTTCATGCAGAAAAGGACAAATTCCTTAGGAAAAAGAGAATCAAGCACTGTGGAACTGAATAGTATTATTATACATCACTCTGAGCAGGCTCCAAAAACCTTGAGGAACTAGGAGTTGCTAAGAACAGTAACAATACTTTGAATGAAACTGATAATAACTTTTGATATTTACTGTACTCTCATCACTATCTATGTTTGATACAGGATACAGGATGCTTGGGGCTGGTGCATGGGAATGATCCAGAGAGATGATATGGGGTGGGAGGTGGGAGGGGGATTCAGGATTGGGAGCTTGTATACACCCGTGGTGGATTCATGTCAATGTATGGCAAAACCAATACAGTATTGTAAAGTAAAATAAAGTAAAAATAAAATCTAAAAAAAAAAAAAATACTTTGCTACAGAAAAATAAATAAATAAATAATAAAACTATATAAGTTTTTTAAATAAAAAAATAAACATTTATCTTCATTTAGTAACCATATAAAATGGAGAGTATAGCTATTAAGCCCACCTTATGGATAACAGATTAAAATCTCATAACGGATTAATAACTGTCACAAGGCAGAGCCAATAAGTGGAGTTGCCGGATACAACTCCAGGCAGTCTGACTATGAGCCTGTACTTTGACATCTAGTCCTGAGGTTCTTTAATTATACAGTGTGGGAATATATTGATGATGTTGGACTTAGACCATTGTTAGAGCATATTTCTTTCTTTTACCCTTAAAAATTGGGAGAATCTTAATTCTTACTCTTTAATAAAGATCTTTCTCTTATTAAAGGTCTGGTATTTCTAAATTACATCTGCTTTCTAATGAACAGGAAGGTAAATTTATCCTGCTTTATAAACATTATTGCAGCTGTGCACTAATATAAAATAAGCAAGGGTATCCAATGGACACACATCCAACAGACACATGTGTGTAGTTTATATCCAATAGACGTACATGTATATCTTAGGCTGACTGTTTTGTACTTGGTTTAACAAAAAATAATTTCCATGATTACAGATACAGGTATAAATTCATTATTTGGGGCCTTGTCTCTAAGTATTTCCTAAAAGAGTAGTTTGTCTATAACATGGGTTTATTAAAAAAATTGGATGGTTGGAAAGAAGATGGAAAAAGTACAGAAAAGGAAGCAAATTGAAAAATGAAATTGAAAGCATACAAACTTAGTTATTGAAATGTAACTGCTTTAAAGGATTATGCTTGAAACTAAGGTAAGTAGAATTCCTGTGGGAAACCAGTTACTAAGACTCATTTAGGCAACATAACCAGTATTGAATAGGACTGTAGGATTGCTGACTTGCCTCAATAGAGAACATGGTCTTACCTGTGACCAACTTTCTGATCTTTGAATTTCTTGCTTGATGTGATATGTTTTTTAACTGGAATTTTGTTCCATCATGTAATAAAATATTTAAGTCTCACTGGAGTTCTGACTAACCTCAGTGACACACAGGCAATTACAGAATCCTTTTGAAAAAATAGTTGCTAACAATTTACTCAGGTTTTTAGTATCAGCCTTGAGCCCTGAATAGATATCAGTAGATTGATGACTCGTGATCTAATCAGTTGTCCAATTTTCTTTTGCTGCTTCATAACTGGTTTTTGGTAGTCCCTAATGTACTTCTTCTCCTTCATTACTGACTACCAAACTTTATTCAGAACCCTATACAACTGCTTCTTAAGATATCATCAAAGACTAATTCTCTGGAAACTGAACTTTTATGGTCACATAGCACTGTACGAAAAAAAATAAAATTAAGTTCACTAAATAGTGTGACTGAACTTAAGACTAAACTTTATGCAGCACAACTGGATGAATGAATACTGAATGGGACTTTGTACAGGAAAAAAATGCATTCATTTTTCAGAAATGATTAGAGCTTGAAAATATCCAGCTTATTTCCAGAAAAGATTTATTATTAAATTTGTGGTCATTCAGTTATCAAGTGCACTGCTTCCCTTACTCTATCAATTAAATGTATGTCCATTCTTCAAGACCAGAGAAATCAAACTTTTGGGAAGCCTTCGCTGATCACATTAGTCCACAATGATTTCTCTCCCAGCCAAGTCTAGTGTGACTTGCTGAATAATCCTGCTCGGTAGTATTTATATGTTTCTTAACTTTGTTCCATGTATTCAATTACTTAATCAATGGAACTGTAAGCTCTTCAATGGCAGAGATCAGACCTTATTTGCTTTACATACTCCCCTAGGTATTTAGCATCAGTGTCTACCATGAGAATCCTTTGTTGAAGGATTTACTGATGCCATGTTATTACTCACATTGGTATCCAGACCCTTAAGCAGAGAGAGTTAGGACCTCAAAGCAGAAAGCAAAATTTGTCTCAACAGAACTGGACAAACAATTCAAGTCAATTCAGATGAATAAACATTTATTACCCAGACTGCTGCAGGCTCCATTGATCTCTTCCTTCTTTGAAGTTCTGTGCACTCTTGTCTCTACTACTCAACACAACACATACTCATGTGCTCTCTTCTGCCATGATTTAACTGTTCTGGGTGTATTTGTCGCATTTCCCCTCCATTAGGTTGTATGATATAGGTATGCTGCTAAGTCGCTTCACTCAAGTCCGACTCTGTCCGACCCCATATATGGCAGCCCGCTTGGCTTCCCCATCCCTGGGATTCTCTAGGCAAGAATACTGGAGCAGGTTGCCATTTCCTTCTCCAGTGCATGAAAGTGAAAAGTCAAAGTGAAGTCGCTCAGTCGTGTTTGACTCTTAGCAACGCTATGGACTGCCTACCAGGCTCCTCCATCCATGGGATTTTCCAGGCAAGAGTACTGGAGTGGGGTGCCATTGCCTTCTCCAATGATATAGGTATAGCCGACTGATAATCATAATATTTAACAATTTCAATCTACACATATGTCAACTCTGTGCAGACCTAAAATATTTATTACAAGAAGATCTGTGTCATATTTCATTTACCAACTGGCCTTTTCCCAGTCTGAGAGCTTGGTGGGTGTTAAAGATGTATTCAATTAATTAAAATGCAAACCAAGGGTCAAAATATCAGAAATTATGCTTTACAGTAAATGCTTTAAATAACTTCATATTTATTATGTTAGGAATACTTTGGGGTTTTTTTGTACATTCAAAAGTGTGTGTTTGTATATACATGTTTTTCATTATGTCTCTATCTACATCTATATATGTGAAATAGCATTGTTCAAAAAAAGCAATCAGCCAAGGATCTTGCTACTTAAAATGAGAATAGATGAGACCCTGTGATAAGTAAAAGGAAGTGCCTTCTGTCAGCCAAAGTGAAGAATCAAGTCATGCCACAGAAGTTTGGATTCTAAGGGGTCTGCCATCCAAGCCAAGCGAGTCAGAGAACAAACTCTTCACAGCATATGGTCTATTCAATGTTCAATGATTTTTCCAGAAAAATGACTCCACTAGTTACACTGATAACTGATTTTGGTATCCAATTTCTCTGGCCATCAAGAAATTCCTTTGTATGTCTAACATAAATGTCTTAGTACAATTTAAGTCTGTTTTTTCCTTATTTAGCCCTCTGTAAAGCTATGTCACTATTGATCAGCTGTTTCCTCCTCTCCCTGGGCCAGCTGGATTGTGAGAAGATTTAGGAATTGCCATCTAGTTAACAAGCCCTAAGGAACCTGCCTGCACCATCTGGGCTCATTTAATATCTGCTTTTAAAAAATCTTAGTTTAACAAAAAGAAAATGTGGTCATGTTTCAAAGTGATGGAAATAAAATCTGTATGTAGTGACTTGGGTTCAAAACACTGGCCTGCAAAGAATTGTTATTATAATTACTGTCAGTGGTGAAAGACAACGTTTTTGCAACTCCCTCTGAGAAACATCTGTGAAATATGTCCTGAAAACAGTCTGGCTACTGACTAACTGTCAAACACAGACTCAAATACCTGTAGCCTTCAAATACAGAATTCTGCCTTTCTGAGTGCTTTTGCTTCCTTTCTGAAACCTGTCAAGCAACACTGCCACTTATTTCCTTCTCTGCTTCCTCTCTCCCTGACCCAACATGACATGTCCTTTAGAAACAGTTTAAGAGTCTCTCTTCCATGAAGACTCCCCTCTCCTCTGATCTTTTTGTGTTTGTAACCAGACTCCATCATTGGGTTAGCTGAAGGTTTCATTTCTTTTCAAATTGATTCATATGATTTAGTATCCTCTCCCTAGTTACACTGTAAAATCCTTTAGGGTAACAATACACATTAATTGATTATTAATCCCTGACAAAATTATTCCTTTTATGTCTCTAAAGAGGCAAAAGAGAAATTTTGTGTGATAAAACACATGTGTATGTAATACACTCACATATACACAACAGAAATCATTGGCGATTCAGACTCAATATTATGAAAACAAGTGAGAATTCCTCTATCTGTGCCACTGCTGGCTTCCCTTAACTTGACATTCTTGAACTACCCATTTGTCTGATTCAATTCTGGTAAGCAGCAGAGAAATAATGACCGCATCTTAAATATGCCATCACAAGTTTGGCAAGGCATGATAAAAAATGTAGAGTCTCTAACTCCTGTCTCTACCACATATTGAGAATATTTTAAAGCTTACTTCCACCATATATTGAGCATATTTTATTGGACTTTCTCACTATATTAGGGCAGAGTTTTCTTCAGCTGATTGAGCCTGTGCACCCATAACTCCTTGTTTTAATTCATTCCTTCAACCAAAACCTATAAAACATTCTATGTAACAGGTAATAAAAGATAGAAACACATTAAAAAAATAAGAAACAAGGGCTCTTGATCTAAACCAGGGACTGAGCGCCATCACTTACTCAAAGTGTGGTCTGGGAAAGTTACTTAATCTTTCTGATCCTTAAGTTTCTCATCTATAAAACAGAGATAGTAATATTTATATCACAAAGCTGCCTTAAGAGTAAATAATTTAAAACATGTTAAGAAGCTACAGTATTGCCTAGTACTTAGAAGTACTACGTACTAGCTTTTTATTTTATACTTAAATGAATTACATTAAAATATTTTTTAGAAAACTTTGAAAAATTCAGTGACATTTCCTAAGGGACAACTGGACCCATAAAACACATGGGCTGATGGATACAAAGAGGGCATAGACAAGGGGCAAAGAGGCTCAAGGAATCAAAGCTCATAGAAAAGGAGCTAAAGGTGATTTTTGAATGAGAAGGAGTTTCTAACATGGTAAGGGAAGGCAATTCTAGGCAGAAGGAACATGTATGCAATGTGTATAGAATTATACTACTCAACAAGGTGACCATGCAGACCACTGAGATGCAGTCTCTGTCTTATGGAAGCTAATATGTAAGAAAGATGGGACTCAATAAATAAATATAGCAATGGACAGAGTGTAATGAATATCCCATGAGCACTGAGAAGTAGTAGTCATGCATTTGTCCTTTACCAAGTATCATTAAGTCCCCACACCAATCTGTATTGTGAATGTGTGTGCATGTGTGTGCTCAGTCGTGTCTGATTCTTTGCAACCCCATGCACTGGAGCCTGCCAGGATCCTCTGTCCATGAAATTTTCCAGGAAAGAATACACCTATTTTACAAACGAAGCAACTGAGCTATAGAAAGCCAGAAAAAGTCTACTCAAGACTCTTCTACTCCCTTAGAAGAAACGGAGTAGCCCTCAGAGCCAACAAAAGAGTATGAAATGCAGTACTTGAAAGCAATCTCATAAATGACAGAATGATCTCTGTTTATTTCCAAGGCATATCATTCAATGTCACAGTAATCCAAGTCTATGCCCTGACTAATAATGCTGAAGAAGCTGAAGTTGAATGGTTCTATGAAGACCCACAAAAACTTTTATAACTAACACCCCAAAATATGTCCTTTTCTTTATAGGGGACTGGAATGCAAAAGTAGGAAGCCAAGAGCTACCTGGAGTAACAGGCAAATTTGGCCTTGGAGTACAGAATGAAGCAGGGCAAAAGTTAAGAGAGTTTTGCCAGGAGAACACACTGGTCACAGAAAACACCCTCTTCCAATACCACAAAAGAAGACTCTACACATGGACATCACCAGATGCTCAACACTGATATCAGATTGATTATATCCATTGCAGCCAAAGATGGAGAAGCTCTATACAGTCAGCAAGAAGACTGGGAGTTGACTGTGGAACAGATCACAAACTCCTTATTACCAAATTGAGACTTACATTGAAGAAAGTAAGGAAAACCACTAAACCATTCATGTATACTCTAAATCAAATCCCTTATGATTATACAGTGGAAATGAGAAATAGATTTAAGGGACTAGATCTGATAGGGTGCCTGATGAACTATGGACGGAGGTTCATGACATTGTACAGGAGATAAGGATCAAGACCATCCCCAAGAAAAAGAAATGCAAAAAAGTAAAACATCTGTCTGAGGAGGCCTTACAAACAGCAGTGAAAAGAAGAGAAGTGAAAAGCAAAGGAGAAGAGGAAAGATATACCCATTTGAATGCAGAGTTCCAAAGAATAGCAAGGAGAGATAAGAAAGCCTTCCTCAGTGATCAATGCAAAGAAATAGAAGAAAACAATCGAATGGGAAAGACTAGAGATCTCTTCAAGGAAACTAGAGATACCAAAGGAATATTTCATGCCAAGATGGGCTCGATAAAGGACAGAAATGGTATGGACTTAACAGAAGCAGAAGAAGAGGTGGCAAGAATACACAGAAGAACTATACAAAAAGATCTTCACAACCAAGATAATCATGAAGGTGTGATCACTCACCTAGAGCCAGACATCCTGGAATGTGAACTTAAGTGGGCCTTAGAAAGCATCACTATGAGCAAAGCTAGTGGTGGTTATGGAATTCCACTTGAGCTATTTCAAATCCTAAAAGATGATGCTGTGAAAGTGCTACACTCAATATGTCAACAAATTTGGAAAACTCAGCAGTGGCCACAGAATAGGAAAAGGTCAGTTTTCATTCCAATCCCAAAGAAAGGCAATACCAAAGAATGCTCCAACTACTGTACAGTTGCATGCATCTCACACACTAGTAAAGTAATGCTCAAAATTCTCCAAGCCAGGCTTCAGCAATATGTGAACTGTGAACTTCCAGATGTTCAAGATGGTTTTAGAAAAGGCAGAGGAATCAGAGATTAAATTGCCAACATCCGCTGGATCATCGAAAAAGCAAGAGAGTTCCAGAAAAACATCTATTTCTGCTTTATTGACTATGCCAAAGACTTTGACTGTGTGGATCACAATAAACTGTGGAAAATTCTGAAAGAGTTGGGAATACCAGACCACCTGACCTGACTCTTGAGAAACCTGTATGCAGGTCAGGAAGCAACAGTTAGAACTGGACATGGAACAACAGACTAGTTCCAAACAGGAAAAGGAATACGTCAAGGCTGTATATTGTCACCCTGCCTATTTAACTTATATGCAGAGTACATCATGAGAAACGCTGGGCTGGAGGAAGGACAAGCTGGAATCAAGATTGCCGGCAGAAATATCAATAACCTCAGATATGCAGATGACACCACCCTTATGGCAGAAAGTGAAGAGGACCTAAAAAGCCTCTTGATGAAAGTGAAAGAGGAGAGCAAAAAAGTTGGCTTAAAGCTCAACATTCAGAAAACGAAGATCATGGCATCTGGGCCCATCACTTCATTGCAAACAGACAGGGAAACAGTGGAAAGAGTAACTGACTTTATTTTGGGGGGCTCCAAAATCACTGCAGATGGTGATTGCAGCCATGAAATTAAAAGATGCTTACTTCATAGAAGGAAAGTTATCACCAACCTAGACAGCATACTAAAAAGCAGAGACATTACTTTGCCATCAAAGGTCCATCTAGTCAAGACCATGGTTTTTCCTGTAGTCATGTGTGGATGTGAGAGTTGGACTATAAAGAAATCTGAGCACCGAAGAATTGATGCTTTTGAACTGTGGTGTTGGAGAAGACTCTTGAGAATCCTTTGGATAGTGTCCATCCTGAAGGAGATCAGTCCTGGGTGTTCATTGGAAGGACTGATGATGAAGTGAAATGCCAATACTTTGGCCGCCTGACGTGAAGAACCGACTCATTTGAAAAGGCCTGGATGCTGGGGAATATTGAGGCAGGAGGAGAAGGGGACAGGAGTGGATGAGATGGCTGGATGGCATCACCGACTCAAAGGACACGAGTTTGGGCAGACTCCGGGAGTTGGTGATGGACAGAGAGGCCGGCGTGCTGCCGTTCATGGGGTCACAAAAATTCAGACATGACTGAGTGACTGAACTGAACTGAAGGTCATAGAATTGGTTAATGGTAGAATGAGATTTGCAACTGAAATTCATTTAAGATTATGAAATTAACAATAAACTGATTTTTATATTTAAACCATATATTAATGAAAAAATGGAATATATATGAAGAAAATTAAGTGTGGAGGGGTAGTGTTACTTGTTCAAACCAACAATAATACTTTGAAAAAGCAATCAAAACTGAGAATCAGTTTACTAAAAGTAGATTGTCTTCTTTTCTCTTAACTAAAGCATCTCTGAAATGGCTGCTTTATCATCCAAACATATCTTTGAGGAGAAAGGTAGGTAGACATGTTAATAGGTGGATAAGTTAGCTAGATCTGTAGTTTTTCTTTGCTACCTTATATGTTGATAATTAATAGAATATCTACATGTGAATATTTATTGAGTTATCCTCTAAAATTTTTTGATAAAGTTTTATCAAATTAAAACTAAAATTTTTGTAAACATTAATCACTCTAGTATAAATTGTTGATTTGAAGGTTATATCTGAATTATTTGCCTTAAATGTCTTTATGGACAATTTGGATAGAAAAGGAAATAATATGAAAAGGAGAAAGAAGGAGGAGAAGAATGTGAGAAACGGGTGTGTTATTTTGCTACGAATCACCTCAATCCTACTGACCTTTCCTTAAATTTAAGCTATTCTGGTCCATTCTGTTTGTTTTTCATTCTCTGTGCTGATGTGTTTTCATTTCTGCTCTTTTGTTGACTTTTGGTTCCTATTTCACGAAGTTCAGGGCTCCCGGGATACTTTCTCCACCCCCACGGCCCCCACTCGAACTACTCTATACCCAAACCAATAGAAGGGTGGGTCGTCACACACAAAACTAAGTGGGAACACTAACCCAGTAATCCAAATATTAGATAAATGCATTTATAAATCTGAACTATCCATCTAATCACTTCTTTTTTCCACTATACTTACAGCAGCTGTCCTGTGAATACTGTCATTCACTTTCCAGCTGAAGCCATAATTATGCCCATGAACATTCACTCCATTCAGTCACAGAATCAATTTAACTTACTTTTCCCCCCACTGACTTGAGTGGCCAGCGAGAGTGACAGATTAGTTGTTTCAGTCTTAAAGAGAAAGCCTTCAGATTTATGTTATAAAAACATCTCTTTAACTAGTTCTGGGTAGCTCTTTGATGCTTTGTACACTCTGTGCAGTTATTAAAGACTCTCCTTGAGTGAGTGGCAGGGCAGCTTTAAAACAATTACAAGCATTTAAAAAGCAATTATCTGAGAATTCCAATGCAAACAAAATATCTATTTTGACTACCATGAACAACCCTTTACAAACATTTCTCCCTCTCTCTCTGTCATAAATGTGGCTATCCATTTCACAGAAGATTTAATTACAAATTTGTCTTCCTTATCTTCCAGGCCCACACTGCTGCCTGAGAAAAAGAGAAATAATACAGGTAGTAGTGGCAGAGGGGTTACAGTCAAGAGAGGTAGAGAATACAGATTTAAGGTGAGCAAGGATATTTTTAATAGAAGTAAACATGGCCTTGTAAACTTCAACCTAAAAATGTGTTCTTTAGAAATCATATGTAGTTATATTCCAGAAGAGGAAGCTAACAAATCATAACATAGCATTATTCCTTTGTTGCTTTATAATAAATATATTTTAAATGATATATTTTAAATTAATAGCACTTTGAATTTTGTTTTTTGATTTTCTTTTCTTTTTCTCTTATTGAAATAAGTGATACCTCTTTGGATACATATTCCCATAAATATTTGCATGTAAATATATTTGATTTATTTGCTGTTTTATTAAATCCTATTAATTTTGTGGAAGACAATTTGAAGACATAGGATTGCATACATTTGTTAAATGCATGTGAACACTCTTCTCTGAGAATACTACTATCCTATGAACCTGTGTTGGAGAAGGCAATGGCACCCCCACTTCAGTACTCTTGCCTGGAAAATCCCATGGACAGAGGAGCCTGGTAGGCTGCAGTCCATGGGGTCACGAAGAGTCAGACATGACTGAGTGACTTCACATTCACTTTTCACTTTCATGCACTGGAGAAGGAAATGGCAACCCACTCCAGTGTTCTTACCTGGAGAATCCCAGGGACGGGGAGCCTGGTAGACTGCTGTCTATGGGGTCGCACAGAGTCGGACACGACTGAAGCGACTTAGCAGCAGCAGCAGCTTCATGAACCTATGTTGTACAATATGGCAGCCTCTAGCCACATGCAGCTACTGAGCCCCTGAGATGTGGCTTGTGTGAGTTGAGATGTGCTGGAAGTTATTATAAGATACACACTGAATTTCGAAGACTTAGTTAAAAAAAAAAAACACCTAAAAATATCTATTTTTTATGTTATTTGTTTCAATGATAATATTTTGGATATACTGAGTTAAATAAAATATTAAAATTATGTTACCTATGTCTTCTTTTTACTTGACAACTATTTTTTTTTTTTAATTTCTTAGGTGGCTTGCATTACATTTCCAGTTGATAGCACCAGTCTATGTAAGGGAGGGCTGTCTCCTAACTCTATAACGGCATTGAGAGGAGAGACCATTTATTCTGTAAGATGTTGGCCTCAGTGCAGACAGAAACTGGCACTTCTGGGAGGAATAAAACCTATACTGACTGAATTCTTAATTAGTCTTGGAGTTAGAAGGCTCCTTAGGTTCACAGTGGGGCCCAATGACTAAATTTCTGGCAAAAAAAATACTGCCATTTCAGCTATAGAATAAAATGTTAAGTCCATCAGAAAGAATATTGGTTGGAAGGAATAGATGTGGGAGAGAGGAAATAATAAAGTAAGCCAAACATCCATCAAACTTAGCCATTTAATATAAAAAATAAACAATTGCCAGTTTGGTACCATTTGAATAGAGAAAACACAGCCAAGTAACTTGATTAATTATGTACTTACTGCCAAGAAGAAATCTATCTTTCCATTTGTTTCCCCAGTCAATGACCTACTGAGGCAATTTTGTGGTTTAGCCTCAACTAGACTTTTGTTCTTATGATGCATTTTTTTTTTAAATTTTACTTTGGTTAGACTTTCCTCTCATTGGTACCTTAATAAATGGAAGCATTTCTATTGCTATGCTTTTCTTTCTTCACCCCTCTTGTCTGGGCTGGTACTGCTCTCCCTGAGAATAAATTATTCAGCAGTCAATTCTCTCAGTATATCAGCTAATGTCCTGGGAGAGAGAGTTTACCATCCAGACAATACAGTAAAAAGTAACCATGATGTAGAAGACGAATGACATACATATAAGGTACTTTGCTATTACAGTCAGAGATCTTTATCTTAAAATATCTCATCCAAGAAGAGGCAGAAAGTTACCATATCCAATTAGTCAAATTGAAAGCCTGGCTCCAGTCTTAATAATTCCTTGTTTGGGGACTGCCTTCCATTTTTTGAAACACAGGGAAGTATGGTTGTCATGAAAATGCAATGTTCCTCCTGGAAATGCTAATCCTTGTTGCCGCTTTATCATCCCAAGAATTCTCTAATGGGAATTTCATTAATATAATAGTATTCTTTGGGTATTTTGAAAGATGATCTCTTCTGAAATAGTTCAAACTCTAAATTGTTCCCAAGCATCACAATACCTTGCTATGAGTCAGGCAATGACACATATGATCAATTAAATGTACAAAATAGTCATCAAACAGGCTTATGGCTGCTTCTGCAAGTAGCTTGAGTCTGCACTAATATCAGTGTTTTCTGATCAAAAAAAATTTGATAAGCAGTACTTTCACAGGATTAGTACCATGGAAAGTTTGTTGTTGTTGTTTTTAGTTTACTTTTATTGATTTATTATAAGGGACACAAATTAAGAGCAGCCAAATGGAAGAAAATGTATGAGGTGGGGGAGTGTGGAGATCCCATGTCTTGTCTGGGGAGCATTATCCTCACAACACTTGAATATGTTTACCAATCCAGAAGCTTCAGGAACCAGACACAGCACATTTGTATATCATATACTTCATGTTCAGCTTATCAATATTTTTAATGTTTTCAATCAGAATGTAAAACTAACTTCTATACATCTACACTATCCACAGCTTCAATGTGGGTACCATCCTACTAAAGGGCTGTCATTATAATCTCCAGTTACTGAATTTTAGGACCTGTCCTTGTCCAGACATAAAGCACATGCCTCTGATGCTAAAACATTTCATGTTGAGACATTACTCTCCACCCGGATTAAGAGATTATTTTTGTGGGCTATTCTGATCTCCTGCATGGATTCCTATTACAGCATTCATTAGATTGAACTTGAAATTATCTTTTCATCTGGCTGTCACTTGAATTAGATTTCCCTTAAAATACGGACCATCTACCTACAATACCAGTACCTAGGTCACTGCTTAGACTACAGATGGTGGTTAATGTATTGATGAGCTTTTTGAACAAAGGCTGGTTAACTTAGATCCTTGCCTCAGCAGAAAATTCTTCTCCTATGTTCTTATTCCTAGTGCTTTGTATTATGCATAAAATGCATGCAAATGGAACAAAAGGACTTAGAGAATAAGGGGAGGAGAAAAAATATATTTATTAATACTTAGTGTTTCTGTTAAAGCCCACAAAGAGGACTCAATTGCAGAGTGAGCAATGGATGGGAGATGAAAACTTGTAATTCTAATTTGCCTGTTTGCATGTGCCTTCCAGAATGTGAATGCCATGGTATATAGTGTGTGATTCACTATTCAAATATTAATATATCTACTCTATCTGAGGTAAAGACCAAGAGGTAGGTAAAGAGGTAGGTAAAATCCTACCTCTCCCATCATCAAAGAAACAGTGGTCTAATCCAATACAAAAGAAGTGCTGCCTGGTCATGAATATTGAAAAGTGGTATTGTGATTTCCAACTTTACATGTTTTTTAAGAAAGAGTTAAATGATATTCAAAAGTAAATGGACTTCATAAATTTTCTCTAGCCCTCTATAATGATTTAGAAAATAAACTTTTCATATCATATGTATCTGATGTCAATACCTGTTTCTATCACAGATTAGCAGTTAAATTGGGAAAGTTATGAAATATCTTTGGGCTCTAGTTTTCTTATCTGCAAAATGGGATTAATAATAGGGTTGTTGGGGGAATCAGATGAATAATTACATACAGAGAAGAGTTCATCTATAGATTTTACTAAATATTCTACTACATGCTGGACACTTTAATGACAGTGCATTTAGCTACAAGTATAATTATTCTTATTTCTAGTTGTTTTATTATCCTGCTTTATTGACTTTCAGCTTCTTGAAACCAACTGAACAATTCTTTCCCTGGTGATCACTTCTCTGCAAAGTCCCATTACCTCAGAGTGACAGTAATTTTCTTAAGTCTACATTATAACTAAATGGAATATTCTGGTAATTTTATTTAAATTCAAAGGGGAAATTTTGGCTTTTGTAGTTATTAAGCATTTGCAATATTTAAAAAAGTGGTTAAATGTCATTTGTTGTACCTTATGTAATATCCTCCATAGGAACACTTTGTATTATTTTAAAAAATAATTTATTTGTAAAATTCTGAAAATACCCACATGAACAAAACTCCTATCATTAAACTTCTCATCCATCAACCAACTAGAATATGAAATACATTTCATAATCACTTTGGAATTTGTATATCATTGATCTTCAGGAATCAATACAAGTAAAACATAGATCTAGAGTAGACTTGGAGGGAGAAAAAAATGTTACTTTTTTATTTAAGTCTGATACTAGTTAGTCACCTCATCTTACAGTATATTCAGAATAAGGACATTAATTACTCATTTAATGAAAGGTTAATAATATTTTTTAAAACTGGAAATTTACCACTAATGCATAAAAATATAGTCATAGTTGGACTATATTTGAAAATTCTTAATTATAATTTTAAATTGCATAAATGATCATTAAGTTGGGTAGTGGTCATTTACAGAGAAACTAGTCACTGTTACACAGTCACGTAAAGTTGCCATATTCAATACTGTTCTAATAAGAGATTTACCTTGGATCTGTGTTTCTAAAATTAATGATTAATTAGTCTAATTTAGTATAATACCTCATGGAGGCCCTGTTCTCTGTTCTCAAATTTCTTTTTTAGAGAGCAGTTTTAACACAAGAACTATTTAAGATTCAGGTTCATACAAATTCCCATTGGCAATCATCTCTTATTTGCAATATTTCTAGTGTACACATTAGTTACTTTGCTATTCCAGAGACATTTTGACATCTTAGCATTACCCATTGCTGAACGTGTGAAATTAACATAACATTTTTTCATGTCTTTTGGGGAAAAACTATCTTTCATCTAAGGATCAGGTATAATGAGTATTTAGTTGAGTGACATTCTACCTTACAGTCCAAAAATGAACCCAATTTGAAGGTCAATTTCTTTCTTTCTTTGTTAATAACAAAATAGCTCATTATGTTTACGGTCAGATCATTAATGCAATCTCAATTACAGTCTTTCCAATTGGTTCAAATTGATAACATCACATTTTCAAGAATTGACACCTGCGGAGATACTGTCAGATATCTCTATTCATGCTCATCAACTGTGCTGATGTCCCGGTGTTGTAAGGGAAAAGTAACTCCTGAGGAGAGGTTACACAAAACTGAACTCATCTACGTGCTAACTAAAAATTCAGTTTCTTCAGTCTATGTCAGAGGTACCAGATATAAATCTTTGAATGCAGAGCAAGAAAATCTACATTTTAAATGCAGAACAATAAAAGCTACATTTAAAATATTTCAAAGGTAATCATTTTCTTATGCATTAATAATTGGTAAAGTCAGTGGTTAGATCACTTTATTTCTCATATTGAGAAATACTTCCCATCAAAGGTGTTTAACATGTAACTAAGTGACCATGTATTTTCAGGTCACATATTTTCAGGTCTAGGTTATGGGCAACACATAGATTGACTGGAAATAGTTAAAATAAAAACTGTATGAACCAAAGAAACTAGTTGAGGAGGACAGTAATGCCTATTTTAGTGTATACAGGTAAAATAAGCAAGTGTTTTATAAAATGAACAAGCCATACTTTCCTAGAAACCAGCAGAATCACTTTTTGAGAAATAAGAAGGACTTATGACTAGTGGAACCTGCTCTCTGAAAGTCAGTTAGGGAAGGTTAACTGCAAACAACTGAGAAGCTGGAAGCCCAGAGGAGGAACAGCTTTTCCCCGAGTCATTTTCCTACACATGACCTTCTCCATTGCTTTGGTAAATACACACACAGTTCAAACCATTTGCTTTGAATCTCTATGGAATCAGCCTTAACTAAACCAATTGCAGTTCTCGGACCAATGGCATAGTTCACACATGGAAGTTTGTTTCATACACAGAATCTCAGGCTACCCACCTGACTGATTCAAGCCTGCATATTAACCAGAGGCCATGGGAATCATATTTCCATGAAAGTCTGAGAAGCACAGGTTTAAAAAATTTCAGTTCAAATATAAAGAAGCTATATATCTGTCTTCTCACTACTTTGTGCCCCTTACTCTTCTCTTTTCAGAGCATGTTCTCATCTACTTTTTATTCTGCTTCCCTGAATCTTTTAAGAAGTTTACATAGGGAATCAGTAAACCCTCTGATTTCAGTAAACCCTCTCTCCTAAAAAGCTATATGAATTTTATTTAGATACTTCTACATTCATTTATGTTTATACTTTCTTTAAAATGAAGAGTGATGCAGTACTCTTGCCTGGAAAATCCCATGGATGGAGGAGCCTGGTAAGCTACAGTCCATGGGGTTGCAAAGAGTGGGACATGACTGAGCAACTTCACTACACTACTACACTAATGATGCTATATTTACATACAATGGTATCTTCAACTCATCAGTGTGCTTGTCTTATATTTGGTGATTTATCATATTTCATGGATTTTAAAACCCAGATGATCTGGAAACCAAGTGATATGGTAAAAAACAGCAAATTTTCATAAAAAGAGAATTATGATGACAGAGGTATGTTGCAAATGCTAACTCAATCAATAGTGAAAAATTAGCATAATTATACCATTGCAATGATGATTACTTTGTTTTCATTTCCATTGATGTAACAATTAATTGTTCATAAGCCTCTTAAACTGACATGTGATCTAACAGTAGAATGCCAAAGAGCTAAATTTCAATTTTTCCCTAATGCCTATTTTGTATATTCAAGGAAAAAAAAAGAAATTATACTTTTAAATGAATAAAGCCATATATGTCTGAAATGGAAATAACTTGCATTTATTATTTTTTAAAATATTTCCCTTCTTTTATTAGGTCTCCTATGTAACTATTGCTGTAGTTAATATTTCTCTTCTGAAACTGCATAGCAAAAAAAGGTTAAATTATTCAAAAATTGAAAATTTAGAGCTGGAATGACTTATATGTCTAAATTATAAATTTTATTTTAAATAATATTTGAGCTTAGCACAGTAGTATAAGATGTCAATTCTCTCCTGAGAATACTTCCTCAGGAAAATAATTGTATTAAAGTAAAACAGTAGTTTAAAAGGACGAGCCATTGGATTAAAAGTAATATTTATTGTTCTTTTTTCTTTTCAGTTTCTACAATAAACAAGCATTTCTTTTTTAATAACATGTTTTAAGTGAAATGCAACAAAAAGTATCCTCTA
The DNA here is from genome assembly GCF_014754425.2 of Oryx dammah. Lineage (NCBI taxonomy): Eukaryota > Metazoa > Chordata > Mammalia > Artiodactyla > Bovidae > Oryx > Oryx dammah. The sequence continues at coordinate 78,640,692 of NW_024070211.1, forward strand.
AACTCAATTAGACTTCCCTGGTGGCTCAGATGGTAAAGCGTCTGTATACAATGTGGGAGACCTGGGTTCAGTCCCTGCGTTGGGAAGATTCCCTGGATAAGGAAATGGCAACCCACTCCAGTACTCTTGCCTAGAAAATCCCCTGGATGGAGGAGCCTGGTGTTCATGGGGTCACAAAGAGTCAGACATGACAGTGACTTCACTTTCACTTTTCAAACTCAGTAAATATTCATTAGACTACACAATGTACAATAAAGACACAGCTTTGAGCTATGGCTACATAGTCTCTGAATGTGATTATTCTGTATCTTTAATAGCAAAATCAGTGAGATAAAGATCAGATCACTAGGCACTTTGTCAAATTATGTTAAATGTAATCAGTTTAATGGATTTTATTGTTTTAAATCTATCAGATTAAATAGTTTTTATTTTAGTTTTTAAAATATTTAAATATCAGTGAAAAAAAATAGTACAAGATGACTTATAATAAACACTTGGTCTTCCACCATATTCTTCCCACTAACTCCAACACCACTGTCCTATTTTAATCTCTGACGGCTACTGCAGAAATTTAAAAGTACAAGCTTAAACTACTATTTCCTAATTTAGATAAAACTCTCCCTCTATGTAAGGCATAATTTCACCTATACTATATCTTACCTCCTTTTTCCTCCCTCTTCTTCCTTATTTACATAGTTTGTCTACTGCTGCTGCTGCTAAGTCTCTTCAGTCGTGTCCGACTCTGTGAGACCCCATAGATGGCAGCTCACCAGGCTGCCCCATCCTGGGATTCTTCTATAATCAAACCTCTACTTCAAGTTCCATTTACTTTTCACATTATCACTTGGCTTCCTATTACATAAGATGAGAGTATTTGCACTCTTACATTTTCACATTCCTTTCATGTGCTAGCTTTAAGAGATGGGCCTACTCTTTTACATTTCCAAAGCATGTATATTTATATGTATAGATCCAACCAGTCCATTCTAAAGGAGATCAGCCCTGGGATTTCTTTGGAAGGAATGATGCTAAAGCTGAAACTCCAGTACTTTGGCCACTTCATGCAAAGAGTTGACTCATTGGAAAAGACTCTGATGCTGGGAGGGATTGGGGGCAGGAGGAGAAGGGGATGACAGAGGATGAGATGGCTGGATGGCATCACTGACTCGGTGGACGTGAGTCTGAGTGAACTCCGGGAGTTGATGATGGACAGGGAGGCCTGGCGTGCTGCAATTCATGGGGTTGCAAAGAGTCGGACAGGGCTGAGCGACTGAACTGAACTGAACTGAAATATGTGTTTAGTTATGTGTATGTATGTATTTAAAATTTTTGTCATGCCTGTTTCACTTGATCAAAATTTTTAGAGTTTTTACTCTTTCATTGACATTTTAACAAACTGGATCTTGAATCTGTTGATCACCTCCGTTGTGTCTCTGTTGGTTTTCATAGCATTCTTCCCTTTGATAATAGTAATTAGGATTTTTTTAAATTGTTTTCTATTTACTATAAAAATCTCTCCTTCCTTCCAAGTCAATTGTTTTCTTTCTTCGGTTTGCTTATATAGCATTTCTCATTCTGCTTGTGAGCCTTGGATATCCATTCATATGTTAGAACGAGAATAAGATTATTCATGCTAGTATTCTCTGACAATCAGCCCTAATGTGTGTGCCTGCCTTCTGAGTTGCTTCAGTCATGTCTGACTCTTTGCTGCCCCATGGACTGTAGCCTGTTAGGCTCCTCTGTCCATGGGATTTTTCAAGCAAGAATACTGGAGTGGTTGCCATGCCCTCCTCCAGGGAATCTTTCTGACCCAGGGATCAAACCTGTGTCTCTAATAACTCCTGCATTAACAGGTGGCTTTTTTTTTTTAACCACTAATGCCATCTGGGAAGCTCTAATATAGAGTACCAGAATTTGTGCTTTTGTTAATATTTCCTTTTACTAAGAAGAGGGGAAACGTCACAAGCTTGAGTAGGGTTTGATAGCCAGCATAAATTTAGCTGGCAGAGAACTAGCCATCAGAAATTCTCAAAATTGTAGAATCAAGGGTTTTATTCTTTGATGTCTGTGCTGACAGTGGGAGTCTTAGTTCTCCACAGTTTCTTAAATATGTTTAGTGTAACATCTTTTGGTTTTCGCTTAGGAGAAAACACCAGGATCAATTCAGTTCAGTTCAGTCACTCAGGCATGTCCGACTGTTTGAGACCCCATGGACTTTAGCATGACAGTCTTCCCTGTCCATCATCAAGTCTCAGAGCCTACTCAAACTCATGTCCATTGTGTTGGTGATGACATCCAACCATCTCATCCTCTGTCATCCCCTTCTTCTCCCACCTTCAATCTTTCCCAGCATTAGGCTCTTTTTCAAATGAGTCAGTTATTTGCATCAGGTGGCCAAAGTATTGGAGTTTCAGCTTCAGCATCAGTCCTTCTAATGAATAATCAGGACTGATTCCTTTAGGATTGACTGGTTGGATATCCTTGCAATCCAAGAGACTCTCAAGAGTCTTCCCCAACACCACAGTTGAAAATCATCAATTCTTGGACACTCATCTTTCTTTATATTCCAACTCTCACATCCATCAGATTACTTACTCTCAAAATTATAGAATAAAGAGTTTTATTCTTTGATGTCTGTGCTGACAGTGGGAGTCTTAATTCTCCACAGTTTGTTAAATATGTTTCGTGTAATGTCTTTTGATTTTCGCTCAGGAGAAAACACCAGGATGCTGGTAGCTATTAGTGAATAACTAGAGACTGGCAGAGAGATGTGAAGGGAAGGAGAGGAAAGCCTGAGAACAGCTGTTTCATAGGCAGCTTTCCAACGACCTTCCCTTTTTCCAACCCCTTCCTCATTCAATCATCCATCACTGTGGACAACAAGACTGAAGTCCTTCTAGAGTTCATTGCTTGGAGCTCCCTTCCCCAAAGTGTTCTGGCTAGCATATCATTAATCTCATTCACTTTTTTTCACATATTATCAGCCTTCCATCAACTTTCTGCCTTTTTTAATGCACTAAAATATACTAATGGACCTCTGTTTTTTTGATGCTGCTATGAATTTATTTTTTGTGTTCTTTTTCCAAATACTGTTATAGTTTAATAATTATGGTAGTTCAAATGTATAGGTTGAGATAACATTTAATTCAGAATGCTAATAAGACTCTAAGATTTAGAACTCCATGAAAAAAAACTCTTTCACATCTTAACAATGTTATGCCATAACTAGCAATAATAATAATCTTAACTTCTACATACAAAAAATTAGTATGCATTCTCTGAAACTGAGCTGAGTGTGGTTTTCCTTCTCTCTCCAGGATGCCTCTTGGCATGGCTTTTATGTGATTATTATGCCAATAAAACTGTAAGCATTTAAAGATCATGTAAAAAAAATATATATACGTCCAGGTGAATCTTATGGACACATAGCTAAGCATTCTGTGTTTAAAATATATAAAATGCATTTTAAACACTGCTTTGTATGCTTTTACCATGGAAGATGATGGATTATATATTTCATATACTTGAGGTTATTTAACCTACGAAATACTCTGTGTGAGAAAATTTGCTCTCTTTTTACAAATGAGAAACTGAGACTCAAGACTAATTAAGTGATTGTATCTGTTAAGCCTCTAATAGTAGTGGCTTGCCAACACTACAGCTTGATTAGCTATGGAGAAAAACCTTCTCAGGCTATAGGCAATGGGGAAACTTTTACAGCCAGGCTGATGAGCCAGAACTGAAATAATGGGAGCCTGAACTCCAACAAAAGCAAGTGGTCTCCCCTCATCCTGATTTTGGCTATGGGCACAGTGGAGTTAAGCTTCTAGGAAAGGAAGCAAGGCTTCATTCAGGACCATGATGATGTTATTCAGAGGGTAACTCATGTCCTGAATAGATCAGTCCATTGAAGATGTATTAAAACTGGGCATGCGGATTTTCTGAACAAAATAAGAGAATGGAAAGACTGATGCATACAATCCTGACATTTCTGGACACAGGGACTGACACAGACACAAAGGAGCTTTCCTGGTGACTCGGTGGTAAAGAATCTTCCTGCCAATGCAGGAGATGCGGCTTTGACCCCTTGGTCGGGAAGATCCCCTGGAGAAGGAAATGGCAATGCATTCTAGAATTCCTGCCTGGAAAATCCCATGGATAGTAGGTGTTCATGGGGTCTCAAAGAGTTGAACATGACTTAGTGACTAAACAACAACCACAGACACAAAAGACCAGTCTAGAAACAAACCATCCCAATCTATTCTGAACACACTGAATACTGTCCAATATGCACCCTCCAAAGCACCCAGCACTCTAGAAGCTCCCTGCTTTACCTCCACTGCCTAGACTTCCAAAACCCTGCCCTCCCTCTCCAAGACAATAACCTGAGCTGAAGTCATCTGCCATATGCAGAAGATAACTGTCCATGCTGTGCTTTTCAACACACCTAGGCTCATCAGTTTTTGTGAGTATGTGCTCACTCTCGATAGCACCAAGTGACCTCCTGGAAAGCACTACTGGAAATTTATAGTCTCATGACAGGTGATAGTTCTGATTTTACGTTTAAGTATGTTTTAATTTCAGAACACTATATTAATTTATTTAAAATTAATCTTAAATTTTCTAAAATATGTTACCGATCATTCTGAAGTTAATATGTCTATGTAATGTCTATTCAGTACAGTTCAGTCACTCAGTCATGTCTGACTCTTTCTGACCCTATGAAACGCAGCACGCCAGGCCTCCCTATCCATCACCAACTCCTGGAGTCCACCCAAACCCATGTCCATTGAGTTGGTGATGCCATCCAACCATCTCATCCTCTGACATCCCCTTCTCCTCCTGCCCTCAATCTTTCCCAGCATCAGGATCTTTTCAAATGAGTCAACTCTTCGCAACAGGTGGCCAGAGTATTGGAGTTTCAGCTTCAACATCAGTCCTTCCAATGAACACCTAGGACTGATCTCCTTTAGGATGGACTTGTTGGATCTCCTTGCAGTCCAAGGGACTCTCAAGAGTCTTCTCCAACACCACAGTTCAAAATCATCAGTTCTTCGGCCTCAGCTTTCTAACACTCACATCCATGACTACTGGAAAAACCATAGCCTTGACTAGATGGACCTCTGTGGACAAAGTAATGTCTTTGCTTTTTAACATGCTGTCTAGGTTGGTCATAACTTTCTTTCCAAGGAGTAAGTGTCTTTTAATTTCATGGCTGCAATTACCATCTGCAGTGATTCTGGAGTCCAATAAAATAAAGTAATGCACTGTTTCCCTATCTATTTGGCATGAAGTGATGGGACCTAATGTTGAGCTTTAAGCCAACTTTTTCACTTCCTCTTTCACTTTCAAGAGGCTTTTTAGTTCTTCACTTTCTTCCATAAGGATGGTTTCATCTGCATATCTGAGGTTATTGATAATTCTCCTGGCAATTTTGATTCCAGCTTGTGCTTCATCCAGCCCAGTATTTCTCATGATGAACTCTGCATGTAATTTAAATTAGTAGGGTGACAATATATAGCCTCGATGTACTCCTTTTCCTATTTGGAACCAGTCTATTGTCCCATGTCCAGTTCTACCTTTGCTTCCTGACCTGCATACAGGTGTCTCAAGAGGCAGTTAAGGTGGTCTGGTATTTCCATCTCTTTCAGAATCTTTCACAGTTTATTGTGATCCACACAGTCAAAGGCTTTGGCATAGTCAATAAAGCAGAAATAGATGTTTTTCTGGAACTCTCTTGCTTTTTCAATGATCTAGCGGATGTTGGCAATTAAACCTCTGGTTCCTCAGCCTTTTCTAAAACCAGCTTGAACATCTGGAAGTTCATGGTTCACGTATTGCTGAAGCCTGGCTTGGAGAATTTTGAGCATTACTTTACTAGCATGTGAGATGAGTGCAACTGTGCAGTAGTTTGAGCATTCTTTGGCATTGCCTTTCTTTGGCATTGGAATGAAAACTGACTTTTCCAGTCCTGTGGACACTGCTGAGTTTTCCAAATTTGCTGACATATTGAGTGCAGCACTTTCACAGCATCATCTTTCAGGATTTGAAATAGCTCAACTGGAATTCCATCACCTCCACTAGCTTTGTTCGTAGTGATGCTTCCTGAGGCCCACTTGATTTCACATTCCAGGATGTCTGGCTCTAGATGAGTTATCACACCATCGTGATTATCTGGGTCGTGAAGATCTTTTTTTCTACAGTTCTTCTGTGTATTCTTGCCACCTCTTCTTAGTACCTTCTGCTTCTGTTAGGTCCATACCATTTCTGTCCTTTTGCAAGCCCATCTTCGCATGAAATGTTCCCTTGGTATGTCTAATTTTCTTGAAGAGATCTCTAGTCTTTCCCATTCGATTGTTTTCTTCTATTTCTTTGCACTGATCACTGAGGAAGGCTTTCTTATCTCTCCTTGCTACTCTTGGGAACTCTGCATTCAAATGGGTATATCTTTCCTTTTCTCCTTTGCTTTTCACTTCTCTTCTTTTCACTTGTATTTGTAAGGCCTCTTCACACAGCCATTTTGCTTTTTTGCATTTCTTTTTCTTGGGGATGGTCTTGATCCCTGTCTCCTGTACAATGTCATGAACCTCTGTCCATAGTTCATCAGGCACTCTTTCTATCAGATCTAGGCCCTTAAATCTATTTCTCACTACCACTGTATAGTCATAAGGGATTTGATTTAGGTCATACCTGAATGGCCTAATTGTTTTCCACACTTTCTTCCATTTAAGTCTGAATTTGGCAATAAGGTGTTCATGATCTGAGTCACAGTCAGCTCCCAGTCTTAATTTTGCTGACTGTATGGAGCTTCTCCATCTTTGGCTGCAAAGAATATAATCAATCTGATTTCTGTGTTGACCATCTGGTAATGTCCATGTGTAGACATGTCTATTAGAATTCTATTAATTTTGACTTGGTTATAAGAACACTGTTTTCTAGCTAGAATCTGCTTCTACTTTTCAAAATGTTCATTTAATCATGTTTTCTTAGACTTTTGTTACTTTATACTGAGGAAAAGATGATTATAAATTACATTTGAAATATGGAATATAACTCAGCAATAAAAATGATTGAACTATTGATATACAGGGGAGCTTAGATGAATTTCAAGGGCATTAAGCTAAAGAAAATAAAGCCAAACTCAAAATGTGAAAGGTCACACAAAGTGTGATTCTATTTATATATAATTAAAATAACAAAATTATAGAGATGGAAAACAGATTAGTGGTGGCCAGGAATTGGGAGTGGTGGTAAAGGGATTGGTATTATAAAGTAGTAGCACAAGGAATCTTTGTCTTGATTGTGATTATTTTTTTATCTTGATTGGTTTGTTGGTTACAGGAATCTCCAGGTGATGAAATGAGATAGAACTTTGTACACATAGTATACCAATGTTATATTCCTGGATTTGATACATATTATATTTATGTCAGATGTAACCATGGGGGAAAAGTGCATAAGGACTCTTTTATACTATGTTTATGACTTTCTATGAATCTATAATTACTCAAATAAAATAAGTTTAAAGATCTTTAAAAAATAGACAATTGAGATAATGTTCAATACAAGATACAGGATGCTTGGGTCTGGTGGACGGGGATGATCCAGAGAGATGATATGGGGTGGGAGGTGGGAGGGGGATTCAGGATTGGGAGCTTGTATACACCTGTGGTGGATTCATGTCAATGTATGGCAAAACCAATACAGTATTGTAAAGTAAAATAAAGTAAAAATAAAATTAAAAAAAAAATAGATTCAGGGGGCCAGAACAGGAAGTTCTCATGCCCTGCAATGATAGCAGAGCCCAAGATGAAAGAAAGCTCTCTCTTCTATCCTGACAAGAACTCAGTAAATGAGAGACTGTCACAGCTTAGCCATTGCAAAGGCATAGACTCTTCCTTAACTATAGCCCTTTTAACTTACATTTCCTCTTATATAAAAAAGATCTCCACTCTACTTTTGTTGGGAACTCACCATGGTTGCAGACCCTGATTTTCAAGTCATTGTTGATCTTGAATAAATCTGTTTTTTTTTTTTCTGAAAAAAAAAATAAATAAATAAAAAATAGACAATTGAGATAAACATTTGAAGAGAAAAATGCATTATATTTAGAATAAAATAAGGTTGACTTGTCCAATGTACATTTGCTTGATACAACTACTAGAAAGATAGCATGGCCTACTGAATAGGAAATTTTGCCAGTGATGGGTCATGGGGTCCACAGGGCACAATGGAACACTTCCTGCCAGGATCTCATTCATGGAGTTTTGAGCCAATTTAAGAGATACATGGACAGAACCATAAAGATAAAGATGATCTGAAAAGGCTGAGCTTCTTGTGGCAATTGTGATAAACTGGGATGCAGAACATATTGTAACTACTTCTAATTACGATCTATATTGGGAATGATGATGAAAATGATGGTAACTGCTTACAACCAGTGGCAATTAAAATGATACTATTTTTTTTCAAATTTAATTTTTTAATCCTAAATAACCTATTGAAGTATGTATTTTCCCTTCTTTTAAAACTGAAAAAATTTAAGATCAGAGAGATTATTTATCCACAATTTTATAGCTGGTAAATGTCAGCTTTGAGAATCCAAACCAGGAGAGTGTGATTTTAAAGGCTATTCCCTTTCATTCATGTCACGCTGCTTTCTTCAGATGGGAGTAGCTAAATCTACCATATTATCTCACCTAGCAATTTCTATTCACTTAGTAGAGAGGCATCTAGGTTGAATAATTTGCTAATATCGATTCGATTCACCCAGGAAATTCTAGCCTGAAGAACTCAATATATTTTCAAAATGTTTCTTATTGCGTCTAACTAATACCAACATAGCTGAATTAGAAGTGAAAAAGACAAACACAATCCATCATCTCCAGATATTCTCATGTCATGTAGCTACTGACTTTTACAATTATCAGATCCACTCCTTGGATCAGTTTCTTCTCTAATTATACATACAAAGGTGGGATCTGATAGTAAATTCTTCACTGCTTTCTATTGAAGGCTCCATTCTGCAGTGATTTAGCACATATCAATTTTAATTCTTGTTGACCTAATGTTTGCCATGCACCCTTTCTATTCTGTTGTACTTTTGGGTGAATGAAAAATGCTTCTAAACACCTTTATTTGATTTCATTTTTGTTGTGGTAGTAAACATGAGATGATGGAAGTAGGTTATTTCAGGACTAAGAGTGAAGGCCTATTAAACTCCATAAGGAATCAGTAACATGGTCTTCAATGATGTATGAATGGTTATGGTTTTGAGTTGACATCTTTTGAATCTGAATGAGCTGTAGCATTATGTACACTATCACTTTTAAAAACAGGTCTCATACATCTGAACACATACACTGCACAAAGGGAAAAAATTTTCATAGCAGTAAAATAAGTACTTTTTGCCACAAAAAGATATTAGGAAAAAATCTGAGGATTATTTACTGTATTCAACTCTGTGAAAAATGCTTTTTATCTCTTCAATGTAAAAATGATCACTTAGAGTAAATACATTAGATAACAGCTTAGAGAATGTGAAGACTCCACAAAACGATTTAGTAAATATTGAGACAGCCATTCTAAGAGTTATGGATCGACTGAGAGAAGAAAGCTATCCTAAATAATGATGTATGGCAGACTACAGAGCCAATTCTACTTAAATATCCAAAAAAGGAACAGAAATATTTGCGGTGCTTCTCCATTAAGACTGAGATCTTTTTTAAGTCTATAGCCACATCCACTTCTTTTTTTCCCCCCCCTACAGCTTTTGTTAGAAGGCTGATTAGAGATAGTAATGAAGATTTCCATAATTTCACACATTTGACAAAGAAATGTTCATCTTAACTATCTCATATTAGAAAGGAATGATTTTGATCTTTACCTAAGAGCTTAGATAACCCAGAAATGAATAGCTTGGCTCAAGGTCACACACCAATCTGAGACAGTAACAGAAATTGTTTACCTCAAATTTTGTGCTTTTCATCTATATTATTCTGTGAATTATGCAAGCTAAAATGTTTTATCAAATATAGATATATTGCTGCTAGCACACAAGGCAGGTACATAGTAAATATTATTGTGTGATTACAGAATATTTTGTGTTTTGATAAGCAAAGGTAATATATCAATAAAGAAACAAGAAAAAAAGACATTTCAAAGTTATTGCACATACTGGTACATTTTATGTATAATTTATAATCATAAAGCATAGAAATTGATTTATGACTCATGTGTATCTTAAACTTCCCGACCTGAATGCCAGATACTAAGTCTTTCTTTATTCTCATCTACAACACCAAGAATTATGTCACATACACATAAGTACTTATTATTCTTAAAAGAACATTCAGATCAGGTCCAATATGAGTGTAAATGTGCTAAGGGATAGTGAACTACAAGAAATATCATCAGAATATCATGATAATCTTTGATGCCATAAATATTTCACTTTTATGTAGTGAAGAAATTGAGACTAACTCAGAGACTGAAAAATAGAGGTACTTAATTTTGTTAGGCCAGCACACTTTTTAAATTTAATTGAACCAACATTTAATGACCATAAAGTGAAAGTCGTTCATTCATGTCCAGCTCTTTGGGACACCATGGACTATACAGTCCATGGAATTCTCCAGGCCAGAACACAGGAGTGGGTAGCCTTTCCCTTCTTCAGGGGATCTTCCCAACCCAGGAATCAAACCCAGGTCTCCCACATTGCAGGCAGATTCTTTATAGCTGAGCTACCAGGAAAGCCCAAGAATACTAAAATGGGTAGCCTATCCCTTTTCCAGCAGATCTTCCCAACCCAGAAATCAACCCAGGGTCTCCTGCACTGCAGGTGGATTCTTTACCAGCTGAGCTACCATAAGATACTACTTATTTCTGGATCTTTATATTCTCTGGATTATTGGAAAATCTGACTGTTACCAAATGTCATTATCCAGTTGGTCATGGAAATCAGCTTGCTCATGTGGGTAACTCTTTTATTCTCTTGTTTGCTCCTTTCTCCGACTTGTCTGGCTCTTGTCACTCAAATGTGTTTCCTGCCTGGTCCTTGTGAGCAAGTGAATTTGTAATTTTATGTGAGAGAAGTGCTCCTTGTCTCAGATTTAAAGGGGAAACTGTAGTTTAAAAGGGAAAAATATAGGGCTAGTTTATTCTTTAAACTTAAATAAATGAAACAAGTATTTCAATGGGAATTCAATTCTACTTTATTCTATCCAATTTCAAGCTATTTTCCAAGAAATAAATCTCATCTGCTTCCTACTTTCTCCCAGAATATCAGTACAACTATCATTAAGTAAGCCTGCATAAAGTACTAACATTAAAAAATAGTAATAATACAGAGTTGTAAAGAATGTATACAAATAAAAAGTTTTGAAGAGATATCTTGGATATGTCCTTAAATTTTCTTAAAAATCACTAAAATACTCCTTGAACTAAATATTTGTGATGAGTTTATCCTTTCACTTTCCAACTTCTGCTGCAGTATGGTCAATGGAAATTCAGCATTAAAGTTAAGAACATTTTAATGATTTAATGTTTCAATAGCAAATTTTAAATTATGGATTATTATTTTTATTGACACAGATTGAACAATTACATCAGCAGTTTTTATTGTTCAACTCATTAAATATCTCAAATTGCATATAATGCTTCATAGACTCTGGAACTTATTTAACAAATACTCCGAAAATAATAAACAGAACACGTTACTTTGAAAGTTTCCATATGTGTAGTAAAACCTTTAATTCTGGCATGTAAAAATTGTGATAAACCTCAAAGTATAGAGCTAAATTTCATTCCTAATAATTTGCTCTCAATGTTACTGCCATGTTGACTTACTCTCAGTAAATATAGCACTGCCCAGCAGCAAAAAGCAGGGGATGGTAGGATGCAGTGTTTGACTCTAGGAGAGTACAAGATGTATTATGACAAGTGTGTTAAGAAAATGGGATTGCCACAATATTAAAGAAAAAGTTTATTACAGATAATTGCTTGCTCTGTTTATGCTGCTTCTGTAGAACTAGGATAAGCAATTGAGCTTAAAGAGATTTATAATAGTTTTCATGAAGATGTATGAAATCCCAAAGTTGCAAGCTTTTTTAATCCACCTATAAATCATTTTATACATTTAATTTCTTCCTGTATAAATTTTATGGGACCGCACACAGGGAGAAAGTTTAAATTACTACACGCTTTCTGAAGAGGGAGATATCTCTGGGATTTTTTTCCCACATGTTTCCTGTCTAATGCATGATATAAATTCCAAGAGTTCAGTTATAAATGGTTAACAAATGCTATTTCACCACTCAAACATCTGTAGCTCTATAAGGTACTAGACAGAAACTATATTTGAGATAGACTACCTCAAAGTTGGGTTTGTTTACATTGCATGGGAGACTATAACAGCATATGTTCCATAAATCTCAAAAATAACAAATTATAATCCTAGATCAGATCAGTATATCATTATCATAAAGATTTGGTCTACAGGTGGGAGGTAACTGATTTTCACTAAGCATAGCATACATACAGACTTATGCATTGCTACATGTAGGAAACAGAGGTCCAGATTTCCAGGAAATTTGTAGACAGCTTTCCTATGTTGGTTTACTAAAGGGATGCCACTGGATCCTAGAATATTGTGACAGGGCCTAACTGTCCTCAAGGAGAAACATTTTCACAGTCAGATTTACACTGATAACCGAATCTTTGAAAGCACATTAGGTCCCAGGGAAGTTGAATTGTTATTTTACTACTCGGAGTTCTAGCAGTATTTAACCTAATCCTATGGAACTATCTGACTCATTCTACATGACTGTCTACCTGCATGTGACTTGATATGAAATGGACAAGTTAAGCAAAAACACAGTATATTTTGTTCATATTGATTTGTTTATTGGGATTGGGGGTGGGGCTGAGGAGGTGGTGATAGGTCTGATTAAGTATGAAAACGTTAGTCGCTCAGTCTTGTCTAACACCTTGCAACCCCAAGGACAGTAGCACTGTTCATGGAATTCTCCAGGCAAGAGTACTGGAGTGGGTTGCCATTCCCTTCTCCGGGGGATCTTCCTGACCCAGGAGTTGAATCTGGGTCTTCTGCATTGCAGGCAGATTCTTTACCAACTTGGTCACTAGGGAAGCCCGATTAAGTATAGCATGCAGTCTATGGGGTCACTGACGGTCGGACACGACTGAATGACTTCGCTTTCACTTTTCACTTTCATGCGTTGGAGAAGGAAATGGCAACCCACTCCAGTGTTCTTGCCTGGAGAATCCCAGGGAAGGGGGAGCCTGGTGGGCTGCCGTCTATGGGGTCGCACAGTCGGACACGACTGAAGCGACTTAGCATAGCACAACATAGCGTATATTTCTGACTCTTTTTCAAACAGATATTTTAATTCTTTTGTTGACCAAACATATTAATAATCAGAATAAGACTGAAAATCAAATTTTAACTCCTTGGGAAACTCCATGGATTTCACTTATCTTCCAAAGTAATGAATCTAGGGCATGCGGTTTTATTCAGACGGGCTCACTGAAATGGGACTTTGACTTGTTTAGCTGGTGTTTTGTGTTTTCTCTATCAACAAGAACTTCTTTGGAAAATGCAATTTCCTTTTGGCACAACTTCAACTCTTTACAGGGGCTCTATCTCCATTCACTTCTTCTACCTTTTCTTTAGGGAAACAAAGGTTTTGCACTATGAACAATTTAATTTCTGAAGAAGTTGCATATCTATTCATGCTAACACACGAATAAGGAGAATACTGACTAACTTTTATATTTGACTATACTATGACAAAGGTTATATATAAATATTAAAATAACCATTGCAATTGCAGTGAAGCCTTTAGGAAGAATAAAAATTTTAATCTGTTTCTGCTTTAAATAGGTACATTTAGTTAATTATATATATGTGGGAGTGTAAATTTTTTATTTTAAAATATCTTTTGAGAATGATTTATGTCTGAAAAGATTTTTTGCTATCTCTGCCTTAAATTCTTCCCATATGTAAATTATGTAATAAATTTGATTGATACTGACAAAGCTCTTCGTGGATATATGGTATATCCACGATGGACTATTAAGCCTTATCAAGTCTACCTCTTAAAATAAGAAATGACATTGACTATTGCTTATAAAGTATAAAGTCTAATTCATTTGAAAGACCAATAAAAATTTTAGAAACTCTTTTAAAAAATAAATTCTAGATATACTTTATGCATGCACATGTGAATGTTTGTGTATTCAATTTTAAAGATTCTTCAATGCTTGGATGAGCTTACACAGGACAAGGAGTTTAAAAATTCAGCTAGCTATGGAGCTGCCCTGAGCAAGTCATTTAATCATTACTGCCATCATCTAGAAAATGAGAGAGTTAGTTACTACATTTCCTTTGGACTCCAAAAATCCATGAACCTGTGTAGCTTAAGGCAGAGTTTTTCTAACTATAGTGTGCATCAAAATCAATGAGAAGGCTTACTCAAACATGGATTGCTAAACTCTACCCCAGAATTTCAGATTCAATAGTTCCAGAGATGGGCCCGTGAATTCGCATTTCTGACATATGCCAAGGTGATGCTGATCTGGGGACCATGTTTTGAAATTGAATAAAGTGTTAACACACCAGAGTTTCACAATCATGAAGTTAATGGCAGGTTAAGTTATCTGATTTCAACAGGTAGATAAGGGAAGTTAGTGCCCTGCTCCCACTTAATGAGTACTGTTTAAGAACTAAATATATATTCAAAAGTGTCTCCTACGTGTAAGAGGTTTATTGTGTAACTGAAGACTCATCTATATATTCTTAATACACCAGTAAAAAATGATATCTAATTGAAGATAAAGATGGGTAAATAGGTAGATGTGTAGATAAAGAAATGACAACAACCTTCATGTTGTCCCTGAATATACTAGGAAACCTGAAGATATTTTAATTTTATTTAAAACACTATAAAAATTAATGAGTTAGCCTTTTCACTACTGCAGTTCAGGTTACCTTTTAAAACACAAACACAAGTGTTCGTTACCTGTGCTAAAATGGTACCATTGTTGGTTATTGACTTATATTTTAAAGCAATAAGTTAAACAAACTATATTATGTTCATTGTTGTCATCAAATATAACAGGCAACATTAATCTTCTAGAATTTAATATTACTTTAATTTTAATTCTATTCTCCATTGCCACAGGGATTTAAAATTTCTTTCACACTTGACTTTATAGTTTATGCATGACAAAACGATATGCTGCTGTACTAAAGTAATTTTCTAGTTGATAGTTTTAGTACCATCCTCTTATTTTACAGTATTTTACATATAATAAATGTTCTATGCCACTAAATTTTGACTTAGGTTAGCAAAAACATGATGCCTCTAATATTTCCCTAAGAAGATAATTCAACTAGAATATTTTCTAATTGTATGCTAATCTTATTGGAAATAATGACATTAATTAATCAATATTGAACACTGATTACTTTTGAATGCAGTATTACAGTAGCTCAGTTGCTTTAGGGACAAGACTAATTGCAGAAAAAACTGAATTCTAAAAGAATGAGAACTGGTTTTTAAATTCATAACACTTCAGTTTCAAGAAGCTCTTTCATTTCAATTCATAAAAGTCTTACTGAGCATGTACATTGCACCATTCCTTGAAAAGAGAAAGTTCTAGTATCTTGAACTGAATAAAAATTATAGTAAGTAAAAGACAAGGGCAAAGAAAATCTTAGAATTTGATGATAGCATATAGCAATAACATGCTGATTGTACTGGACTGTCTAAGAAATGGATTATTGTCTGGGCAGGAGTGGCATGCTTCACAAAAAGACTGCTAGTTGATTGTGTTTCAAGTAGTTTTTTGTTTTATTTGTTTAAGATTTGACAAGAGTCATAGCAAGGACTCTTCCTTGGAGAGAAAATAGATATCCACAGTCATGATGGTATTAAAAAAGCATGCATGTTCAGGGAACTAAAATTTTGTGATGATAGTATGTTAATCGTTCAGTCATGTCGGACTCTTTGCGACCCCATGGACTGTAGCCTGCCTGGCTCCTCAGTCCATTGGATTCTCCCGGCAAGAATACTGGAGTGGGTAGACATTCCCTTCTTCAGGGGATCTTCCTGACCCAGGGATCGAACCCAGGTCTCCTACATTGCAGGCAGATTCTTTACTATCCGAGCCACCAGGGAAGCCTTCCTGGGATCATAGTGGTATCAACATAACCATGATCCCAGTCATCGTAGAGGCTGTGATTCCATCAGAAGGAATAACTGGAGGGAAAAAAGCGATAAGTACAAGATGTAATGTGAAATTATAGGCTAAGTTCCTGAACTGCTTTGGGGAAATCAGAAAGGTCTTCCAAAGAACATAACTTTTAAGTCAAAACATTAAAGGCTAATGACTAACCAGAAAATAAGAAGCAGAGAAAGTGTGCTCCAAGCAGACTGAGTAGTAAGCATAAAAGCCCAGAGATGAGGGAGATCATGGGATGTTTAAGAATCTAAAAATTTGCATGACTGGAAGTAGAATGGTTGAAATGGACTCGAGCTCTCATCTTACTTGACTTGTAAGGAATAACTGATTCTGGTGACCATCTTCTCCTTGAAACACTATCATTCAGTGTCTCTGATGTCACACTCTGCATTTTTCCTCTAACTCTCTTCACTCTTGCTGTCAATCAGTTTTTATCACGTCACCCTCCTTTATAAATCCTTAAATCCATCTTTGCTATGTGCCCTGTCTACATAATCTCACCTACCTGCATAGTTTTCATTGGCATCGTCATCAACAGTATCAACCCTATCACATACTTTTCCAGTCCAGACTTCTCTTCAGAGCTCTAGGCACAATTGTACAACTTCTACATTAACATCTCCCTTTACTTATCATCTCAAATTGAACATATACCAAGTGAAACTGATCTTTTGTGCCAAATCTGGGTCATAGTCACTCCTTTCTATCTTAGCAGAGATAGATGTGCATCACAGATATATGGAAGACACCTCCAAGCTTATCACTTTCCTTAACTGATATCCAAGACTATAGGGTAATTTATAGTAAAAGTACCTTGAAGTATTTGTGCCTCTATTTTCCTTTTCTCTCACTTCAAGCAAGGCTCTTATTCCATCCCTGAAGAATGTTTGTTCCAGGAGTGAAGGCAGAATTTAAGATGATGGTTCTTTCTATCTATGATAGCAGCTTAATTGTGGCTTCAGACTAAAGAGAGATCAGCCCCTTGAGGCAGGGTGGAAGAAAGTACTACCAAGCATGTGAACCATGTGAGACCAAATATCCTAGGAAGGAGGTGGGATGGTAAGGAAGGTAGGAAATCAAGAGGTGGAACTCTGGGTTTGCGTAATAGCAGCAGAAAATAAGCTTTGAGAATTGAGATTAGAGGTATTTATAAACACACGTTTGGTATGATTCTTAGTGTATACATCTAACCCTGAAGAATTAGCCTTTGTATATTAACACACCCCCCTCACACATACACACACAGTGATGCACTGACAGGTTTTAGTAACTCCTGTAATAGGGAAAGGGATTCTAATCTTCATTCTTTTGCCATCAGTTCTCACATCCTTACTGCATTCAATTTTCTCAACCAATTTTTTTTCAAAATTCTGTAAAATTGGGATGGAATACTTGTAGACACCTGCAATATGCCAACACGTGAGTGTCTTATTCTAGGAATACTCTTGAAAATATCATCTGTTGTAGTAACTTATGGTAGTTTTGCTTTCATTTTGTGAGACTCCTCTGCAAGATAAAGAGTTCTGGATGAATACATTTGCATATGGATGTATAAAGGGAGTTAGGACTTCCCTGGTGGCTCAGACGGTAAAGTGTCTGTCTATAATGCGGGAGACCGGGGTTCGATCCCTGGGTGGGGAAGACCCCCTGGAGAAGGAAATGGCAATCCACTCCAGTACTATTGCCTGGAAAATCCCATGGACAGAGGAGCCTGGTATGCTACAGTCCATGGGGTCGCAAAGAGTCGGACACGACTGTGTGACTAATCACATAATCACACTTAAAGGAGGGGAAGCTAGGTTATAAAAATATTTTTAATCCCTAATTTGAAGTCCCATATATAAGCAGCCTTGAAATATTTATATCCTTGTAGTAACTAAGTGACCCACTCATCTGTCACTGAACACAGTCCAGATATAATAATAGGCTGATGCTGATATAGGAGAACTTGGAGGCTTAAAAGTCCTTTAATTGATGTATTATTTCTCCTTGAGAGTTTTGAGAAACTAGAACTTTGATCACACGCTATGTATCTTTTCCTTGTTTGTTTTTTCTACTTGTATCTAAATTTTCTCAACTCAGACCTAGGTCAAATCCTAATTATTTATGTCATTCTCTGTGACCTAAAGTAAATCACCTAATTATGTGAACTTTATTTTTTCCCATTAAGTTGTAGATGATCTCAGGGACCTCTCTAATTTTCACCATTTTATGATGCAGTATATGTGAATATAGATATATACACACACACACATATATATGTATATTTCTAATTGCTTCATTTTGGTATGCTATAAATTAGAAGAGTAAGGTCTATTCAAAGAAAAATCAATTAAAGATATGTGATACAAGGGTCATAGAAGTATTTATTTTTTCCTCATATACGTAAAAATATTTATGACTAGGGGTAGGCTTATTTTTTTTTCCAAATGTGTGTCATTATTGTTTGGGTAATCTGTTGCTACATTATAATATATCTCCAAATTAGAAGCTCATGTCTTTTTTCTCAGTTGTACATACACAAGCTGGGCAGTGTTTATCAGTTTTCTTCATAGCAGTAGCTGGGGCAACTTGACTGAGACTGTCTGATCGACATCTAAAACTATTCCCCTCATAGAGGGCAAATTAGTTGTTGATTTGCTATTGATTGATAATTCAGACTATCGTTGGAGTCTTTGATTCTTCTCCAAGTAGTGTCAGTCCAGGAACTGCTTGGGCTTCCTTAAAACATGGTAAATTCTAAGCATGGGTATTCTAAGGGGAGCATCTGGGAAAGTAAGCATTTCAGGAGACCCAAAAGGAAGCTTCAAGTCTTCTTGTGATCTGGCATCAAAATTCCTGTAAGTCACTTCCACTGAATTCTTTAGTGAATCAAGTCACAAGACCAGTCAAAATTCAATGAATGAGTGCAACTACTCTCCATGAGAAAAATAATAAAGTTTGTGCTTATCTTTAATTTGCTGCAGACAGTATCCCCTCAAGGTACTTTATTAAAAAGTGCTAACTAAGTCCTCTATCTTTTCCTTCAGTTTTGTTTCCCATCTAAGTTGGAGTTGATGATGACTTGATTAGGTTTACAATTTTCTGTTTCCACTGTAATGAGACAGACATAAAAATCACTAAATATAATTCGAAATGGTGAATTTAAAATTTAGAATGAGAGGTACACAAAGAACTATGGGAATATAGGAAAGGCATTCACCAAACTTGAAGCAACAGAAGGCTTTGGAAAGGAAGTAATGATGAACTAATTCTCTAAGTATGATTTAGAGTACAAGCCAGAGTCGTCATATACCTGTCCATATGCGTACACTATGAAACATGTGTAGTTGCACTTGCCTGAGCTGTCATGTGGGAAAGGGCAAAATTTATTCTGGGCCCTGAAACAGCATGAACAAAGGCAATCAATTATGGAAAAAAAATTAGTTGGGTTCAGAGAAATGCAAGAATTTTAGTGTGGCTAGACAACATCAAACACATTAAGTTAGGATATGAGGTCATGAGATGCTAGCTGAAGCACTGCAATTTTTTTAATGCTAGTATATTTTTAACTGTTTTTAATGTAAATTTCTCTTTGCATTTCACCTATTCAATCAGGTATTAAGGTTGGTGGTTTATTTCCTCCAAGAAAGTATATAGCAAGGTAGAAATCAGAAGTAGCTGGGGTTGAGAAAAAACAAGCTCTTTTCTTTGGAGTAGAATAATACACACCGAGTAAATCTAGAAGAAAGTGCAGAGAAAGAAGCTAATGATTTAAGTGGTTTACTTGTTACTTTTCTACAGGAATCTTAAAAAAAATGGCACTCTAGAACAGCCCATTTATTTTCACTATATTATCCATTAGTCTTGTCTTTACATAGACTCAAGTCCAGAGAGAAGAATAAATTATATTACACTCATTTTCCCCATTTCTACTCAGCTTATGGAAATGCGGCAGGTTCCGTTGTGCAGTTTAACTAAAAGGCTCCTGCTGAGAAAGGCATTTCCCAGATGGGGATTTCATCTTTCATGCAGACCCCAGACACACTGTATAAATAATGCATCCCTTACTCCTGGCTGGATAGGGCGATGTTTCACCTATAAGGATGCCTCTCCAGGAAGCCATTGTTGCTCCACTTGTAGTCGTGCTCTTCTAATTTTTGAAAAGATTAGCACAGTTTTATCTTTAATAGCCACTTGATCATTGCAGAGATTAACACGTCATGTTGGAGACATTAGTCAAGAAAGCCTTAGAATACATCTTGAGGTCCTTACATCCCCCCAGACTGTGCAAGAGCACATTGATAGGTGTTTTCATGCTGCTATCTCTAAATTACATGCAGGTATTGAAAGGGTATGTTTATTAGATATGAGCCCACTGGTTTTTAATCAAATTTAGAGAGCTGCGAACAGAGCTCTCTCCCGATCTTTATCTTCCACTGACAGTAATGAATTTATCATTCTCCCTCTGACATTCCTCACAGGAAAGTCACAGCATTTTCTATTAGATCTCCTGAAGGCTCTGGGATGAACTAGGAGACCAGTGCCTTACCTAAGAAAAGGCAGAGCTCCTGAACTAATAAATGTCTGATTGCAATTTAAGCTAATCTAGAATAAGGATAAGTTATATAATGGATGTTTTAGAGGTTCTTCCAGACAGCTGGTATTACAAAAAAGAAAATTGAGTGGAAGAAATAATTACCTGTACCACTGAAATGCCCACCACTCACTCCTTGAAGATTATCATCTCAATGAAAATTTCCCAGACCCTTCTCACTGCCATCGAACTTAAGCATGTTCCAATCCCCAAGGTATACCAAAATTTTGATAATTATTAATAGAACAAGTTTGGCAAAGTGAAACCTATAGAACAAATCCAGTAAGTACTCCATGAGTTGTAAACCAGTTATATTGGAACACAACACGTTCACTGATTCATTTTCTATGGCTGTTTCCATTCTAAAACAACAGAGTTGAATAGCTGCAACTGAGACCAGATGGCCAGAAAATCCTAAAATAATTTTTCTCTGGTCCTTCACAGAAAATCCTTGCAAAGATACTAGCACTGAGAAAGCAGTTCTTTCTAGATATGTGAATCTTGAAAGGAATTTAAGTTCAACATTTCAAATAGTTTAATGTTTTTTATAAAGTAAAAACCACCTCTAACATCTTGAAATAGTTGATATAGATTTTTTTTGTAATATACATTGTTATACCATCTTTAATAGAGCATATTCAAATGATTTAAATTTCATGTGATGATTATATAAATCTCACTTAGTTTTCCTCTATAAAGTGAAATACTTACACTGTGTTAGAAGTATTAGGCAGAGTACAGGAGTAAATGAGCATTTATCCTAAGAATAAACTGGCACTTGCTTTCAGAAAATAAAATAAAATAAAATTCCCTAATGTTAGCTGGGGTTTTGCTCACTTGTTTTTTACGTTAAAGGTAAAGTGAAGGACATAGAACTCGGTTTCAACTCTAAGGCTATATTTCTGCAAAAATGAATTTTATAATGAAAAACTGAAGTAAACTTTTCCCAGGTGATTTTCTCACCCTTCAGGAAATCATTATCATTACCACTATTTCTGTCTCTATCTTTAGATTTGTCATTGGCATCCAAAACATTGCCTGTGAGTTCTACATCACTGGAACAATGAAGATAAGGTACTTCCCTGTCAGTTTGTACCTATTTGCCAGTTTTATAAGGTGGGAGGCAGCATGTCAATTGCCATTAAAAAAAAAAATGACAGTAACAGTATATTTTGCTGAGCACTAAATCTTAGAAAGCCTTTACCATTTAATAAGCAATGTTTTATACATATAAAAAGAATGACTTTTTATCTTGTAAGAAAACTACTGACATATACATAGTGAAAATTATAATGATAAGATGCAGTGAATCTTTTGTATATTGTTCACATATTTGACAAATTCCATTTGTAATGATACTTTATATATTGAATTATACTCTGAATTTTAGGTTAAATAAATAAAGCAAAACTATCAAGGAAGAAAATTGTAAAATATGAATTATTTCAGCCATTAATCTTGTTTTCACAGAATGAGTTGTACAGTATTCCATCTATAGGCTGTTAGCTTTGCCAAGTGATATGGTTATAAAATAATCTTTCACTGAAGGAGCTATGAGTCTGATAAAATTATTGTTAATTGTAGTTTGTTCAAATACAAAAAAGGAAGATGTTAATTATACATGTTTTATGTGTATCTGTGAATGAAATGCATGTAAACCAAACGGTAGGATGACACCTGGTACATAAATAGTGTTAATTAATAGTATACATTGGGCTTCCCTGGTGGCTCAGAGGTTAAAGCATCTGCCTGGGATACGGGAGACCTGGGTTCAGTCTCTGGGTTGGGAAGATCCCCTGGAGATTGAAATGGCAACCCACTCCAGTACTCTTGCCTGGAGAATCCCATGGACCAAGGGAGCCTGGTAGGCTACAGTCCATGGGGTCACAAAGAGTCAGACATGACTCAGTGACTTCACAATAGTATACGTTATTATTTCTGTTGCCAGTATATCAGGGTGCTGGATGAAAAAAAAAACACAAATTGTCAAAAGACAAAGAGAAATTTTGTCACAATAAAAAAGACATGCATAAAAACAATTATAAATCTAAGTTAATGGATACACAATGTATAACCATGTGCATTATGACATCAATAACATAAAGTGGAGAAGGGCAGAGTTGTGTAAGATGAGAGTTTTTGTATGTAACTGAAGTATGTATCAATTCAAATTAAATTACAATGCACTTTTTGCAGAAATAAAAAATCCAAGCTAAAACTCTTATGGAATTTCAACAGACCAGAAATAGACACAACAATCCTAGAAAAGTAGAACAAAGTTTGAGGATGTATATTTACTGGTTTTTAAAAGTTACTATAATGCTACAGTAATCAAAACAATACAGTACTCACATAAAGATGAAAAGCAGGCACAGGCACACAGACTGATGAAACAGAACAGAGAGTCCAAAAATAAATCCTTGCCTACATGGTCAGATGATCTTTGACAAGATGCCAAGACTATTTAATTCAGTACTTATCCATATGGTGGAATATTATTCACCCATAAAACATAATGCTAAGTGAAATGTGCCTCACTCAAAAGGACAAATATTATATGATTTCACTTATATGAGGTACCTAGAGTAGTCAAATTCATACAAGCAGAAAGTAGAATAGCAGTTACTAGGGGGAGGGGACAATGAGGAATTGTAGTTTATGGACATAAGAATTTCAATTTAGGATGATAAATAGTTATGAAAATTGCTGATGTTTATGATTCTACAACAATGTGTATGCATTTAATGCTTCCCTTTTTGCTCAAAATAATTGAAATGGTAAATTTTATGACATTAAAAAAAACACAAAACCTCCTGATTTGATGTGAAAGACAACATTACCAATGAGTGATGTTATCAATTAGTTATTTGTTTGAAACTGATAAAGACTTCCAGTAGCCAATAAGTTCACATCTGTTTCTTGAGCTTTAAAGAATTCAAAACAGGAAATAACATTCAGCCAAATAGCTGTTACATGGGAAATTTCACATCTGGGTATAGCTTCCTTCCATATTTTTTCACTGTAGAGGACATGCTAAGTTGTAACATGAATTTTAGACAAGTGAGCCCCCTTCAATACAGAGCACACATCCTTTCCATCTATATTTATTCACCTTCTATAGCCAACATGAGAACGTGCATCAGGTAACATATTCCCAGTGAAACTCATCAATCAAAGCTTTCACTAAAAACTGCTGATGACATTTTCCACTATCCCCACTCACTAGTCTTGGAAACAGTATTAGAAGAATATAAATTCAGGTCCATATTTTCAAGTGTCTCTGAGTTTAGGGTATGATTTCACACCAGCTGTTCCCCTTTACCTACAGATGCTATTCCAGATGTTTGACTCTGCCATAGGTTAGAGCCTCCAATTACAGCACTAAACTTAATGCCCATCGAATATAATTTAGCACTTGGTTTTGTAACCCATTTTTAATAATTTTTGCCTGTCAGTAACAAAGTGAGTCAAAGCATCCATGGCTAGGCAACAAATAGAGGAAACCCACACATGGTGGGCAGATACCCTGTGAGAGAACTAGCTGCAGGCCATGGGTGAGTTCCATACAAGTAGACTCATAAGCAGTAAGATGAGCAGGCAGGAAGACACCACAGCAGGCAACAAACAACTGCACAAGCAGACAGGCCTTCTGAGTCAAAAGTTTCGGTGAGTGACTGACAGGATGACAGAATATGGCAACGAGAGATTGGCCACAGGTAGCTTGAGAAGCTTGAGCACTAGTCATCAGGTGTGAGTAAGCAGTGCTCATATCAGGGGTCTGGGTTTCTGAAGAAGGTTCTGGGAAGACTAACATGTACAAGGTGCAGTCTTTGCCTCAGAGGGACACCTTATGAATGCTAGGACTCAGACTATCCACAAATAAAAAGACAAATCAGGACACCAATGACAGAAAATGAGGCACAAATCAAGATAAAGAATATCAGTAAATCAGTTAATGCTTAGTAGATAAGCTGATGACTTACACTCTAAATTCTCCTCAACATGATGGAAATTTGTCCTTGCATTAAATAGGAAATGTATCATTTTACTCTCAAAAACGAGGGCTACACATTCCAACTGTAGTAATGATCCAGACCTTTCTATTTATGTGAAGCAACCTCTAACATTGCTAGCGTGTCGTTGATATTTATCTGTCTTTAACTTCTCCTCTATGTTAAGAGTCACTCACAGAGGTAACTGGCTGTTCAGGAGGACCCAGCTTACACTGGATGACTTCCAAACGAACTCAAAGAGAAAGGATGTACATGCCAGCAAGAGCAGGAAAATGTATATTTTTATACACTTAGCATAGAATTCAGAGAAGGCAATGGCACCCCACTCCAGTACTCTGGCCTGGAAAATCCCATGGACGGAGGAGCCTGGTAGGCTGCAGTCCATGAGATCGCTAAGAGTCGGACACAACTGAGCGACTTCACTTTCACTTTTCACTTTCATGCATTAGAGAAGGAAATGGCAACCCACTCCAGTGTTCTTGCCTGGAGAATCCCAGGGACAGAGGAGCCTGGTAGGAGGCCGTCTGTGGGGTCGCACAGAGTTGGACATGACTGAAATGACTTAGCAGCAGCAGCAACAGCAGCATAGAATTGCTTGATAGAATATTTTTAGAGGGCAGCTGGGCAGCATTTATTGTTAACTCATTACTGCCTGGGAGATTTTTGTAGAAACTAATGCCTGTGGCCTGTGATTTGTTATGTAAGTGATATTGATACATCTCTGGTCAATAATGTGTTAAAATCACTAACTTAGAAATTCCACACCTAAGAATCTTTCCTGAAGATTGAGCAAAGATAGAAGTGCAGGGGTATTAGCTGAAAATGTATTTGTTACAACCAAAAACTAGAGGCCCTATACCATGTAGTTATAATATGAATTAAAATTTATAGTATCTATACAGAACACAGAATAAAATCAGCATATAGTGCTTGTTGAATAAAATACATATGCCCCTAAAAAGCAGAATGGCTAATATAATACTGTCTTATTTAGCTAATGGAATATATGATGCTTTTAAAAATAATAAGATATTTTATTACAGATATGTTACTGAGTAGAAAAGTTATTTAGAAAACCATATATGGTGTGATTACATTTTTATAAATATATATACACATGAAGTATGTAATAGAATATGTAATAGACATATAAATAAAAGGTATTTTTGCTAATTATTTTAATCAAATGTCATAACATTAGGTATCATGTTAAGAAAATTATTAATCAGTATTGAGATAAGAACAAAGAATAAAATTCCTAGTGTTGCTTTCATTTCTCTGAAGGGCTAAGAGGAAAAGATTGTACTCAGTTCAGTTCAGTCGCTCGGTCGTGTCCGACTCTTTGTGACCCCATGAATCGCAGCACGCCAGGCCTCCCTGTCCATCACCAACTCCCCGAGTTCACTCAGACTCATGTCCATCGAGTCAGTGATGCCATCCAGCCATCTCATCCTCTGTCATCCCCTTCTCCTCCTGCCCCCAATTCCTCCCAGCATCAGAGTCTTTTCCAATGAGTCAACTCTTCGCATGCGGTGGACAAAGTACTGGAGTTTCAGCTTTAGCATCATTCCTTCCAAAGAAATCCCAGGGCTGATCTCCTTCAGAATGGACTGGTTGGATCTCCTTGCAGTCCAAGGGGCTCTCAAGAGTCTTCTCCAACACCACAGTTCAAAAGCATCAATTCTTCGACACTCAGCCTTCTTCACAGTCCAACTCTCACATCCATACATGACTACTGGAAAAACCATAGCCCTGACTAGACAGACCTTAGTTGGCAAAGTAATGTCTCTGCTTTTGAATATGCTATCTAGGTTGGTCATAACTTTTCTTCCAAGGAGTAAGCATCTTTTAATTTCAGATTAAGATTATACTGCTTAGCATTAAATTCATGGGTATGACATAATTCTCACTGAGCCTCAAGAGAACCAGAAACTTTGGAGCTGTGAGTAGCATTGTAACTGGAGAAAGTCTGTGAGGTTGCTGGGGGTAACTATTCAAATCAAAGTATTTACCACCAACCATCTCCAAAAGAAGCTAACAACAAAAGACTCAAGGTTTCTCAAGACATTCCTATGTTCTTAGCCAAAGAAAAACACAAAACAAAGAATTTCCCAGGTAAAAAAGATTGGATGTTAGGGTGACACTGGAAAGTGTTTGTGAGAATACTGGAGATTGGGAAGTGCTCAGAAATTCTTTTTAATTTCCTTCTTCACTAAGATTTTTTTTGTTGAAGCCCCAACTCTACAAAGGAAATTTCCTTTATGTCAAGTAAAAGTCAATTTTCCAATTTTAGAAGTTTTCCCTGAAACCTAATTTTGACTGTTTTTTTTCATCTCACATCTCTGTGTCTGTGTTATTTCCTGTCTTATGTAAAGCTTAAACTGATAGCCTCATGTCTTCTTAAATAGAAAACTCTTTGAAGTAGTGACTATAAATTATATTTCACATCTTCATCATAGTTTATAAGGACAACATTTTGCATGGTATGGGTTTTCTGCAAATCCTAGCTGAATGTGTGAATAAAATTAAAATTTAATGTGATTAAACAACAGTGATATAAAGCCCCAATTCTAGTGATGGGTGGCATGATAGTCATTTTTTTTTTAGCTGTAATAGTCATCAGAATTTCAATGCAATTAGAAATATAATTATTCATAACTGAAATGTCTGTTGTCTGTTAGCATACTCATGAATATATTTAGATATCCCCAGTGTGTTATTTTTATTCTCACAATTTAGGCCTAGGAAAACTTTATAAGGTGCAATTAATTCTTCCACCCTAAGGTGCTAAAGTATCTTTTGTATATGAAGTTTGTATGCGTAGAAACTTCAAAGCTTTGCCACCTAATTCTAGGTCTTTAAAAAAAGTAATTCATTTAGTTTCAAACTTTCTCCTCTTTATTCCTGCTAGAAAGTTATCACAGCTTCTTAAAAATGGCAGAAAACTTTAACCACCAGTAAATATTCAGAAAAAAAATTTTACTGCAATTAAGTAAAATTTAAGTATATCTTTTTAAAAAGGCTCAAGTATTAATAAGATAGACAAAATTTAGTTCAAATAATGATCAAAGTAATGCTAAGTGCTAAGAAACTGTGTATATTTGTTAGTCGTTCGGTCATGTCCAACTCTTTGTGATCCCACGGACTGTGGCCCACCAGGCTCCTCTGCTCTTGGAATTTTCCAGGCAAGGATACTGGGGTGGATTGCCATGCTCTTCTCCAGCTAAGAACTGTATCTATGCAAATATCTGGATTTTTCGAAATGAATTAATACCATAAATGAGGAATAAACAGTCTTTTTAACTCCACTTACTCATTCACTTTTAATAAGGTGATATAATTTGTATTATTATCTCAGAATTCAGTTCTTAATAGTAGGTATCTAGAAGCTTATATTTTCACTTCCTATAATACTTTATTACCTACTCCAATTGCTTTAATTCAGTATCTTCCTAAAAAAAATCACTCCTCAGAAGAGTCACAAGGAGTCTAGGGGAATTGTATCTAATGGTTTTGCAATGGTCTGAATTATATCTCCAAGGCAATTTTGCTTTTTGATGTCATCTTTCAATAACATTTCCTTAGCTTCTAACTGTAGGAGCTTTTAAGAAGTTGAATTTTTCTCACAAGATGTAATGAACTCTAAGTCCACTTATGCAACAAATATTTCTAACTTTTGTTAAACAGCTTAGAACAACATGAAAGATACTTGAGAAAAATATATCAACAGCAAAATCAACAGCAAAAAAAATTGTGAGCCTCACTGTGAAAATTCTGGTTTTCATTGTGGATATATCTTGGTAATATTTGGAAATGTTTGAATGGGAGAGAAGAATGTGTTTTCAACCTTCTGAGTCTCCCTTTTGTTTTTTTCCTACTCTCCATCTCCCAGTGTTGTATTTTATCATTTGTATCCACTTGTGTTATGTGAGTCTGACCTATAACTAGTTAATCCTAAATGAACTATTACTGTGTCATCTTTGCTTTGACTCTGTTGTTAAAACATGAAAGACAGGTCAATTACCACCCAATTCTATCTGCTTAGTTACATGTTCATGTTGGACAATATAAGTCATTACAGTATTCTGAATTATGTTTTTTTTTAATTCTGTGTATGATGCCTATTAACAACAGATATAGTCTCTATCCATGTATCTCTACATGGATACAATATCCATGTATGTTGGATATTTGTAGAAGTGGATCCAGATTTTATGGAACCTGAAGCTTAACTAAGTATGGGATCCTATTAAAATAAAAGAACCAAAAATGAAATTAAATATAAATATGAAAGCTATATTGACTGAATAAAGAAATACAATAAAACCAAATTTACAAAAATTAATTTATTGCATGCATAAAATTCAGAAAATAATTATTTGTGTCTAACATACTTCTAAGATTAATTTTTCCATATTTATTTTTTACTGTAAATCTTCAGTCACCTATGGATGGGACAATCATTTTACAATATCTTTTTTCTGAAAAGACTATAAATATAGTTCAGCCTTTCCTCTAGACTATTTGATAGAATATTATTATGATTACTAGTTGGGAGGTGTCAAATCTCCAGACAGACTTACTTTATGTTTATAGTAATACTGTAGATTTTGACTCACAAACTCAAGAATTATAAGTTCTACCGTGTATGATTTCCTATCAAGAATAAAAATAATGTATTCTGCATTTAAAATTACATATTCCAGACAGAACTTAAGCTCTTAGTTGGCATCTTTAAGAAACTTACACTTTGATTACAATTTTACACATTTGATGATAAGAAAAAATTTCGACATAGTAGCTTATGGTTCCATACATGTTAGATTTTATTTCATTTCCACTCCCTGCACAGTCCCAGTGTTGAATATTATCATATTGTATAAGAACTCCAAGCCCTACACGTTTGGGTCTTGACTGAGGGAAGTCCTCATGGTGGAAGACAGGCATATTCCTGGGAGCCAAGCTTACTCTTAGACAGTTGCAAACCATATAAATATACCTCATTCAACCCAAACTATAAGTATTCTCAATTCAACATCCCTTACCTGAATCCAAAACACACCTATAGACACAAGTGACATTGTAGAAGTTATAGTAGATAGAGCAGTAGACTACTGATTGGAGCAAAAATGCTTTAATTTTGCAAATATGGCAAACACTTATAACCATGCAAGCACAGGTCGATGGCACATTCTAGCATCCTGAAATTGATGTACTATATACAAATGAGTTTTATTTTAAATTGCCTCTGAATATACAAAATATTTTAAAAAGTTGTTTGGCCATTTCATGTGTGATATCTCATTTTATTCTCTTAATCAATCCTGAAATTTTCAAAGTATTCCTATTTTACAAGGAATAAATCAAAGACTCAGTTAAGTTACATAAGCCCCAAGATTTTGAGGTGGTAGATAACTAACTTAGAATTTAATTCAGGTCTGCATTTACCTAAAACCCTTATTAGTCTCTATACTGCTTAGCCATAGACATTAGTGAATGAAGTACCTGATGTTTCATAAAAAGGCAAATTTCAGAGTTTCATTCCAAGGATCTCAAGTTATTTTGATGTAAGTGTAATGAGGATATCTCCACTCTTCGCCAGTAGCATATTGTGCACCTACTGATCTGGGGAGTTCATCTTTCAGTGTCATATCTTTTTGCCTTCTCATACTGTTCATGGGGTTCTCAAGGCAATAATACTTAAGTGGAGTGCTATTTCCTTTTCCAGAGGGCCATGTTTTGTCAGAACTCTCCACCATAACCATTCAGTCTTGGGTGACCCTACACAGAATGGCTCATAGTTTCATTGAGTTAGACAAGGCTATGGCCCATGTGATCAGTTTGATTAGCTTTCTGTGATTGAGGTTTTCATCCTGTCTGCCCTCTGATGGATAAGGATAGAGGCTTAGGGAGGCTTCCTGATGGGAGAGAATGACTGGGGGAAACTGGGTCTTGTTCCTATGGGCAAGGGCATGCTCAATAATACTTCAATCCAATTTTCTATTGATGGGTGGGGCTGTGTTCCCTCCTTGCTGTTTGACCTGATACCAAACTATAGTAGGGCTAAGGAAGACAATGGAGACCTACCACAAAACATCTTATGTACATAACTCAGTTGGTAAGGACTCTCCCTGCAGTGCAGGAGACCCACTTTCGAGTCCTGGGTCGGGTAGATCCCCTGGAGAAGGAAATGGCAACCCACTCCAATATTCTTGCCTGGAGAATCCCACGGACAGAAGAGCCTGGCAGGCTACAGTCCATGGGGTCACAAGAGTCAGACATGACTTAATGACTAAACCATCACCACCACTCACTGGTGTATGTCTATATTCCACATACAAAAGAGATGACTCTACATATGGACATCACTGGATGGTCAAAACCGAAATAAGATTAATTATATTCTTTGCAGCCAAAGATGGAGAAGCTCTATACAGTGAGCAAAAACAAGATGAGCAGCTGACTGTGGCTCAGATCACAAACCTTTATTGCAAAATTCTGACTTAAATTGAAGAAAGCAGGGAAAACCACTAGTCCATTCAGGTACGACCTAAACCAAATCCTTACAATTATACTGTGGAGGTGACAAATAGATTCAAGGGGATAGATCTGATAGACAGAGTGCCTGAAGAACTATGTAGAGAGGTTCATGACATTGTACAGCAGGCAGTGATCAAGACCATCCCCAAGAAAAAGAAATGGAAAAAGGCAAAACGGTTGTCTAAGGAGGCCTTACAAAGAGCTGAGGGAGAAAAAGAGAAGTTAAAGGCAAAGGAGAAAAAGAAAGAATGCAGAGTTCTAAAGAATAGCAAGGAGAGATAAGAAAGCCCTCCTCAGTGATCAATGAAAAGAAATAGAGGAAAGCAATAGAATGAGAAAGACTAGAGATCTCTTCAAGAAAATTAGAGATACCAAGGGAACATTTCATGCAGAGATGGGCACAATAAAGGACAGAAATGGTAGGGATCTAACAGAAGCAGAAGATATTAAGAAGAGGTGGCAAGAATATACTGAAGAACTACATAAAAATGATCTTAATAATCTGGATAACCACAATGGTGTGATCACTCA
The DNA here is from genome assembly GCF_014754425.2 of Oryx dammah. Lineage (NCBI taxonomy): Eukaryota > Metazoa > Chordata > Mammalia > Artiodactyla > Bovidae > Oryx > Oryx dammah. The sequence goes on from NW_024070211.1 coordinate 78,672,615, forward strand.
CCTAGAGCCAAAGAGCCATCCTAGAATGTGAAGTCAAGTGGGCCTTAGGAAGCATCACTATGCACAAAGCTATTGGAAGTGCTGGAATTTCAGCTGAGCTACTTCCAATCCAAAAAGATGATGCTGTGAAAGTGCTGCACTCAGTATGTCAGCAAATCTGAAAAGCTCAGCACTGGCCTTAGGACTGGAAAAGGTCAGTTTTTATTCTAATCACAAAGAAAGGCAATGCCAAAAACTGTTCAAACTCCTGCACAATTGCACTCATCTCACATACTAGCAAACCAATACTCAAAATGCTCCAAGCCAGGCTTCAACAGTATGTGAACTGTGAACTTCCAGATGTTCAATCTGGATTTAGAAAAGGCAGAGGAACCAGAGATCAAATTACCAACATCCACTGGATCACAGAAAAAGCAAGAGAGTTCCAGAAAAACATCTACTTCTGCTTTTTGGCTACACCAAAACCTTTGACTGTGTGGATCATGACAAACTGTGGAAAATTCTTCAAGAGATGGGAATAGCAGATCACCTGACCTGCCTCCTGAGAGATCTGTATGAGGTCAAGAAGCAACAGTTAGAACTGGACATGGAACAACAGACTGGTTCCACATCGGGAAAGGAGCACCTCAAGGCTGTATAATGTCACCCTGTTTATTTAACTTATATGCAGAGTACATCATGTGAAATGCTGGGATGGATGAAGCACATGTTGGAATCAAGATTTCCAGGAGAAATATCAATAACCTCAGATAACGCAGATGATAACATCCTAATGGCAGAAAGCAAAGAGGACCTGAAGAGCCTCTTGTTCAAGGTAAAACAGGAGAGTGGAAAAGTTGGCTAAAACTCAACATTCAAAAAACTAAGATGGTATCTGGTCCCATTACTTCATGGCAAAGAGATGGTGAAACAATGGAAAGAGTGAATGATTTATTTCCTTGGACGCCAAAATCACCGCAGATGGTGAATGCAGCCGTGAAATTAAAAGCCACTTCCACCTTGGAAAAAAAGCTATGACCAACCTAGACAGCATATCAAAAAGTGGAGACATTACTTTGTCAACAAAGGTCTGTCTAGTAAAAGCTATTATTTTTCCAGTAGTCATGCATGGATGTGACAGTTGGGAGTACAAAGAAAGCTGAGCACCAAAGAATTGATGCTTTTGAACTGTGGTGTTAGAGAAGACTCTTGAAAGTCCCTTGGACTGCAAGGAGATCAAAACAGTTAATTCAAATTAGTCCTGAATATTCATTGGAAAGACTGACTCTGAAGCTGAAGCGCCAATACTTTGGCCACCTGATGCAAAGAACTGACTCATTGGAAAAGACCGTGATGTTGGAAAAGATTGAGGGCAGGAGGAGAAGGGTGGGACAGAGGATGAGATGGCTGGATGGCATCACCTACTCGATGGACGTGAGTTTGAGTAAGCTAAGGGAGCTGGTAATGGGCAGGGAAAAATGGCATGCTGCAGTCGATGATTTCACAAGTCAGACACAACTGAGCAACTGAACTGAACTCAACTGGACTGAGGACAGCTCAATGAGAAACTCTATTTTGCATCACAGTGCTCTGATATCTTGTAATTCATCAATTCTCATTGAAATTAATTATGAACCAAGCATTCACCTATCTAGTTAGAAAGTATCACTGGTAACTGGAGATTAAAATCCTTGATCAGAAATTGTTTCATCCATGGGGGGGGGGGAAATTTTCAAAGAGAACCTAAGAATAATCGATTCAGGCATTTTTAATATACATCTCCTTGTTTATTTGTAATCAATGTCATTATTATGTCTATGTACATGTACATGTGGAAAACATTAATTTTCAATCCAATACCAAAGAAGTCAAATGCCAAAGAATGTTCCAACTACTGCACAATCTCACTCATCTCACATACTAGCAAGGTAATGCTCAAAATTCTCCAAGCTAGACTTCAACAGTACGTGAACTGTGAACTTCTAAACGTTTAAGCTGGATTTAGAAAAAGCAGAGGAACCAGAGACCAAATTGCCAACATCCATTGGATCACAGAAAAAGCAAGAGAGTTCCAGAAAAACATCTACTTCTGCTTTATTGACTGTGCCAAAGCCTTTGACTGTGTGGATTACAATAAACTGTGGAAAATTCTGAAAGAGATGGGAATACCAGACCACTTGACCTGCCTCCTGAGAAATCTGGATGCAGGTCAAGACACAACAGTTAGAACTGGACATGGAACAACAGACTGGTTCCAAATTGGGGAAGGAGCACCTCAAGCCTGTATATTGTCACTCTGCATATTTAAGTTATATGCAGAGTACATCATGTGAAATCATGGGTTGCATGAAGCACAAATGGAATCAAGATTGCTGAGAGAAGTATCAATAGCCTCAGATATGCAGAAGACACCACCTTTATGGCAGAAAGTGAAGAAGAACTAAAGAGCCTCTTGATGAAAGAGGAGAGTGAGAAAGTTGGCTTAAAACTCAACATTCAGAAAACTAAGACATGGCATGCAGCCCCATCACTTCATGGACAATAGATTGGGAGACAATGGACACAGTGAGAGATTTTATTTTCTTCGGTTCCAAAATCACTGCAGATGGTGACTGCAGGCATGAAATTTAAAGATACTTGCTCCTTGGAATAAAAGCTATGACCAACCTAGACAGCATATTAAAAAGCAGAGACATTACTCTGCCGCCAAAGGTCCATCTAGTCAAAGCTGTTTTTTCCAGTAGTTAAATATGGATAGACTATAAAGAAAGCTGAGCACTGAAGAACCGATGCTTTTGGACTGTGGTGTTGGAGAAGACTCTTGAGAGTCCCTTGGACTGCAAGATCAAACCAGTCAATCCTCAAGGAAATCAGTCCTGACTGTTCATTGGAAGGACTGATGCTGAAGCTGAAACTTGAATACTTTGGCCACCTGATATGAAGAACTGACTCCTTGGAAAAGACCCTGAAGCTGGGCAAGACTGAAGGTGGGAGAAGGGGATGACAGAGGATGAGTTCATTGGATGGCATCACTGACTCAATGAACATGAGTTTGAGCAAGCTCCAGGAGTTAGTGATGGACAGGGAAGCCTTGCATGCTGCAGTTCATGGGATCGAGGAGTCATACATGACTGAGTGACTGAAATAAACTGTAGCCAGTGAGATTAAAGGCCTTGTATATACATGAATGAGAAAGGCTGGGAGATGAAGACAGCTGAAATTCATACTAGGGAACCTGGGCTTTGTGTATCTTTCTGCACAGTATTTATAGCTCTGTACATGCACGCATGCATGCTAAGTCACTTCAGTCATGTCTGACTCTGTGGAACCCTATGGACTGTAGCCTGCTAGGCTCCTCTGTCCATGGGATTCTCCAGGCAAGAATACTGGAGTGGATTGCCATGCCCTCCTTCACAGGATCTTCCTAAACCGGTGAATAGACCCATGCCTTTTATGTTTCCTGCATTAGCAGGGAGGTTCTTTACCACTAGTGCCACCTGGGAAGCCCATACTCACTTCTCTACTCTTATTTTAGTTGGTCAAGAGGCAATCTAGACTAGCTACAAGCATATTTGCTTCAGAGGGGAAAGCTATAGAAACAATCCTTCCCCGACTGTGCATGGTGTTTTCTGACAGAGATGAGAGCAGCTTATGTGATCTGTCTAAAGAACTGGTGGAAGCTTTCCCTTTTGAAAGTATAAGCACTCATTCATATGCATTATCTTCTTGAAATGTATTTTTATATTATAATTTTATCATCATTATTAAAAACACTTCTTGCAATTTTTTTCTATTCAAAGTAACATGCTGGAAGATGTATTTCTTGTCCTCTAGGGATATTTAGCAATTGATTAAAACTGTATGACCTTACAGAACAGAACAACCTCTTTTCTTCAAGTATACCAGTGGCCACTTTGCATATAGTCAAATATAAACTGTAAAAAACCAGATCAGAAGGCCTGTATACCATCTTACTATATCTGGTGGGTTTTGTCAATAGCACTCAGTGAGTCATGAAATAATTAAATGTTTTCTGTAGTAATATAGTGTAATTCTGTACAGCTCCCACTGAAGTTTATCTGCCTCCTCAGTCCAAAGCAAGGATGACCCTAGTGCAGAATATTAAAAACACACACACACAGAAAATTTATTGGGCCATTTGGTCTCCTCTGGATTTGTACAAAACCAGATTATTCAACAAGATAAGATCCTAAATCTTCTGACTCAAAGTAGTTACAAACAAAGCTCCATCACAAACATTTTCTATAGTTAATATATTGTACTGATGGACACACAGGGTTCCATTTTCTATATCATATTGCTAGATAAAAGAGGTTTTGCAAATTCACACAGCTGGTTTTCAAACAGCCCCCTGTTTTGTCAAGTTTAATTTACAGAAGTAAACTCCAAGCACAGACTAGAACTGAACAACATTTTTTTTTTTTGGAACCAACTTCAGCAATAACCGTAAAGGCAAACAGCATGCACATACACGTCTACAAAGGAAAGAAGCACCTGCTCTCCACCTGCAAAACAGAGTATTTACACTCAGGTCAAGGATACACAATGTGATTTACAACTGACTGCATCAGTTTAATGTATTTTTTCCTTCAGCAAAGAGGAGAATACAGTGCAGTTAAAAAAACAGTTTTTTAGTGTTTCTAGAACTAAAACTCCAAAGGTCTCTTAGCGATGTCTATCATACTGTTCCAAAATTAATCAGACCATCAACAAAGATGTATTAGCATTAATAAGTTTATTGTTAATATTCTAATGTAGCAACTGAATATTCATATAGTAGGCATTGAAGGGGAGAAGGGATATACCATTCCAAATATGCCACATGGACAAAAGAATTATTTTGAGTGAAAGGTATTTGAGTTCCTAAAATCTCTTGTTTTCCTAAAAGCAGAACCTCCCCAAACAATTCAGTTTTCATAAATGTCACCAAGAATTCTCTCACTGGACATAAGACTCAGCACTAAAGCTAAACAAATGTTGTCAAAAAACTATCATAGCACCTGTCTATTTTCCTAACAGACCATTATCTTTCAAAATATTTGCTTTTATTCCTGTAAGTGCCCTTCCCCCACCCTTCTACGTTATTTTTTCTCATGGAAGTACCCTCTGCCTGGCCCTCTCTCCAGTTAGATGACATAAAGACTCTCAAAACTCAATGTCCTTTTGACTATTCACTTCTATCTGTGATACCTCCATGCACATAAAATTAAAAGTTAATAGATGTATATGCTTTTTCTTCTGTTAACCTATCTGTTGACCATTTAATTCATAGCATCCCTCTTCTTCCCCCAATTGCGGAGGCTAAAAAAGTAGTGAACTCTTTTCCTTCCCTACAGTTTGTAACTATACTATATTCAACTGCTATGGTCAACTAACAGTGTCCCAGTTAAAAAAAAAAAAATAGTTTCTGATCCTTATATGATTCACATTCTCAGAGCTAGTTGGGTGAATAAAAAGCAAAAGAGACTGTTACATAATTGAGTTTAACAACTAAACACACACACACACCCCTCAGATTTATTGACTACTGCACCCTTGTATCAGAGAAGGCTATGGCACCCCACTCCAGTACTCTTGCCTGGAGAATCCCATGGACGGAGGAGCTTGGTAGGCTGCAGTCCATGGGGTCGCAGAGTCAGACATGACTGAGCGACTTCACTTTCAATTTTTATTTTCATGCATTGGAGAAGGAAATGGCAACCCACTCCAGTGTTCTTGCCTGGAGAATCCCAGGGACGGGCGAGCTTGGTAAGCTGCTGTTTCTGGGGTCACACAGAGTTGGACACGACTGAAGCTACTTACTAGCAGCAGCAGCAGCACCCTTGTACAATTCTCTTAATTCAATAAGTTCTCAGTTTTCTCTCTATAAAGGAAGTTATCACCCAAAATCAATGCATTCTTCTTGATGTTATTTTGTGAAATAAATAAATAAGTAAATATAGGAGATGTATGGAATTATAGTTAAATGTGGGAAACAGTGGGGAAGTAAAGTTGAATATATTCATTACAATATGACATTTCAGCAACTGAAATATGTTAATATGTGTTTTGACTCTCTTAGATATGTTTAGTATCCAAATTGCTCCAAGGAACAATCCATAACTATCAAGAGTCTTTTAGCTTTTGCAAAATCCAAATTGGCACTTGCTATCTACCTGTACAAGGGATAAATCATGAGCCAATGTAGTTGCTGACCTTTGATATCTCCTGAAAGAAGTTCAGGGCAAAGATCAGGAACAAGGCCTTCTAAGCTCTAGGAAAAACTGGTAGAAGGGGCCTTCAAATAATTAGACATTTTCAAGGGCTGATGTTGGGAGCTGTGTTAGGCATTACTGACAAAATGGAAGCACGGCCCCAACCCCCTCTCCTCATCTCACAGGCATGGTCCCAGGATGAAGGAGTTAGGCCTTGTGATTCTGACTTGTTCTTTCCTTTCTTCGGTTGATTGGCTGGAAAGAATGTTAAGGTGCTTGAGAGAAGCATGAGAAAGCACAAAGCCTTCTACAGCTGTGCCCAGAAAATAATCTATAAAATAACCATTGACATTTGTTCAAGGATCTTTACAAAGAATGTCCCAGGATGAACACGGAGGCTGCAGGTTGAGGCCATGGGAAGGATTATTATCTGAGACCTATTTGTGAGGGGAATGTTTATGGCAAAAGAAGTTTGCTGAGTTTAGGGTTTAGGATTAATTAAGAATAACTAGAAGCCTTTTTAGGAGATAATGATCTTAAGATGCTAGGGGCAAACAGGATCTAGAAAGATAAGAAATGAGGAATGTGGCATGTGAGGTGAAGTGAAGTTGCTCAGTCGTGTCCAACTCTCTGTAACCCTGTAGACTGTAGCCTACCAGGCTCCTCTGTCCTGGGATTTTGCAAGCAAGAGTACTAGAGTGGATTGCCATTTCCTTCTCCAGGGGATCTTTCCTATCCAGGGATCGAAAACAGGTTACCCACATTGTAGGCAGACACTTTAACTGCCAACAATGGAGGCCCTAGATAGTATATTCACACACATATTTAAGGTATTTCATTGTAACTCATATGGCATGAGTTACAATGTAATTACAAGTTAAGTATAGAACACATAAGAGAAGTTCCATTCAGTTCAGTTGCTCATGTGTCCGACTCTTTGCGACCCCATGAATCACAGCACACCAAGCCTCCCTGTCCATCACCAACTGCCGGAGTTGACTCAGACTCACGTCCATCGAATCAGTGATACCATCCAGCCATCTAATCCTCCGTCGTCCCCTTCTCCTCCTGCCCCCAATCCCTCCCAGTATCACAGTCTTTTCCAATGAGTCAACGCTTCGCATGAGGTGGTCAAAGTACTGGAGTTTCAGCTTCAGCATCATTCGATCCAAAGAAATTCCAGGGCTGATCTCATTCAGAATGGACTGGTTGGATCCCCTTGCAGTCCAACGGACTCTCAAGAGTCTTTTCCAACACCACAGTTCAAAAGCATCATTTCTTTGGCGCTCAGCCTTCTTCACAGTCCAACTTTCATATCCATACATCAGTTCAGTTCAATCACTCAGTCGTGTCTGACTGTTTGTGACCCCATGAATCGCAGCACTCCAGGCCTCCTTGTCCATCACCAACTCCCGGAGTTCACTCAGATTCATGTCCATCGAGTCAGTGATGCCATCCAGCCATCTCATCCTCTGTCGTCCCCTTCTCCTCCTGCCCCCAATTCCTCCCAGAATCAGAGTCTTTTCCAATGAGTCAACTCTTCACATGAGGTGGCCAAAGTACTGGAGTTTCAGCTTTAGCATCATTCCTTCCAAAGAAATCCCAGGGCTGATCTCCTTCAGAATGGACTGGTTGGATCTCCTTGCAGTCCAAGGGGCTCTCAAGAGTCTTCTCTATCACCACAGTTCAAAAGCATCAATTCTTTGGCCTCAGCCTTCTTCACAGTCCAACTCTCACATCCATACATGACCACAGGAAAAACCATAGCCTTGACTAGACGGACCTTAGTCGGCAAAGTAATGTCTCTGCTTTTGAATATACTGTCTAGGTTGGTCATAACTTTTCTGCCAAAGGGTAAGCATCTTTTAATTTCATGGCTGCAGTCACCATCTGCAGTGATTTTGGAGCATCCAAAAATAAAGTCTGACACTGTTTCTACTGTTTTCCCATCTATTTGCCATGAAGTGATGGGACCAGATGCCATGATCTTCATTTTCTGAATGTTGAGCTTTAAGCCAACTTTTTCACTCTCCTCTTTCACTTTCATCAAGAGGCTTTTTAGCTCCTCTTCACTTTCTGCCATAAGGGTGGTGTCATCTGCATATCTGAGGTTATTGATATTTCTCCCAGCAATCTTGATTCCAGCTTGTGCTTCTTCCAGTCCAGCATTTCTCATGATGTATTCTGAATATAAGTTAAATAAGCAGGGTGACAATACACAGCCTTGACGTATTCCTCTTCCTATTTGGAACCAGTCTGTTGTTCCATGTCCAGTTCTAACTGTTGCTTCCTGACCTGCATAAAGATTTCTCAAGAGGCAGGTTAGGTGGTCTGGTATTCCCATCTCTCAGAATTTTCCACAGTTTATTGTGATCCACACAGTCAAAGGCTTTGGCATAGTCAATAAAACAGAAATAGATGTTTTTCTGGAACTCTCTTGCTTTTTCCATGATCTAGCGGATGTTGGCAATTAAACCTCTGGTTCCTCTGCCTTTTCTAAAACCAGCTTGAACATCAGGGAGTTCACAGTTGACGTATTGCTGAAGCCTGGCTTGGAGAATTTTGAGCATTACTTTACCAGCATGTGAGATGAGTGCAATTGTGTGGTAGTTTGAGCATTCTTTGGCATTGCCTTTCTTTGGAATTGGAATGAAAACTGACCTTTTCCAGTCCTGTGGCCACTGCTGAGATTTCCAAATTTGCTGGCATATTGAGTGCAGCACTTTCACAGCATCATCTTCCAGGATTTGAAATAGCTCAACTGGAATTCCATCACCTCCACTAGCTTTGTTCATAGTGATGCTTTCTAAGGCCCATTTGACTTCACATTCCAGGATGTCTGGCTCTAGGTGAGTCATCACACCACCGTGATTATCTTGGTCGTGAAGATCTTTTTTGTACAGTTCTTCTGTATATTCTTGCTGCCTCTTCTTAATATCTTCTGCTTCTGTTAGGTCCATACCATTTATGTCCTTTATCGAGCCTATCTTTGCATGAAATGTTCCCTTGGTATCTCTATTTTTTTTGAAGAGAGCTCGAGTCTTTCCCATTTTGTTGTTTTCCTCTATTTCTTTGCACTGATTGCTGAGGAAGGCTTTCTTATCTCTTCTTGCTATTCTTTGGAACTCTGCATTCAGATGCTTATATCTTTCCTTTTCTCCTTTGCTTTTTGCTTCTCTTATTTTCAAAGCTATTTGTAAGGCCTCCTCAGACAGCCATTGTGCTTTTTGCATTTCTTTTCCATGGGGATGGTCTTGATCCCTGTCTCCTGCACAATGTCACGAACCTCCGTCCATAGTTCATCAGGCACTCTATCTATCAGATCTAGTCCCTTAAATCTATTTCTTACTTCCACTGTATAATCATAAGGGATTTGATTTAGGTCATACCTGAATGGTCTAGTGGTTTTCCCTACTTTCTTCAATTTAAGTCCGAATTTGGTAATAAGGAGTTCATGATCTGAGCCACAGTCAGCTCCCAGTCTTGTTTTTGTTGACTGCATAGAGCTTCTCCATCTTTGGCTGCAAAGAATATAGCCAACCTGATTTTGGTGTTGATCATCTGGTGATGTCCATGTGTAGAGTCTTCTCTTGTGTTGTTGGAAGAGGGTTTTTGCTATGACCAGTGCATTTTCTTGGCAAAACTCTATTAGTCTTTGCCCTGCTACATTCTGTATTCCAAGGCCAAATTTGCCTGTTACTCCAGGTGTTTCTTGACTTCCTACTTTTGCATTCCAGTCCCCTATAATGAAAAGGACATCTTTTTTTGGGTGTTAGTTCTAAAAGGTCTTGTAGGTCTTCATAGAACCATTCAACTTCAGTTTCTTCAGCATTACTGGTTGGGGCATAGACTTGGATTACTCTGACATAGTTTAGACAGCTACAATAGTAAGACCAATGAGTGGGCTAACCTAGCCTGATTTTGCAGTAGAGAGCAAACTGTTTTCACTACATTAATCTAATAATGATCATATCATTATTGAGGTTTATAAGTTAGGTACTGTGTTAAAAGTTTTGGATGTATTATAATTTTGAAACCAAGTCCCCATAATATTGAGTTCCCCTACCTAATTTACGGTTAACCTCTCTATACAAAGCTTTTTTTCCTTTCTTGCACAATCCGTATTCCCCTCAGGGTTGAAAAGTATCAACAAAAGGGGGAACTGAAACTGAGCAGGACCATGTGCCCCTTCTCAAGGACAAAAGGGTACCCTGTTTCTTATTTGTAGAAAATTGCTTTAGTCTCTGAGGCATTCCTTGAGTTCCAAAGAGCAGATTCAAGCAGTTAGAGAAGTCAAGAAATGCATAAACAAAGGAAAAGCAGTCAAGCAAGAAAAGTAATGATAGATTAAACAATAGTTCAGCAATAAGACAGAGTCACAGAGTACTATTCCTCCTCAGACATATACATAACAATATGACACATAGGTCTGATTTATTTCACAGTTATGATACCCACTCAGTGAAGATTATTGACTGTATGCTGACCACAACATAGCAGACAGACCCCAGACTGGCTAGAATCAGGAGCGTGATGATTAAGATTTTTGAAACATCATCTTAACATCTGCCACCAACCAGTGAAGAATGGCCATAAGCTGATCATGTGAGTCCCTGTGAGACCTCTAATGTTGCCTGAACTATCCCCTTGCCTGAAAGCCATCAGGGAGTTGGTCTTTGGGGCATGAACTGTCTTGGCACCCTGCAATAAATGCTGTACTTTCCTTCACTACAACCAGGTGTCATTAGATTAACTTTGCTGCACATCAGGAGAGCTGATGTGAGTTTGGTTTAATAACAATTTTAATTATTACACATGCCCTAAGAGATAGAGTAAAAAATTATTCTAATAAAAAAGCTAAGTTTTAGAAATGTTAAGATACAAAAAGGGAGGAAAGAAAACTCTTTCCCTATCTTTCTAATTTCAATGACTGTGACATCAAACTGATAAAAATAGATAACAAAAAAGAAAAACAAAATTTAAGTATGTGAATACACAAAGGAATTCACAGTAGTAGTAGTAGTAGTAGTAGTAGTAGTAGTAGTGGTAGTAGTAGTAGTAGTGGTAGTGGTAGTCGTTCAGTCACATTCAACTCTTTGTGACCCCACAGACTGTAGCTCACCAGGCTCCTCTGTCCATGGGATTCTTCAGGCAAGAAGACTGGAGTAGATTGCCATTCCCTTCTCTATGGGATCTTCCCAACCCAGGTATCGAATCCAGGTCTTCTGCATTACAAACAGATTCTTTAACGTCTGAGCTACAGGGAAGATTAGAAATTCACAAGGTAATGTGATTCAAGAACAAAGTCAGAATTTGAGGGACGTATATGTTGGAGGAAGAGAGAACCCTGTCCAGGGCTCAAAATGGGCTCTTGTCTAACCTTTGGAAATCAAGTATCTGAGGAAACACACATGCTGACAAAGCAAAAGACTTTACTGGGAAGAGACTGAGAAGAGACTAATAGGGTAAGGGAAACCAGAAGAACTGTTCCACCTCATGGCTTACAGTCTCAGGTTTTATGGTGATGGGATTCATTTCCAGATTGTCTTTGGGCCAAACATTCTGACCTGGGGTCCTTTCTGGTGGTGTGCACATAACTCAGTCAAGATGGATTCCACAGAGATGGATTCTGGGAGGTTGGTAGGCCATATGGACTAGCCTCTCCTCTCTTCTTTTGACCTTTCCCAAATTATTCCAATTGGTGGTAGCTTATTAGTTTCACATTCCTTACCAGGACTTCCTACTGAAAGACAAGTCTTGCAAGTGGTTACAATCCTGCCTGGCAAGGGTGGGCAGTTTCAGTCAGTGGTTTTCCTAATACATATACCATCTCAGGGCAGACAAAGAAAAAAGAGGTTTTGGTTTCTGAGAAAGGGGAGTTAAGTTATGGGAGGGAGATCAGAGATTTTTTATAAAATATTGACTCAGAAGTTATTTAGTAAGGTTTGTAATGCAGATTTAAACCAGTGCCATTTTCAAAGGTTGTTAAGAGTCCTCCCCCACTCTGTTAGAGGAGCCAGAGACACCTTTTACGAATGGAAAATGCTTTATAAACATACATTTTCTTTACAAAAGGGAATCTTATCATCCCCTGTTAGTTTTCCCTTCACATGCTGATTTTCAATTGCCTTCAACTCAAAATAATGCTTATACCAAAGAAGCATATTTTGGGCTGACATAGACTTATCCTCATCATTCCTTTACAAAAGTCAGATAGGTAATAAGTTGTGGCACAATGATTTGACATCTGATAAGCTGTTTTATAATTAAGGATATTTTACTGTAAGCCAAGTCTATGCCCCAAACACTAATGCTGAAGAAGCTGAGGAGTCCTATGAAGACTTACAAGACCTTCCATAACTAACCCCCTCCAAAAATGATGTCCTTTTCATCATAGGGGACTGGAATACAAAAGTAGGAAGTCAACAGATACCTGGAGTAACAGGCAGTTTGGTCTTGGAGTACAAAATGAAGTGGGAAAATGGTTAACAGAGTTTTGCCAAGAGAATGTACTGGCTATAGAAAACACACTCTTCCAACAACCTAAGAGACAACTCTACACACGGCATCACCAGATGCTCAACACTGAAATCAGATGGATTATATTCTTTGCAGCCAAAGATGGAGAAGCTCTATACAGTCAGCAAAAGCAAGACTGGGAGCTGATTGTGGCTCAGATATTGAACTCCTTATGGCCAAATTCAGACTGAAATTGAAGAATGTAGGGAAAACCATTAAGCCATTCAGGTATGACCTAAATCAAGTCCCTTATGATACAGTGAAAGTGAGAAATAGATTCATGGGATTAGATCTGATAGGCAGAGTGCCTGAAGAACTATGGATGGAGGTTCATAACACAGTATGGGAGGCAGTGATCAAAACCATCCCCAAGAAAAAGAAATACTAAAGGCAAAATGGCTGTCTGAGGAGGCCTTCCAAATAGCTGAGAAAAGAAGAGAAGTGAAAGGCAAAAGAGAAAAAGAAAGATATACCCATTGAATGCAGAGTTTCAGAGAATATCAAGGAGAGATAAGAAAGCCTTCCTCAGTGATCAATGCAAAGAAATAGAGCAAAACAACAGAAAGATTATAGACCTCTGCAAGAAAATTATAGAGATACCCAGGGAACATTTCATGCAAAGATAGGCACAATAAAGTACAGAAACAGTATGGAATTAACAGAAACAGAAGATATTAAGAAGAAGTGGCAGGAATACACAGAAGAACTATACAAAAAAAAGATCTTAATGAGACAGATAATCACAATGGTGTGATCACTCACCTAGAGCCAGACATCCTGGAGTGTGAAGTCAAGTGGGCCTTAGGAAGCATCACTATGAACAAAGCTAGTGGAGATAATGGAATTCCAGTTGAGCTATTTCAAATCCTAAAAGATGATACTGTTAAAGTGCTACACCCTTTATGCCAGCAAATTTGGAAAACTCAGCCATGGCTCCAGGACAGGAAAAAGTCAGTTTCCCTTCCAATCTCAATGAAGGGCAATGCAAAAGAATGTTGAAAGTATGGCACAGTTGCACTCATTCCACATACTAGCAAAGTTATACTCTAAATGCTCAAGCAAGGTTTCAACAGTATGTGAACTGAGAACTTCCAGGTGTACAAGCTGGATTTAGAAAAGACAGAGGAACTGGAGAACAAATTGCTAATATCCATTGGATCATAGACAAAGTGAGAAAATTCCAGAAACACATTTAGCTTTATTGACAACACTAAAGCTTTTGACTATGTGGATCTCAAAAAACTGGAAAATTCATAAAGAGATGGGAATACCAGACCATCTTACCTGCTTCCTGAGAAATCTGTATGCAGGTCAAGAAGCAACAGTTAGAACTGAACATGGGACAACAGACTTGTTCCAAATCAGGAAACGAGTACATCAAGGCTGTATATTATCACCCTGCTTATTTAACTTATACGCAGAGTACATCATGTGAAATGCTGGGCTGGATGAAGCATAAACTGGAATCAAGATTGCCAGGAGAAATGTCAATAACCTCAGATATGCAGATGACACCACCCTAATGGCAGAAGGGGAAGAGGAAGTAAAGAGCCTCTTGATGGAAGTGAAAGAGGAGAGTGAAAAAGATGGCTTAAAACTCGACATTCAAAAAATGAAGATCATGGCATCTGGTCCCATCACTTCGTGGCAGATGGGGAAACAATGGAAATAATGACAGATTTTATTTTCTTGGGCTCCAAAATCACTGTGGATGGTGACTGCAGCCATGAAATCAAAAGACGTTTGCTCCTTGGAAGTAAAGCAATGACAAACCTAAACAGCATATTAAAAACCACAGACTTCACTTTGCCAACAAAGGTCTGTATAGTCAAAGCTATGGTTCTTCCAATAGTTATGTATGGATCTGAGAGCTGGTCAATAGAAATGGCTGAACACCAAAGAATTGATGCCTTCGAAGTCTGGTGTTGGAAGACTCTTGAGAGTCCTTTTGACTGCAAGAAGATCAAACCAATTAGTCCTAAAGGAAATCAACCCTGAATATTCACTGGAAGGACTGATGTTGAAGCTGATATTTTGGTCACCTGATGCAAAGAGCTGTCTCATTTGAAAATGCCCTGATGCTGGGAAAGATAGAAGGCAGGAGGGGAAGGGGACAACAGAGGATGAGATGGTTGAATGGCATCACCAACTCAACGGACATGACTTTAAGCAAAGTCTGAGAGATGGTGAAGGACAGGAAAGCCTAGTGTGCTGCAGTCCATGGTATCACAAAGAGTCAGACATGACTGAGCAACTGGAAAACAGCAACACCTCAACCATACACAATAATCTGACACATTTAGCAATACAGATTCTCACTATGATGTTTTGTGGCTTTGAGGCATAAAGAGCAAAGCACTTTATCCAAGTAGCTATAAATTGGAATCATATTTATAAAGTTGAATCTCAATCTCATTCAATTTGCTAAATTTTCTGCAAAGCAAAGTCCTTGTCTAGTTTCTGCACTAATTCCCTGATACTCATATAGTTAAGTCAATTAAAGACTTGGATAGAAGTCTTACAATTTTCCTTTTTGATCTCTTCATGGACTGTAAACACTTTGAGCTGGGTCTCAGGTATTCTGGGTTTCAGAAGATTAAAGGAAACCAGACTCTGATTATAGGAGGGAAGGATAAGCTGTTTCTCCTAGTAACTACCAGAACAAGGCAGATTTCAGGAGTAAAACTGTAATGATAAGAACTGACTAATCTGTCCTCATCTCTTCTCTGAACCTGCTTTTGAGCAGCCCCATCCAACTCATCTATAGCCTACTGACTCCAAGAACGACTGGCATTGGTTAAGAAAAAAAAAAAAAAAAAAAGAAAGATCTTGACAATGCCATTTAAATGGATCACTCATAGTACAACTTTTGTACCAGAACAGTGCTAAATCGATTTCAATTTTGGGTTAAACAGCAGGGTGAGAATTTTTGTTCAGCTCTATGCTAATGCTTACATTTATTTTAATAAAAATATTGAATCCTCATATTTTATAGTTAGTGAGAAAGTACAGAAAACAAAATACCTATACATAAAGACAACACAATGAGTTAATTTTTAACCTAAAAAACTAAAGGCATCAGCAATTTTTAAGTGCAAATGATGCAACAGATCTCCTGAGAAGGAGCACACTGTCAAACTAGAGATATAGTCATAAACTTAAGTACCTTGATAATTTACCCATAGATACAGTCAGTCAGTCAGTTCAGTTACACAGTCATGTCTGACTTTTTGTGACCTCATGGACTGCAGTACGCCAGGCTTCCCTGTCCATCACAAACTGCCAGAGTCCACTCAAACTCATGTCCATTAAGTTGGTGATGCCATCCAACCATCTTATCCTCTGTTGTCCCCTGCTCCTCCCGCTTTCAATCTTTCCCAGCATCAGGGTCTTTTACAATGAGTCAGTTCTTCACATCAAGTGGCCAATATACTGGAGTTTCAGCTTCAATATCAGTCCTTCCAATGAACAGTCAGGGCAGATTTCCTTTAGGATGGACTGGTTGGATCTCCTTGCAGTCCAAGGGACTCTCAAGAGTCTTCTCCAACAACACAGTTCAAAAGCATCAATGCTTTGGCACTCAGCTTTCTTTATAGTTCAACTCTCACATTCATACATGACTACTGGAAAAACCATAGCTTTGACTAGATAGAACTTTGTTGGTAAAGCAATGTCTCTGCTTTTTAATATGTTGTCTGGGTTGGTCATAATTTTTCTTCCAAGGAGCAAGTGTCTTAATTTCATGACTTCAATCGCCATCTGCAGTGATATTAGAGCACCCCAAAATAAAGTTTCCCACTGTTTCCATCATTTCCACATCTATTTGCCATGAAGTGATGGGATCGGATGCCATGATCTTTGTTTTCTGAATGTTGAGTTTTAAGCCAATTTTTTCACTCTCCTCTTTCACTTTCATCAAGAGGCTCTTTAGTTCTTCTTCACTTTCTGTCATCAGGGTGGTGTCATCTCCATATTTGAGGTTATTGATATTTCTCCCAAGAGTCTTGATTCCAGCTTGTGCTTCATCAAGTTTGGCATTTCTCATGTTGTACTCTGCATATAAGCTAAATATTCAGGGTGACAATATACAGCCTTGAGGTGCTCCTTTCCTGATAGGAACCAGTCTGTTGTTCCATGTCCAGTTCTAACTGCTGCTTCTTGATCTGCATACTGATTTCTCAGGAGGCAGATAAGGTGGTCTGGCATCCCCATCTCTTGAAGAATTTTTCACATTTTGTTGTGATCCATAAGTCAAAGGCTTTGGCACAGTCAATAAAGCAGAAGTAGATGTTTTTCTGGAACTCTCTTGCCTTTTTGATGATCCAAAGGATGTTAGCAATTTGATCTCTGGCTTCTCTGCCTTTTCTAAATCCCATAGATACATTTTTATTCAAACACAGAATTTGTATAATATGGTGATTCTTCAGGGTATAGTGTTATTAAAAAAAAAAGCAAAAATAAACAAATGGGATCTAATTAAAATTAAAAGCTTCTGCACAACAAAGGAAAACATAAGCAAAGTGAAAAGACAGCCTTCCGAATGGGAGAAAATAATAGCAAATGAAGCAACTGACAAACAACTAATCTCAAAAATATACAAGCAACTCCTGCAGCTCAATTCCAGAAAAATAAACGACCCAATCAAAAAATGGGCCAAAGAACTAAATAGACATTTCTCCAAAGAAGACATACGGATGGCCAACAAACACATGAAAAGATGCTCAACATCACTCATTATTAGAGAAATGCAAATCAAAACCACAATGAGGTACCACTTCACACCAGTCAGAATGTCTGCGATCCAAAAATCTGCAAGCAATAAATGCTGGAGAGGATGTGGAGAGAAGGGAACCCTCCTACACTGTTGGTGGGAATGCAAACTAGTACAGCCACTATGGAGAACAGTGTGGAGATTCCTTAAAAAATTGCAAATAGAAATGCCTTATGACCCAGCAATCCCACTGTTGGGCATACACACAGAGGAAACCAGAATTGAAAGAGACACATGTACCCCAATGTTCATTGCAGCACTGTTTATAATAGCCAGGACATGAAAACAACCTAGATGTCCATCAGTAGATGAATGGATAAGAAAGCTGTGGTACATATACACAATGGAGTATTACTCAGCCATTAAAAAGAATACATTTGAATCAGTTCTGCTGAGATGGATGAAACTGGAGCCGATTATACAGAGTGAAGTGAGCCAGAAAGAAAAACACCAATACAGTATACTAACACATATATATGGAATTTAGGAAGATGGCAATGATGACCCTGTATGCAGGACAGCAAAAAAGACACAGATGTGTATAGCGGACTTTTGGACTCAGAGGGAGAGGGAGAGGGTGTGATGATTTGGGAGAATGGCATTGAAACATGTATAATATCATGTAAGAATCGAAATGCCAGTCTATGTCTGATGCAGGATATGACACGCTTGGGGCTGACGCGCGGGGATGACCCAGAGAGATGTTGTGGGGAGGGGGGTGGGAGGGGGGCTCATGTTTGGGAACACATGTACACCTGTGGTGGATTCATGTCAATCTATGCCAAAACCAATACAGAATTGTAAAGTAAAAATTAAAAATAAATAAATAAATTAAAAAAAAAAAACTTTTCCTGAGACTGACATTATTAATTCTTCATTATTCCCTTAAAATCTCAAAACGAGAATCATGACATATCTGAGAATTTTTCTCCAACCTCTTGGGCTCACATCCTGATTCACAGCTTTAAACTTTGCTGAAAAGATTTCAGCTATCAGAAAAGATTATACATAGTGTTTCTGAAATCTGGAGTGTCTAAAATTCACCTGAGAAGCTTATTAAAATGCAGGTTCCAAGGTCTGATCTTGGACACAATGAGTGATATCATTGGGTCTTGAGGGATACCTGATAACAAGCATTTTAAATGAGCATTACAGGTGAGACAGTCTAAAACATATGTGAGCCACATACCACACTGTGAGAAGCAATACAGTTCTAGAGATACAGAAAGAAAATACAGAGGGCAATTTTAGCTTTTGTACTGTTTGGAAAAACTACCACTGATCTTCCACTCAGACTAAATAAAGAAAAGGTGTAACATTAATGACACTAAAACTTCCACAGTGGTTCTCCTGGGTATCTGAATGCCTTTTATTTACCTCAGGTAATCCAGTTATTGTCTTTAAGGGCTCTGAACTTGGAATTTAGCTTGGATTAAGTTAAACAACCTTCTCTTCTCCCTCTAATCACATTGTTAAATTCAGCATGTTTCATGTAACTTAAATAACAAAGCAATTTAAAGGATAAAAGCCAACACTATTTCTGAGTGAGGGAAAAACTGTAAAGAGTTTTCTAAGGAGCTGAAATAAACAAGCAGGTAAGAAGCTCTAGCAGATACAATACATTTTGAACTTTTTCAAAGGACTTTTGAACATCTAATACCAAAAGCGGTGAAAATAAGGACACTTTTATAGTGCTAGACAGAACTCCTTTAACACAGAGAACACTGGTTTAAGAGGAAACAAAAACGTAGTGGTGACTGAGAAGTGTGTGAAAAGAGATGAAAACATATGGATTTTACTATTTTTTCTTTATATTATCTAGCAAAGACAATATATAGTGAAATGTCAATTAAAAAAAGAAAATACACTTTTACTGTTTTATATCTTATCAAATTATGTTTTCCCTTTTGTAGGATAGGTGATATAGATTGATTAGCATTTTCAAATAAATGTCTCTAGAAAAAAATGCTGCCAATAAAATAGACAAAGCCAAAATGGATGTTTATAAACCCCTGACTATATCTTTTCATATTTATAGTTGCTCCTCAAAATAAATCCCTATATGTAATAAATCTATGTTACAAATGATGAACATCCAATGATTTAGATGACTGATTTACTGAAAAGTTTAACATGTAATCAGAACCAACCTGATTATTAATTATGTAGGAAATAATAATTGTTTGCAATCTATATAAACACTAAATAGAAACAGACCATTACCATAATAACCTTTATTTCACAAAATAAATAGCATGAAAATTAGATGAACTTAAGGAATACAATACTGAATTGATTTTTTTTCTTGTATGAAGACCTCACTGGTACTATATAAAGTCTAAAACATCTTAAATTATTAAGTGAGTCATGAACATTGAGAAATTACTTTCTCATTAATTATTGACACTTGATTATACTCGTAACAAATTCCTTTTACTGTTGAAATTCAAACCCAACTTTAACTAAATCTATGGTGCAAAGATAGACCTGCTGCAGTTCCAGATTTATTGATAGAGATTTAAGAGGTCTCTGCTGTATTCAAATGACTTTGTATCCATTTAACACATTTGCTCTAATTAAAAAGTAAGGCTTCACTTTCTTGCTGATCTCCTTGTGTGTATGCTGGGTCCATTTAGCTCAAAGATCAAGTGACAGATCAAATGAAAATGTTAAAATATAAACTATATATATATATTAGCTGTTTTCTCTGTATTTAGAAATGCAATCTGATGAAAGTTTAAATTTTAATGAATGAATCCTGATTTTCTGTATATTCATTTCCCAAGTCAATAATACCTTACATATAGGAAATGTCGAGGACAAATTAAGAGGTACATGGGTTTTCAACTAGTTCTAATGGAAGGGGACGACCCCTCATTGTCAAGCTACTCAACTGATTTTCAGAGTCAATTTGAGACTGTTGAATGTTAGTTCACTGCTTAAATTCAAATTCATTTACTTCTGAATTTAAACCTAAAGTTTCCCAATGTGAGAGAAGATAACACAAACTCGTCATCTCATTTTTGAAAACTGGAAGGATAGGCTTGGATTTTGACCTACTCATTTAGGATTAACATAAGATTACCTAACTAGTAGATTTCACTTTTATGGTTTTTCTAGCAAGTTGGGTCTGATCTATGTCAAGGGCCATGAACTTATAATTCTCTAAGTAGCTACTCAAAGGAGATTCTGTTGCCATACAGAGAGCTAAGAAAGTTTAATCACATTAAATTTTATCCTAAAATCCCAACTGCTCTGGAGTATGCAACCATAGCTACAGATTCTCAGCTCAATGATAACATATAGTTAATGAGAACAAAGATCTAGCCATTATTCTATTTCACAGTCACTGATTTCACTAATTTTTTCATTAATTTATTCTTTCACTGAGGTTCCTTGATATGCCTGGCACACTGGGATGGACTTTGGAGTCATTATCATCTATAAAATAAAAACACCTATTGGGGAGTACTAGAAAGTTTACCTCATCGTTTTGCAGATGCGTCATCAATTTGAGCAGTACATTAGCATTCAAGGAAGTGTATTAAGTCAAGGATTTTAGATATATAATGATAATGAAACTAGTCAAAAACATAAAACTCACAAACCTATGGGTGACAGGTAGTTCATGAAAATGAGTAAAGGGATCAATAAACATTGTGATGGGCTTGGTTTAGGTTCAGCCTGCCTTGCAGAATTTCAGTCTACTGTCGCCAAATCTAATTTTTAAGAGAGACTGGTAATTCTTTTTTTTTTCTCTTTGTCTTTTTGAGAGAGACCAGGGTTAGATCCGTGGGTTGAGAAGATCCCCTGAAGAATGAAATGGCTACCCACTCCAGTATTCTTGCCTAGAGAATTCCATGGACAAAGGAGACTGCACTCCATGGAGTTACAAAGAGTTGGATCTGACTGAGCGATTAACACCACTGTGCTTTATTTAATAACTGTTCAATTTAAAAAAGCAAACAAATCAATGTGATGGCCAAAATTTATTTGGCCTCCAGATATGAACCAATATCCACCATTTATCAAATTCTATCATAAGACCCAAGCTAGCAAAATTATCTTTCTTTAGACAGTAACAGTTTGGTGAGTACTTTGAGCAGAGCAAATGTTTCTTACACAGAATAACAAATTTCTGGTCATATTTCAAAAAATGGATAATTTTGTGGTTAAGATTTTTAAAAGTTCCTCTTTTACAGTTACTGATATGTTTGGAGATTATTTTATGTTAGTATATGAAGAAGTATATTTGTTACACTAACTATGGTTTACATTCTTTCCTATAGATATACATTGTTTTGCCAATTTCCCTTTCTTAAAATTAAGGTATAGTTGATCTATAATATTATGTAAGTTTCAGGTGTATAACACAGTGATTCAGTTTTTTAAGATTATACTCCATATATAGTTATTATAAAATAATTATCATTTTATACAGAATAGTTTGCATCTCTTAATTCCCTTTCTCTTTATCCAGTCCCTCCCCTCTACCATCTCCCCACTAGTTCAGTTCAGTTCAGTTCAGTTGCTCAGTCATGTCCGACTCTTTGTTGACCCCATGAATCGCAGCACGCCAGGCCTCCCTGTTCATCACCATCTCTCGGAGTTCACTCAGACTCATGTCCATCGAGTCCGTGATGCCATCCAGCCATCTCATCCTCGGTCGTCCCTTTCTCCTCCTGCCCCCAATCCCTCCCAGCATCAGAGTCTTTTCCAATGAGTTAACTCTTCTCATGAGGTGGCCAAAGTACTGGAGTTTCAGCTTCAGCATCATTCCTTCCAAAGACTATTAGTTTTTCAATATCTGTGAAACTGGTTTTTTGCTATATTCCCTAGCTTGTTTTTAGATTCTGAATATAAGTGATATCATACTGTATTTGTCTTTCTCTGACTTATTTCACTAACAATGCCTTCCAAGCTCATCCATGTTGTTGCAAATGACAAAATTTCATTCTTTTTAATGACTGAGTAGTATTCCATTGGGCATATATACCACTTCTTCATCTATTTATCTGTTGATGAACACATAGGTTCCTTCCATATCTGGGCTATTATAAATAATGCTCTTATGATACATATTCCATGGGATGACTGTATCTTTTCAAATTAGTTTTGTAATTTATTTGGTTATATAAACAGAATTGGAATTGCTGGAACATGTATGTGGTAGTTTTATTTTTAGTTTTTGTGGAAACTCCATACTATTTTCTATAATGGCTACACCAATTTACACTCCCATCAACACCAATTAATACTACCATCAACAGTGAATAAGGGTTCCCTTTTCTCCACATCCTTACCAATATTGGTTAATTGTGTTCTTTTTGATGATAGTCATTCTGACAAGTGTGAAGTTAAATCTCATTGTGGTTTTGATTTTCATTTCTCTGATGACTGGAGATTCTAAGCATTTTTCAAATGCCTATTGGTCATTTGTATGCCTTATATGGAAAAAATGTCTTTTCAGGTTTTCTACCCATCTTATAATCAGGTTGCATTTTTTCTTTGCTTTTTACTTGAGTTGTATGACCTCTTCATATATTTTGGAGATTTATCCTTTATTGGTCATATTATTTGCAAATATTTTCTCCCATTCAGTAGGTTATCTTTTCATTTTATTGATGGTTTCTTTGCTGTGATAAAGATTTTAAATTTGATTCAGTTCAGTTCAGTTCAGTCGCTCAGTTGTGTCCGACCCTTTGGACCCCATGAATCACAGCATGCCAGGCCTCCCTGTTCATCACCAGCTCCTGGAGTTCACTCAAACTCACATCAATCGAGTCAGTGATGCCAACCAGCCATCTCATCCTCTGTCGTCCCTCTTTCCTCCTGCCCCCAATCCTTCCCAGCATCAGAGTCTTTTCCAGTGAGTCAACTCTTCGCATGAGGTGGCCAAAGTACTGGAGTTTCAGTTTAGCATCAGTCCTTCCAAAGAATGCCCAGGGCTGATCTCTTTGAGAATGGACTGGTTGGATCTCCTTGCAGTCCAAGGGACTCTCAAGAGTTTTCTCCAACACCACAGTTCAAAAGCATCTGTTCTTTGGTGTTCAGCCTTCTTCACAGTCCAACTCTCACATCCATACATGACCACAGGAAAAACCATAGCCTTGACTAGACGGATCTTTGTTGACAAAGTAATCTCTCTGCTTTTCAGTATGCTTTCCAGGTGGGTCATAACTTTCCTTCCAAGGAGTAAGCGTCTTTTAATTTCATGGCTGCAGTCACCATCTGCAGTGATTTTGGAGCCCCCCAAAATTAAGTCTGACACTGTTTCCACTGTTTCCCCATCTATTTCCCATGAAGTGATGGGACCAGATGCCATGATCTTCATTTTCTGAATGTAGAGCTTTAAGCCAACTTTTTCACTCTCCTCTTTCACTTTCATCAAGAGGCTTTTGAGTTCCTCTTCACTTTCTGCCATAAGGGTGGTGTCATCTGCATATCTGAGGTTATTGATATTTCTCCCGGCAATTTTGATTCAGGCTGTGCTTCTTCCAGCCCAGCATTTCTCATGATGTACTTTTCATATAAGTTAAATAGCAGGGTGACAATATACAGCCTTGACGTACTCCTTTTCCTATTTGGAACCAGTCTGTTGTTCCATGTCCAGTTCTAACTGTTGCTTCCTGACCTGCATACAGATTTCTCAAGAGGCAGGTCAGGTGGTCTGGTATTACCATCTCTCTCAGAATTTTCCACAGTTTATTGTGATCCACACATTCAAAGTCTTTGGCATAGTCAATAAAGCAGAAATAGACTTTTTTTTCTGGAACTCTCTTGCTTTTTTGATGACCCAGTGGATGTTGGCAATTTGATCTCTGGTTCCTCTGCCTTTTCTAAAACCAGCTTGAACATCAGGGAGTTCACAGTTCACATATTGCTGAAGCCTGGCTTGGAAAATTTTGAGCATTACTTTACTAGCATATGAGATGAGTGCAACTGTGTGGTAGGTAGTCTGAGCATTCTTTGGCATTGCCTTTCTTTGGGATTGGAATGAAAACTGACCTTTTCCAGTCCTGTGGCTACTGCTGAGTTTTCCAAATTTGCTGGCATATTGAGTGCAGCACTTTCACAGCATCATCTTCCAGGATTTGAAATAGCTCAACTGGAATTCCATCACCTCCACTAGCTTTGTTCCTAGTGATGCTTTCTAAGGCCCACTTGACTTCACATTCCAGGATGTCTGGCTCTAGGTGAGTCATCACACCATCGTGATTATCTTGGTCGTGAACATCTTTTTTGTACAGTTCTTCTGTGTATTCTTGCCACCTCTTCTTAATATCTTATGCTTCTATTAGGTCCATACCATTTCTGTCCTTATCGAGCCCATCTTTGCATGAAATGTTCCTTTGGTGTCTCTAATTTTCTTTATGTGATCTCTAGTCTTTCCCATTCTGTTGTTTTCCTCTATTTCTTTGCACTGATTGCTGAGGAAGTCTTTCTTATCTCTTCTTGCTACTCTTTGGAACTCTACATTCAGATGCTTATATCTTTCCTTTTCTCCTTTGCTTTTTGCTTCTCTTCTTTTCACAGCTATTTGTAAGGCCTCCTCAGACAGCCATTGTGCTTTTTTGCATTTCTTTTTCATGGGGATGGTCTTGATCCCCATCTTCTGTACAATGGCATGAACCTCATTCCATAGTTCATCAGGCACTCTATCAGATCTAGGCCCTTAAATCTATTTCTCACTTCCACTGTATAATCATAAGGGATTTGATTTAGGTCATACCTGAATGGTCTAGCAGTTTTCCCTACTTTCTTCAATTTCAGTCTGAATTTGGCAATAAGGAGTTTATGATCTGAGCCACAGTCAGCTTCCAGTCTTGTTTTTTGCTGACTGTATAGAGCTTCTCCATCTCTGGCTGCAAAGAATATAATCAATCTGATTTCAGTGTTGACCATCTGGTGATGTCCATGTGTAGAGTCTTCTCTTGTGTTGTTGGAAGAGGGTGTTTGCTATGTCCAGTGCGTTCTCTTGGCAAGATTCTATTAGCCTGTGCCCTGCTTCATTCTGTATTCCTAGGCCAAATTTGCCTGTTACTCCAGGTGTTTCTTGACTTCCTACTTTTGCATTCTAGTCCTCTTTAATGAAAAGGACATTTTTTGGGGGTGTTAGTTCTACAAGGACTTGTGGTCTTCATAGAACCATTCAACTTCAGCTTTTTCAGCATTACTGGTTGGGGCATAGACTTGGATTATTGTGATATTGAATGGTTTGCCTTGGAAATGAACAGAGATCATTTTATCGTTTTTGAGATTGCATCAAAATACTGCATTTCGGACCCTTTTGTGGACCATGATGACTAGTTCATTTCTTCTAAGGGATTCCTACCCACAGTAGTAGATATATGGTCATCTGAGTTAAATTCACCCATTCCAGTCCATTTTAGTTCGCTGATTCCCAGAATGTTGACATTCACACTTGCCATCTCCTGTTTGACCACTTCCAATTTGCCTTGTTTCATGGACCTGACATTCCAGTACTTATGCAACATTGCTCTTTACTACATCAGACCTTGCTTCTATCACCAGTCACATCCACAGCTGGGTATGTTTGATTAGGCCCATATATTTATTTTTGTTTTTGTTTCCTTTGCCTTAGGAGACATATCTAATAAATTATTGCCATAATTTACAGCAGAGTGTTCTGCCTGTTTCTTCTATAAGGTTTATGGCTTCAAGTCTTACATTTAAATCTTTAATCCCTTTTGAATTTTTTTGCATATGGTATATGTACTTGAGAAAATATTCCAATTTCATTCTTTTTCAGGTAGCTATCCAGTTTTCACAGACCACTTATTGAAGAGACGGACACCAATATTGTTTTAATGAATATTTCAATAACTTTCAAATATTATTACTAAAAGAAATGCTGCCATGAAATAGCTCTGTATGTACTTCATTGTACAGTTGTGTGTGTACATGAAGAATGGCTGATTACACTACTCTTCATTTTGATAAATAATAATAAAATTTCTCCCAAAATCCCATACCAATTTTCAATCTTACTGAAAGTATATGAGTACCTATTCCCTACATCTAGCCATTACTGTATCTTAACAAGCTTACTTGTTTTTTTGCCTATCCGATGGTGACAAAATTATATCCCATAATTTTTATTACTCTGATAGAATTTGAGTATTGCATTTCTTTGAGTTTATTTTTTATGTTTATTAGAAACCCACTTTTCTCATCTTCTATTGATTTTTTCTCATTGCTCACTGAGAATTTACTATACATTTTGGATATTAATCCTCTTTCTGTTATGTATACTTCAAATACTTTATACCAGTATATTATTTCTGTCTTTTAAGAAAATTATTGAATCTGCAATGAATGTTTATGATGGCATCTAGATTTTTGTTATACTCTGGAATACCTTACCATAATATTCTCATATTTTAACATTAATATTGTTATCACAGTTACATTTGAGATTTATTTTCATACATCATGTAAAACAAAAATCAAGATTAAATTTTTACTTCCAAATGCATTTTACTTGCCAGTAATTCTAAGACCATTTATTGAATAACATCCTTTCTCCATCATTCTGAAGCACTTCCTTTATCATATAATATACTATTTATTTTCCGACCTGCTTTCCAGTGCTTTGTGTTCCATTTGTCTATTTGTCAGTTCCCATGGTAACACTATTCTCTTTAAATCACAATAGCTTGATAGTATATTTTGATAATTGGCAGGGCCATGATTAAGTTTGCCCCTGGAGAGTCATATTTTCACTGATGTTCATTAACTTACCAACTTCAATTTTATTTTTGCCAAAGCTAGTCTCATCACTGATAATTCCCCTTTCTTAGATGAGGTGGCTTACTTGGGACACCCTCCACTTAGCAATGTCTCTACCTCTGCTGTTACTATTACTGGTAACATATTATTGGACACTTACTCAATAACTTTCTGTGTATTTTAAATACATTTTCTTGTGAACTTTGTACAGAAACTTTTTGAATAACTCCAGCGTTCTTGCCTGGAGAATCCCAAGGATGAAGGAGCCTGGTAGGCTGCCATCTACGGGGTCGCACAGAGTCGGATATGACTGAAGCAACTTAGCAGCAGCAGCAGCAGATATCAAGCACTCTAAATGTACCACGTTGGATTTTCTTACCATTTTATTACACTTCACTGCCTGCCCTGTGATTATTACCAACAGTCAATCTTTGTGTCTCTTTGTGACAGAACCACCTTCATGATGCCAGCCTACTTTGCGTGAACACAGGGAGAGGGAAGTTCTTGGGACATTCCCCTAGGATAGCCTTAGCTCAGACATTCCCCTAGGATAGACTTAGCTCATGACAATTGTACAGAGTATAATTTCCCCAGTTCCTTTGTTTCCCTGTCAACTCTGAGATGAAGCCTCCATTATCATCAGAGTTCTCTTGTGGGACTGAAGCAAACCCTTCTCTCTTTACTACTGATATATTGCTAAGTTATGTGGACCTGATTTCCTTTCCTTTCCCCCTTCTCCACTTCCTTGCCAGGTTTTCCTGGGACTGCTGCTGTTGTTTAGTTGCTGTGTCCCTACATGTGTCTCACTCTTTGCAACCCTATGGACTGCAGCCCACCAGGCTCCTCTGACCATGGGATTTCCCAGGCAAACATACTGGAGTGGGTTGCCATTTCCTCCTCTAGGGGATCTTCCCAACTCAGGGATCAAACACAAGTTTCCTGAATTGGCAGGCAGGTTTTTTACCACTGAGTCACCTGGGAAGCCCTTTCTTGGGTCTGCTGTTGCTAAGTCGCTTCAGTCATGTCCGACTCTGTGCGACCCCATAGATGGCAGCCCACCAGGCTCCTCCGTCCCTGGGATTCTCCAGGCAAGAAAACTGGAGTGGGTTGCCATTTCCTTCTCCAATGCATGAAAGTGAAAAGTGAAAGGGAAGTTGCTCAGCTGTGCCCAACTCTTAGTGACCCCATGGACTGCAGCCTACTAGGTTCCTCTGTCCATGGGATTTTCCAGGCAAGAGTACTGGAGTGGGGTGCCATTGCCTTCTTCTTGGGTCTATCTCCTAATAAATCATCTCTGCACACTCACCTCAGTATCTACTCCTGGGTACCCATCCCAAGACAGATAATTTTTAAAGTAAGTCCATTTTAAAATAGAAAAAGGGAGAATCAGAGAGTTTATAGGTTAACTCAATATAACACAGAAAGTAAGTTGCAAAGCTAACTAAATCCCTTAAAGAAATTGTTAATAAATTCAAGCTATTTAAGTGCAATTTACTTTTGTCTCTAAAAGCATTCAAGGGTTCAATTTCTTCTGATGCCCTTCCAGTCAACCCCATGGCCTGTGAGTGTCTGCTGTTACACCCCTCCATTCCACTCTCAGAAAGTACTAGGGGATGAGAGTGAGGTGTGCAGGATGGTGCTGTTTTAACCTATGAAACAGAGAACCATTTCTCCTGGACTCCCCTTTCCTTTGTGCTCTGGTTAACATTAGGGGAAAGAGAAATTTGCATAAGTTTTGGAAGACCGAAGAGAGGCAGCAGTCATGATTCTTGGAAGGTCTTTTCAGTCAGATGTCATTACAGGTGAATGCAGAAGTGCCCAGTGGGCTCCACCTTTTCTTGTCTTTCCCATCTGTCTCTCCCACCTGCTGGTGGGCAGTGGCTCCAGATTCACTCCACATGCTTGGCTGATGACCTGTGGAGACTGAATACCTCATAGAGGCCACATTCCCAAAGACCTCTGCACAAGTTGACTTTTTGTTATCCCCCTTTGGCAGCAGGGTGTGCTTGGCTCCTTGACTTTTGCTGAAAGTTCAGGCTCACTCACCTGCACTGGTTTTTTACCCTTTCTCTCATTCTCCATAATTCTAGCACCCACATTTTTTACTTTTCTGGCTTCTTCTATCTTATGTAATATCATATCTATTTCACATGTCATATATTCATGCTCAGTAGCCATGCTTACCTGACTAAACTCTTACAGACGTACATGTGTTAAACATAGATTAATGTCTAATTGAGACTGTCTCCCAAAACACTTAAAATACTATCAAAAAGAGAAAATCTTTAAACAGGTAACTGGACGCTCACAGTTTATTTTCTTTATTCATGAGCATGTTTAGAAGCATCTCCTCTGAATATTCAAGTTTCTTTTCCCAACAAGAGAGTTGCTGTTTTCCTTTCTCTCCCTCTTCATTTTTGATAGGGCCCACATGGGGTCTCATAAGATGGCTCATTATATCAACCTTGCAAATGACGAATAAAATTACAGTGATCTGTGATTCTGATCAAATTGCCCAAATGGCATCCTGTTATCTCACTGGCGCTTGTCTTCTCAAAGCTGTAAGACCACCAGATTCCAGACCTCCAGCTACGTGACCATCCCCTCAGAGAAGTTTTCATTGGTGGGGTATAAGAAAGACTGTCAGAATGGGAGAACTCTGGCTCTCTTAAGAGCCAGTCACCCTCTCTTTTGCCTCTAATCAGTTCAGTTCAGTTCAGTCGCTCAGCCCCTTCCAACTTTTTGTGACCTCATGAATCGCAGCACGCCAGGCCTCCCTGTCCATCACCAACTCCCAGGGTTCACTCAAACTCACGTCCGTTGAGTCAGTGATGCCATCCAGCCATCTCATCCTCTGGTGTCCCCTTTTCCTCCTGCCCCCAATCTCTTCCAGCATCAGAGTCTTTTCCAATGAGTCAACTCTTCGCATGAGGTGGCCAAAGTATTGGAGTTTAAGCCTCAGCATCAGTCCTTCCAATGAACACACAGGACTGGTCTCCTTTAGGATGGACTGGTTGTATCTTCTTACAGTCCAAGGAACTCACAAGAGTCTTCTCAAGCACCACAGTTCAAAAACATCAATTCTTCGGCACTTCAGCTTTCTTCACAGTTCAACTCTCACATCCATACATGACCACTGGATAAACCATAGCCTTGACTAGACTTCCCTCTAATAAATTTCCTTTTTCTTGCCTGACTGCTCAGCTCACTCTTTTTCTCTGCACTCACCTTACAATATTCTTCCCTTTCTTTCTTTCTTTCTTTTTGTATCTGTAAAAATATGTAAGAGGTTCCTTTGAAGAAAGAACATGCTACATGCCCCTTTTCACATCTAGATTATTTAGGAAACTTGTTGTTTTAATGTTATTTAAAAATGGATAAGACTAGAAAAATAAGAGTCTATGAAATCAGGTCCTGGTCAGTTCATGAGCATAAAGCTTGATAGTCAAACAAGGCAAATGAAAATTTTTTTAAAAAGGAATTTTGGATATGCTAATACATAATTTTGTTTTTATTTACAAAGATATCTCACCATTTTCATAGCCATTATGTAATTAACTTATGATATTTAATGTTGAGTAAACTCAAAAACAATTTCAAGTTCCAAACTGAAAAGAGGCATATTTAAAGGATTTAAATAAGATGTAAATAGTGAATAATTGACATTTCTGTGATAATAAAAATTATCAAAATAATCCTGAAATTTAAGAAAATAAGCTACTCATCTTACAGTACTAATTGACCTAAATAAAAGTATCTAATTTTATCACAATAAAAAATGAACTAACATAAAACTTAAGAAGTCATGACCCTGAAGAAAATCTTAGAGACAGTTCTACTGACACCTTGATTTTAACCCAGTAAGATCCACATCAAACTTCTGAACTACAAAACCATAAAATAAAAACCTTATTTTGTTTTAAGCCATTAAGTTTGTGTTAATTTGGTGCAGTAGCAATGAAAGTGAAAGTGAAAGTCACTCAGTTGTGTCCGGCTTTTTGCTACCACATGGACTGTCCATGGAATTCTCCAGGCCAGAATACTGGAGGGGGTAGCCTTTCCCTTCTCCAGGGGATCTTCCCAACCCGGGGAAGGTTGAACCCAGGTCTCCAGCATTGCATTGCAGATGGGTTTTTTACCAGCTGAGCCACAAGGGAAGCCCGAGAACAATAGAAAGCTAATGTGAGAACCAAGTAATACACTACAATTCCTCAAAGATAATGCAACCCTTTCATTTCATCTCCCAACACAATTAATTCTGTTGTCAAATTAAGGAAGGCAAGGGAAGTTGATAACATACACAAAATCTAAAGTTATCACAATCAAAAGTCTAAATCCAAAAGACAAACTGCAAAATCAGAAACTTTTTAAGGTAAAGTTCTTAAAGAAGGCTTCACTTCCTATGCATTTCAGAAAATCGGTTAATTTTGGATAAAGAGAAAGACAACATTTCAACTGAGGGGTGACTCCTAGGTAAAGACAGAAGGCTAGGAACTGAATATTCAAATGACAGTGACGAGAACCTGCAGATCTGAGGAAGACACACGTGAAGAATGACAAGACAGATAATGTCTATGTACAGTGTTGAGTGGAGAAGGCAATGGCAACCTGCTCCACTGTTCTTGCCTGGAGAACCCCATGGACAGAGGAGCCTAGCAGACTACAGTCCATAGGGTTCCCAAAAATCAAACACAACTGAAGTGACTTAGCATGCACTGTGTGTGAGAGACACTGTCCCTTTGTCTGTCAAATCATCATACACTGAATACCTATTAGATGCTAGGCATCATTCAAATAATGGAGATAACACTGGTAAACAAGACAGACAAGGCACCTGACCACCTATTGCCTAAATTCTAGCAGAGCTGTATTTTTTAGAAAGTACTTTTGTTGGTTATTAATTCATTTCATCTTATTAATTTTTATAACCATCATATAAGGTGATAAGAACAAGGACATTCTCATTTTACAGGTGAGCACAAAAGGGTTTAAGAATTTCTTCAGCTATCATCAAAAAGTCTACAAAAAATAAATGCTGGAAAGAGTGTGGAGAGAGGAACCTTATTTACACTTTTAGTGGAGATGTAAATTGGTATAGCCATTAGAGAGAATAGTACAGAGGTTCCTTGAAAAACTAAAAATGGAGTTACCATATGATCTTGCAAGCACACTCCTGGGCATATATCTAGGGAAAACTAATCAAAAATAAATACATAAATAAATGCACCCCAGTTTTCACTGAAGCACTATTTACAACAGCCAAGACATGGAAGCAATGTAAACATTCATCAACAGAGAAATGGATAAAGGAGATGTGGTAAATATATATAATAGAATATTACTCAGGCATAAGAAAGAATGAAATAATGCCATTTTCAGTGACATGGATGGACCTAGAGATTCTTATACTAACTGAAATAAGCCAGACACAGACAAATATCCTAGGATATCATTACATGTGGAATCTAAAAAAAATAAGATACAAATGAGCTCATTTACAAAACAGAAATAAACTCACAGATAAAGAAAACAAACTTATGGTTACCAAAGGGGAAACGGTGGAAGGAGGAGGAACAAATTAGGACACTGAGGGTAACACACATACCACTGTATATAAAGCAGATAACCAGCAAGGACCTACTGTATAGCACAGGGAGCTGTACTCGATATTTTTAATAACCAGTAAGGCAAAATAATCTGCAAAAGTATGTGTGTGTATATATATATGCACATACAGTAGTGTATATGACTGAATGACTGTGCTTTACACGTGAAACTAATATGACATTGTAAATCAAATCTACTTAGACTTAAAATTTTTTTTTCAAGATCACATAACAGTAGGTGGTAGAACCAAGAACTGAATACAGACCATAGAAGTCAGAGCAGACGTGCTTAATCACTACGCTAACTGCTACTGTGCTACCTAACAAGTGGAGAAAAACGTGGGTGGGTGAGGTGACCTTAAGAGTAGATGACTTTGATATATTAAACACTTTTTAAAAAAATATACCACCACAAATACTGACAAAAACTGCCCTCAGGGAAGTAATCTTTTGGTATTATATATTGTGCTAAGTATAAATTTTCTATTGTCCACAAGGCAATCCTGCAAGATAAGTACTATATCCATTTTAAATACAGAGGAACTAAAACTCAAAGATCATAAGTGACTGCCCAAGGCCATTCAGCAAGTAAGTGCCAGAGTTAAAATCAAAACCATATTTGTGTGTGAGGAGAAACAAAGATATTCCTGATGGAACTTCAAACACTTTCTCAAAACCGAAACTAGAATAGTGAAAGATCATTTGTTTTAACTATACTATATTTATATCCCATGACATATATTTATATTCCATGATAGCATAATATGATTCATACAGACAGAAGGGCTATACTCATACAGCCCCCAGCCTCTCCTCTTACACGTGCATTCTTCCATCTACCCATGAGAGTTAGAAAGGTTTGAAAACAGTTGAAACTTGAAGTATGGAAGAAAGACATTAAATGAAAGATGCCTTATTGGAGCAATCTAACTTATGCAAACCTGGAAGCTAATAGCCAGACTTCCCTGTCATTAGAACTACTTCACAAATAAAAACACTTACTATCCTCTACCTGATGGCACAACAGGCTCCCAGCAGTTTGAGAAAAGAAAGATTCAAAGACAAACTCACTTTCATTCTTGAATTGTTTAAATTTAGAAACTGATACAGAATTGGAAATGTAATGACAAAAATATTCTTTTTTTATTTGAAAAAAAAAACATACCTTTTAATACTATATTTAGGCAATATCCCTTTTCTCGGCAATCAGAGAGAAATGGTTCCTCCATAAAACTTTTAGCAAAATATTTTTCATAGTGTATTCTGTTAGCATATGATTAACTTAATTGCTATACATATGACTACACACTATATAGTCCTTATCCTCTTATTTTCATTCTGATTGACACATGTGTCTATTACAAATGGGTTGAGAAAAACCACCATTTTTCAGTCTCCAGTCTTTTGCACAATTCTGTTTAGCTATGCCCAACCATCAGTTTAATTGGGAGAGTCTTTGTGAAAATACAACTTATGTATGTCTTATTCAGGTTTTGTTTTTCCCCTTTCTCTTTTCAGTAAAGTAGAATTTGGAAAACAAAAACATTCGTATTATACTCGTCTCCAGTTTCTTAATTCAGTGATATATTTTCCTTGGGGTATATAATGTTAAACCAAGTGTACCAAAAAAAAAAAAAAAAACTGGAAGAAAGTCAGTAATTTTGACTTTGGAGAATGTTAGGGTGCAAATTCAATGCATTTGTTGATAATACATTTTTTAATATCTGTTATGGTAGCCTTCAAATAGAAAGTTGTTTCTTCAAATAAAAGAGTCCAGGGATAAATGTGCCAATGAGCATAAAATTCTGTAAGGTTAATCACGGTGTTTCATTCCTCAGCATGTGTATACAGCCCCTCCTAGAAAGACACTGTATAGTTCTCATAATCCACTCCTCTGGCTCACTCTTGCCCTAGTGACATGGGATAGACTCACACTAGGAAATTCCATTCTCAGGTCCTTTCATATAAAATTCATTGAATTCCCTCTAGCACTCATTTATTAAGTTATCTCCTCAGTTAGTCTCTGGCAGCCCCAGGTGTGACTGATCGTTAGGTGAGGAGCTGGTTTATCTACATCACACAGAGCTGGTTTGGTCTTAGAATATTTTTCTTTTACCAACATAGTATTTATTTATCAGGCCATCAACAATACAGTTGTCTTTGTTTTTTCCAGGTAAGCTAAAATTACAAATACAAGACTACAGCCACAATGTCATCATTGATATTAACTTTTAAAACAAGTCAAAATAAATCATTTTTTAAAACTGCAGCACTTATACAGAGGTCTCAATGGCTTCAGCTTTTATTAAAAATTTGAAGGTGTCACAACTGATAAGAAAGCAATAATTTCATTAAAAAAGCCTGGTTTCCAAATGACATTTAAGGAAAAAGAGATGGAGATAAAAGCAAGCAAAACTGAATACAGGAGCTGGTTTCATTGATTATAAATGATGTACCTGTTAGCCAAGTTATAAAACAAGAAAATAAAGTAATTGAACTGACTGCAGGAAGGGAAAAGTTATGTAAATGAAGAGAGCTTTATTAAAATAATCAAGATAAAGAGATTCACTGATTTAGAAGGTAGCAGTTTTTCAATAGATGGTATAATTAATACTTTTCTTTTGCAAACTATTCTTTCAAAGGGGCAGTTCCACTTGAAACAAATTAAGGTGGATTTGTTGTCAATATCAACATAGGTTGAAGTTTCAAAGCAATACTATAAGTAGCACTAGTTCTAGAAAGATATTCTAAAAATAGATGTTGCAAATTCTCAGAGAATATAAAGTAATATGACACCTATCTTCCCCCCAACTACCAAGTTTTAGAAAGTACTCTAACTGATAATACAGGGTTGGTAGACCTCACTACCTCCCTGTCTGGAAATGCTGCTTACAGCTAAGGCCTCTAATGTATGGATTAAGGTTTTATTAATTGGTATGAGCCCCTTGTATGGAGCACTCCGTGTTCATTGGCTAGGTTCAATGGACATTCTAGGGAACTCCACTATGGTGTAGGAAAAAGTTCTAGCCTCAAGGGGTATATAAGTTATATAAGACTATTTAAAAACTAAGAAGAGAAAAGCAAAAGTAATTTCTCCCACTTCCATGTACCTGAAAGCATATATATATATATATATATATATATATATATATATACACACAACCACAGGTATTTCACATCTAATTTATGAAATTCTAGTAAAGATAATGAATTCATTTTCATTTTGACAAAATTAACTGAATTTATACATGGCATAACATGAATGTCCTCTTCCAAAGAACTTACTTTTTCTAATGATGCACTTTCCAGTATATTTCTTTTTTTATATAATTTTCTTTTTATTTTTTGGCTAGGCTGGGTCTCTGTTGCTGTGCAGGCTTTTATGCAGTTGTAGTGAGCAGGGTCTACTCTCTAGTTGTTACTCTCTAATTGCTACTCTCTACTCTCTAGTGCGAGGGCCTCTCACTGAGGTGGCTTCTCTTGTTGAGAACAGGCTCTAGCACACATGGGCTTCAGTAGTTGCAGCTTCTGGGCTCTGGAGCAAAAGTTAGTTGCTCCAAGGCATGTGGGATCTTCCCATGTCAGGGATGGAAAGTATGTCTCCCAAATTGGCAGGTGAATTATCTACCACTGAGCCACCAGGGAAGCCCCACTTTTCAAGTGTATTTCAATATTCCTTCACTTATAGAACCAAAAAAAAAAAAAAAAGACTGTCTTTGGCTTTTACTGTGACCTAATTTGTAGAGAATAAACTCATCTGCATGCATCATTTCTGCGGTGTGGAGGGGGTGGGGCGTGGGATGTTAAAAGTAAAAACTCTTGAGTAGATTACTGACCTAGAGCAACTGAGGCCAAGAGATGTTACATAACTTGACTAGGCACCCAGAGTAACTTCCTGGAGGAGCTTGACTTTGAACTCCGCTTTTAGTCACTGCACTGTATTACTTCTCCAATAACTTTTCAAACAAGATATTTAATGTGATCAGTGATCAAGGAGTTAGCTGTTTAATCATAGGTACTTTTTCATTTACTTAATCCCCACTTACTCTGCATGACCATGACTTGTTTGAAGATACAACATGCTTTTTAATCCTGATTTTCCATATATATTACTTATTTCTGTATCTTGGAAAAAAGACAATTTGGGTATTCATGCCAAATTAATGAGTTACAGCTCAGATGCTTTATTCTGTGGATATAGACTTTCTAGTTATAGCTATGAGTTTAAGTATACTTCCATTTTATTCCACTGAGTCAATTACTGTAACTGAATAAATTGGATCTCATCTAGGGAAAGTCACAATTCATGGTGCATTTCATTCCAAAGTTATTTCTTGAAGTGAGAAGAGACAAGGACAGAAAGTAAAAAAGTCATAGGTAGATCTGTTAAATTTTAAATGCAAATATTCCATACAGTTTAGTACAACCCACAGAAATTGTGACCATGCTAAATTTATCACTCTCCTGTGCTATACAGTAGGATCTTGTTATCTATTATATATATAGTAGTATGTATCTGCTAATCTCAAACTCCTTATTTATTTCTCTCTCACATCCTTTCTTACTGGTAACCACAAATTCGTTTTCTATGTCTCTGATTTGTTTCATAAATAATTTCATTTGGGTCATATTTAAAATTCCACATATAAGTGATATTGTATGGTATTTGGCCTTCTCTTCCTGACTTACTTCACTTAGTATGATAAGCTCTAAATCCACCTACATTGCTGTAAATGGCATTATTTCATTCTTTTTTATAGCTGAGTTGTATCCCATTGTGTGTGTGCATGTATGTGTGTGTATATATATGTGTGTGTATATATATATATATATACACACACACACCACATCTTTATCTGTTCACATGCTGATAGATATTTAGGCTGCTTTCATGTTTTGTCTATTATAAACAGAACTGCAATAAATATTGGAGTGCTTGAATCTTTTTCAATTAGAGATTTCCATGGATATACACCCAGGAGCAGGATTTCTAGCTCAGATAACAACTTTATATTTAGTTTTTTAAGGAATCTCCATACTGTTTCCATAGTGGCTGCACCAGTTTACATTCCCACCAACAGTGTAGGAGGGTTCTCTTTTCTCCATGCCCTCAATAGTATTTGTTATTTGTAGACCTTTTAACGATGATCACTCAGACCAGTGTGAGGTGGTAATTCTTGGTAGTTTTGATTTTCAGTTCTCTAATAATAGCAATATTTAGTATCATTTAAAGTACCTACTGTCCATCTGGATATCTCCTTTGGAGAAATATCTATTTAGGTCTTCTGCTTATTTTCTTGATTGCTTTGTTTTTTCATATATTCTTTTTATCCAAATGTTAGACTGTAAAAATGCAGAGTTTACTTTTTAAAACAACTAGAACTCATAATGAGATACACATTAAGACTCAAATAGATAAATGGGTGAGTATGCAATTCACAGAAGACAAAACTGTGAATATAATTTAAAGTATATTTGATCTTACCTGTAAGCACAGAGATGCAAATTAAGGCCTCACCTCCTCTTTTTTGTATTTGCAAACTAACAGAAACTAATAGATAACACTCAATAATGGTGAATGTATAATAAGATAGAAATCCTAAAGCATAGCAGGTAAGTTATAGATATCTATAGTTTCTCAGAAATTAATTCAAGACACTGACTTATAAATGTTCGTGATTTTTCATTCCAGTATTTTAATTTTTAGGATGGCATTACAAGAGACAATCAAGAACAGAATAAGCATACTTACAAATAGTTTAAATATTTTTCAAATAGCATTTTTATAAACATTTAAAAACAGAGGAAATTTAATTCCACAAAACAAGGGAATGGTTCAATGTAACAATGAATTATGTTACAGTTATGGAATAGTATATTATAAAGTCATTAACAGTCATTAAAATTATGTTTATAAATGCTTAACATAAGAGAAAATCTTAATAACATTGTTTTAAAAAGTATTAGAAAGATATAATCTCAATTCTATAAAATACATACATTATGTGGGAAATCAGTATTGCAATAGGGCAGGTAAGAGTAAATCTCTCTCATTGGTGGAATCTGTAGGTTATTTTTACTACCTTCTTTATCTTTTTAAAATTTGGGAATGAATATATACTACTTTCAGAATGAAATATTTTATGTATGTCTATGCATATGTATGCGTGTATATACACATATATACAAATACAAATATATATTTATATTTCACAAACCTTCATTATTTAATCATGAAACTCCTCTTTGGTTAACTTTTTTTTGTCTTTCACACTGACATTTTTATTTAGTTTCAGTTCAAAAGAACAGTGCATTAATAAATACTTCAAAAGCATACCATTGTTCTCTCAATTTCTCAGGCTACAAAGCAACTTTGCTTATCAAATATTAATAAATGATTGGTCAATACTTCCCTTTAAAAAATTTATAAGTTCTTTTTAATCTATGCCATTTTGGTCTCACCAGATAGCTTCAGTTTTGAAAAATGTCATCCCTCCAATTTGGAATATGTTTCAGTTTATAAGCATTGATTTTCTAAGACAATAACTTTATCTACTATCAGGTTCATTGACAAAACATATGGCTCCATTCTTAATCGTCAACAAAACTTCTTACTTTACCATAAACAATAACTTTAAATTTTCTACTCTTTATTTACATTGAAAAAAGAAACTGACTTCTGCAAAAAATTAAGTATGATTCTCTGAAAGCTATGTAGTCCAACATTTCTATAGACCAGTGATTTTTCAAATATTTTTTAGGAGAGTAAAAGCAGCTCTTAAAATTGTACACTGAATCCAACCAGCTTGTGCTTGCTTCCTGTTCAATTAGCCCCACGCTTCATCTTTCTGAAGGAAGCCTCTATACAACACTTTCAAGGAACTCTTGGAATCACACATCATCTGAAAAATGTTGCTCTGGACCACTTAATTTATCAAACAGCATAACTCACAGTGCAAATGGACCAAATTTCAAGCAAATTATGTTTGTTATACTGCCTATGTCATAGTCAGTATAAAAAATAACACATAAAATGTCTTATTCTATCCAGAATGACCATGTTTCAAGTGAAAAACCTTAAATAGGGTTAGGTCTCTCAGGTCTAAGTTTCAGGAAAAATGTACTTTCTTCTGAACAGACAGTACACTCTTAGGACTCTGTGAATCCAGGTCATAACTTTTCTCACATCATTGGCTATAAGAAGGCATATAGAAATGAACACTGTACTGGATGTCATGGTATAAACTTTAGTTTTAGTGAGATATAATTGATGATAACACTATATTAAAGTGTACACTATAAAGATCTGATATATGTACATATTGTGTCCTTGTGGCTCAGCTGGCAAAGAATCCACCTGCAATGAGGGAGACATGGGTTTAATCCCTGGGTTGGGAAGATCCCCTGGAGAAGGGAAAGGCTATCACCCACTCCAGTATTCTGGCCTGGAGAATTCCATGGACTGTAGAGAGTGGGACACGACTGAGCGACCTTCACTTTCACTTTTTTCACATGTTGTGAAATTATTACTACAGTAAGTTTAGAAAATATCTATCACCTCAAAAAAGTTACAATTTTTTTTCTAGTGATTAGAAGTTTTAAGATTTATCCTGTTAGCAATATTCAATTATAGGTATACCTAATTTTATTGTGTTTCCCTTTATTGTGCTTCACAGATTCTAGGCATTTTGCAAATTTAAGACTTGTAGCAACCCTGCATAGTCAGATGACCATTAGTAATTTTTAGCAATAAAGTATTTTTTAATTAAGGTATATACTGTTTTTAGACCTAATGCTCTTACACACAGCAGGCTACAGTATAGTGTAAATGTAACTTCTCTATAGACTGGAAAACCAAAAAATTCCTGTGACTCACTTTATTATAATACATATTTTATTTCAGTAATCTGCAACTGAACTTGCATATCTCCAAGACTGACTGTATACAATACAGTTTTGTTAACTACAGTCATTATGATCTACATTACATCTTAGAACTTATTTATCTTATTATTGGCAGTTTGTACCTTTTGATCACTTTCACATGTTTCCTTTAACCCCCAGCTCCTGTCTCTGGCAAGCATAAACCTGTTTTCTGTATGAATTTGTGTGGTTTTTCATTTTTCACATATAATTTTAGATTATGAAGTATCTGTCTTTGTCTGGCATACTTTACTTAGCATAATGCCTCAAGGTCCATCCATGTTGTCACAAATGGTAGGATTTCCTTCTTTTCTATGGCTGAAGTACATTTTCTGTCACATCACATTTTCTTTATCCATTCAACTTCAATGGCTACTGAGATTGCTTCCATGTCTTGTGCTAAGGTGCTTCAGTCATGTTCAACTCTGTGTGATACTATGGACTGTAGCCTGCCAGGCTCCTCTGTATATGGGATTCTCCAAACAAAAATACTGGAGTGGCTTGCCATGCCCTCCTCCGAGGGATGTTCCTGACCCAGGGATCAAACCTGAGCCTCTTACATCTCCTGCATTGGCAGGCAGGTTCTCTATCACTAGCACCACCTGGCAAACCCTTCCATGTCTGAGCTTTCCTAACTGCAGTAAGCATAGGTGTACAGATAGCTCTTTAAGATAATGATTTTGTTTCCTTCCAATATATACCAAGAAGTAGGATGGCTGGATCATATAGTAATTCTATTTTTTATTTTATGAGAAATCTTCATAATGTTTTCAAAAATGATTGTATTAAAATACATTTTCATCAACAGTATACAAGGGTTCCCCTTTCTCCACATCCTCGCCAACACTCCTTTTGTCTTTTAAAGAACAGTAATTTTAATAGGTGTAAGATGATATCTCATTGGGGTTTTGATATGTATTTCTGTGATGATCAATGTAGTTGAGCAACTTTTCATGCACCTGTTGTTCATTTCTGTGTATTCTTTGGATTTATGTTTATTCAGGACCTTTGCCCATTTTTAAATAGGATTATTTGGGCTTGTTTGCTAGTGAACTGTATGAGTTATGAGTTCTCTGTATATCTTAGATATTAACCTTTCATAACATATGTGTTTGAAAATATTTTCTCTCACTTGGTAGGTTGCCTTTTCATACTTTTGATGGTTTCCTTTGTTGTGCAGAAGCTTTCTATTTAACATAGTCTTACTATATCGGCTTTTGATGTCAATTTAAAAAATCATTGCCAATACCTATGTCAAGGAGCTTATATATTGTGATTTCTTCTATGAGTTTTATGGCTACATTCTTCTTTAATTCATTTTATTTTTTTGTGTATACTTTAAGATACAGGTCCAGATTTGTTTGCAAGTGGTTATCAAGTTTTACTAACATGTTTATTAAAGAGAATAATCATTTATCCATTTTTCTTTGGCTTATTTATTGAAAATTAGTTGATCTTCTATGTAAGACTTTCTAGGCTCTCTATTCTGTTCCATTGATTTACGTGTATGTTTATATGCCAATACCATATTATTTTGATTACTATAGCTTTGTACTATAGTTTGAAAACAGGAAGTGTGATGCCTCTGGCTTTATTCTTCTTTCCCAGGATTTCTCTAGCAGTTTGTGGTCTTTTGTGCTTTCACAAAAGTTTTGGATTTTTTTTTCTATTTCTGTGAAAAATGCTATTGGGATTTTGGTAAGGACTACACTGAATCTGTAGATTTGTTTTGGATAGTATGGTATGATCATCTTAACATCTATAGGTACAAAATATCTTTCCATTTTTTTCATCTTCAATTCTTGTTTCAGTTCTAAGTGTACAGATATTTGACTTTCTTGGGCAAATTTACTTCTAGGTATTTTATTAATTTAGATATAACTCATTTCTTCAAATAAGCTTTGTGCCCCTTCTTTCTCTCTTCTCCTTCTGAAACCCCTATTATGGGGCAGCCAGGAGAAGTCACCTCGCACCTGAGGCCAGGGGCGGTGACCCTGAGGAGCCACCCCGAGCCCGAGGCCAGGGGTGGCAGCTGGAAGGAGTCACTCCCACCCGAGGCCAGGGCCTCAGCTGGGAAGAGCAACCCAAGGAGCAGTGGCTGCGCAGGCACAGGAGGGCCTAGAGGAGATATCCCACGTTGAAGGTCAGGAACAGCGATGGTAAGGAGATACTTCTCATCCAAGGTAAGGAGCAGTGGCTGTGCTTTGCTGGAGCAGCCGTGAAGAGATGCCCTCACGTCCAAGGTAAGAGAAACCCAAGTAAGATGGTAGGTGT
The DNA here is from genome assembly GCF_014754425.2 of Oryx dammah. Lineage (NCBI taxonomy): Eukaryota > Metazoa > Chordata > Mammalia > Artiodactyla > Bovidae > Oryx > Oryx dammah. The sequence continues at coordinate 78,715,655 of NW_024070211.1, forward strand.
TGCAAGAGGGCATCAGAGGGCAGACACACTGAAACCACACTCACAGAAAACTAGTCAATCTAATCACACTAGGGCCACAGCCTTGTCTAACTCAATGAAACCAAGCCATGCCTGCGGGACAACCCAAGACGGGCGGGTCATGGTGGAGAAGTCTGACAGAATGTGGTCTACTGGAGAAGGGAATGGCAAGCCATTTCAGAATTCTTGCCTTGAGAATCCCATGAACAGTATGAAAAGGCAATATGATAGGATACCAAAAGAGGAACTCCTCAGGTCATTAGTTGCCCAATATGCTACTGGATATCAGAGGAGAAATAACTCAAGAAAGAATGAAGGGATGGAGCCAAAGCAAAAACAATACCCAGTTGTGGATGTGACTGGTGATAGAAGCAAGATCCAATGCTGTAAAGAGCATTATTGCATAGGAACCTGGAATGTCAGGTCCATAAATCAAGGCAAATTGGAAGTGGTCAAACAAGAGATGGTAAGGGTGAACGTCGACATTCTAGGAATCAGCAAACTAAAATGGACTGGAATGGGTGAATTTAACTCAGATAACCATTATATCTACTACTGCAGGCAGGAATCCCTCAGAAGAAATGGAGTAGCCATCATGGTCAACAAAAGAGTCCGAAATGCAGTACTTCGATGCAATCTCAAAAAGGACAGAATGATCTCTGTTCGTCTCCAAGGCAAACCATTCAATATCACAGTTATCCAAGTCTATGCCCCAACCAGTAATGCTGAAGAAGCTGAAGTTGAATGGTTTTATGAAGACCTACAAGACCTTTTAGAACTAACACCCAAAAAAGATGTCCTTTTCATTATAGGGGACTGGAATGCAAAAGTAGGAAGTCAAGAAACACCTGGAGTAACCGACAACTTTGGCCTTGGAATACAGAATGAAGAATGGCAAAGACTAATAGAGTTTTGCCAAGAAAATGCATTGGTCATAGAAAACACCCTCCTCCAACAACACAAAAGAAGATTCTACACATGCACCTCACCAGATGGTCAACACCAAAATCAGATTGATTATATTCTTTGCAGCCAAAGATGGAGAAGCTCTATACAGTCAACAAAAACAAGGCCAGGAGCTGACTGTGGCTCAGATCATGAACTCCTTATTACCAAATTCAGACTCAAATTGAAGAAACTAGGGAAAACCACTAGACCATTCAGGTATGACGTAAATCAAATCCCTTATGATTATACAGTGGAAGTAAGAAATAGATTTAAGTGCCTAGATCTTATAGATAGAGTGCCTGATGAACTATGGACAGAGGTTTGTGACATTGTACAGGAGACAGGGATCAAGACCATCCCCATGGAAAAGAAATGCAAAAAAGCAAAATGGCTGTCTGGGGAGGCCTTACAAATAGCTGTGAAGAGAAAAGAGGCGAAAAGCAAAGGAGAAAAGGAAAGATATAGGCATCTAAATGCAAAGTTCCAAAGAATAGCAAGAAGAGATAGGAAAGCCTTCTTCAGCAGTCAATGCAAAGAAATAGAGGAAAACAACAGATTGGGAAAGACTAGAGATCTCTTCAAGAAAATTAGAGATACCAAGGGAACATTTCATGCAAAGATGGGCTCAATAAAGGATAGAAATGGTCTGGACCTAACAGAAGCAGAAGATATTAAGAAGAGGTGGCAAGAATACACGGAAGAACTGTACAAAAAAGATCTTCACAACACAGATAGTCATGATGATGTGATCACTAATCTAGAACCAGACATCTTGGAATGTGAAGTCAAGTGAGCCTTAGAAAGCATCACTACGAACAAAGCTAGTGGAGGTGATGGAATTCCAACTGAGCTATTTCAAATCATGAAAGATGATGCTGTGAAAGTGCTGCACTCAATATGCCAGCAAGTTTGGAAAACTCAGCATTGGCCACAGGACTGGAAAAGGTCAGTTTTCATTCCAATCCCAAAGAAAGGCAATGCCAAAGAATGCTCAAACTACTGCACAATTGCACTCATCTCACATGCTAGTAAAGTAATGCTCCAAATTCTCCAAGCCAGGCTTCAGCAATACATGAACAGTGAACTCCCTGACGTTCAAGCTGGTTTTAGAAAAGGCAGAGGAACCAGAGATCAAATTGCCAACATCCACTGGATCAAGGAAAAAGCAAGAGAGTTCCAGAAAAACATCTATTTCTGCTTTATTGACTATGCCAAAACCTTTGACTGTGTGGATCACAAGAAACTGTGGAAAATTCTGAAAGAGATGGGAATACCAGACCACCTGACCTGCCTCTTGAGAAATCTGTATGCAGGTCAGGAAGCAACAGTTAGAACTGGACATGGAACAACAGACTGGTTCCAAGGAGGAAAAGGAGTACGTCAAGGCTGTATATTGTCACCCTGCTTATTTAACTTAGCTGCAGAGTACATCATGAGAAACACTGGACTGGAAGAAACACAAGCTGGAATCAAGATTGCTGGGAGAAATATCAATAGCCTCAGATATGCGGATGACATCACCCTTATGGCAGAAAGTGAAGAGGAACTAAAAAGCCTCTTGATAAAAGTGAAAGAAGAGAGTGAAAAAGTTGGCCGAAAGCTCAACATTCAGAAAACGAAGATCATGGCATCCGGTCCCATCACTTCATGGGAAATAGATGGGGAAACAGTGGAAACGGTGTCAGACTTTATCTTGGGGGGCTCCAGAATCACTGCAGATGGTGACTGCAGCCATGAAATTAAAAGACGCTAACTCCTTGGAAGAAAAGTTATGACTAACCTAGATAGCATATTCAAAAGCAGAGACATTACTTTGCCAACTAAGGTCCGTCTAGTCAAGGCTATGGTTTTTCCTGTGGGCATGTATGGATGTGAGAGTTGGACTGTGAAGACGGCTGAGCGCCGAAGAATTGACGCTTTTGAACTGTGGTGTTGGAGAAGACTCTTGAGAGTCCCTTGGACTGCAAGGAGATCCAACCAGTCCATTCTTAAGGAGATCAGCCCTGGGATTTCTTTGGAAGGAATGATGCTGAAGCTGAAGCTCCAGTACTTTGGCCACCACATAAGAGTTGACTCATTAGAAAAGACTCTGATGCTGGGAGGGATTGGGGGCAGGAGGAAAAGGGGACGACCGAGGATGAGATGGCTGGATGGCATCACGGACTCGATGGACGTGAGTCTGAGTGAACTCCGGGAGATGATGATGAACCGGGAGGCCTGGCGTGCTCTGATTCATGGGGTCGCAAAGAGTCGGACACGACTGAGCAACTGAACTGAACTGAACTGAACTGAGTCTACTAGATGTTGTCTCATGAATCCTTTAAACTATCTTCACTTTTTTTCACTTTTTTTTTCTCCTTTGAGATTGGATGAACTCTACTACCTTATCTTTGTGGATTAAGAAAAAAAAATGCTGTCTGCCACTTCAGTGAAAAATAGAATACTGAGTCTAGATAAGATACATATCAAAGAAATAATTTCAATCATCCAAATTTCTTATCAGGAAAGCCCTTTTAGTGATTAGCAGTAATGTTTTAAAGTTGTTTTCTTTCCAGCAAAAAAATGATATATGCTGGTACCTTCTCTTTGAACAGTTCCTCGGAACTATCTCAGCTATCTTCTGGGCTATAGTCCTCAAAAATGTCCCCCAGATAAAAAGAAGTATCACCTTTTAGACTGTATGGACTGTACGTTTTGTTTTATTTTCAGTTGACATCTTTGAGTTTGATGTTGTTTTCTTTTGCTTATTCTAGTTTTCTGGGCTTTCCTGGTGGCTCAGATGGTAAAGAATCTGCCTGCAATGCAGGAGACCCAGGTTCAGTCCTTGAGTCAGGAAGATCTCCTGGAGAAAGACACTGTTATCCACTCCAATATTCTTGCTTGGAGAACTCCATGGATAGAGGAGCCTGGTGGGCTATAGTCCATGGGTTGGTAGAGTTGGACATGACTAAGCAAATAACACAGTTTGCTGCTGAACCCCTCTACTGAATTTATAAGTGTAGTTATTGTATTATTCAGTTCTGTTTTCTGTTTGGTGCTTTCTAATTTTTTTCTGTATCTGTTGAAATTCTCATTTTGTTTACGAATTGTTCTCCTGACCTCAGTGAATATTTTTATGACCATCATTTTGCACTCTTTATAAGGAAAAGCAACCATGTTCTTTTTATTTTATTAAGGTCTGCTTCTGAAGTTTTATTGTATTCTTTTGTTTGGAATATAACCTTCTTTTTATTTTCCTTGGCTTCCTGTGTTGGTGTCTGCACATTGATTTAACAGGCAACATTCCAAATACTGATGGAGTGGTCTTGTATAGGACATGAAACTTACTGTTCAACCATGCCCTAGCTCTTGGTTTTCTCTCAAACTTTTTTGATTGTCCAAGCACTCCATTCTGTTTTTAATGGCTCCCACTAGTTTTGAGGTTGTGCTAAAACCTGTCACTGTCCCAAATGGAAGGATCTCAGTCAGCATCAAGATGTAGGTTGACTAGAAGCTGATACTGACACAGTCAATTTTGAAGTATCTAATAGACCTTTGCAAAGAAAGACTAGGCAATGGGCTTTTCTGTCTTTTCTCTCTGTGCTGTGCCCTAGAAGAAGGGTATATGGTTAAGAACTGGTTTTGGTGTTATTGTTAATAGAGCTATGGGACCTGAAAGTGTAAGCCCCATAATACACACATTGTTGTTGTTCAGTTGCTCAGTCATTCCAACTTTTTGCAACCTCATGGACTACAGCACACCAGGCTTCACTGTCCTTCACCATCTCTCAGATTTTGCTCAAGCTCACAACGATTGAGTCAGTGATACCATCCAACCATCTTGTCCTCTGTTGTCCCATTCTCTTCCTTCCATCTATCTTTCCCAGCATCAAGGTCTTTTCCAGTGAGTCAGCTCATCACATCAGGTGGCCAAAGGACTGGATTTCAGCTTCAGTATCAGTCCTTCCAATGAATATTCAGGGTTGATATCCTTTAGGATTGAGTGGTTTGATCTCCCTACAGTCCAAAGGACTTTCAAGATTTTCTCCAACACCAAAGTTGAAAAGCATCAGTTCTTCAGTGCTCAGCCTTCTTTATGGTCTGACTCACATCCTACATGACTACTGGATAAACCATAGCTTTGACTATACAGAACTTTGTCGGCTAGAGCAAGGCAATTAATGGGTGCATCCACTGGACAGCAACTGCAAAAGTTGGGAAACAGATATGTGCCCAACCTCCTTCCAGAGAAGCATGGGCTAAATGGAGAATGTGGAGATTGCATCTGCCATCCTTTTTTGTCTCCAGGGGGACTGCAGTCAACTCTTAGATATGTGTTAAGTCAGAAGTCTGACCATAAAGTAGCGACTTTTACAATACACAAATAGGCCTCCTTCAGGTAAAAAATATAAGAAGGGTATTTCTGTTTGCCCCTTCAAGGCTAAACCCTGGGCAGAAAGCCACACAAGTCCTTAAAAAACTGTTCAAAACCATTTTTGTTTGTTTACTATAGTCTTATGGGTTTCACAGATGCAAGCTCTTAATTTTCAGAGCTAGGTTTTTGTGGGTTCATCCCTTGAGGGGGAGTCATAAAGGTTATGGTGCTAGATGTCGAATTCAAACACTTTGTGCCTCAGCGAGCAGCTGAGGTTTGTAAGTTACTTCTCAATTGTGTATCACTGTGCCAAGGGTGGGGCTTATGATGGAAGTGTGTCTCAAAACATTCCTACCTGTTTTGACGTGGGTACTTTCTCACTCATCTCTGTATGCATGTTGCTCAGGTATTTTCTGGATTTCTGTCAAAGGAATTGCCCCATATGTAGCTTTAAGTTTGGTGTGTCCACTGGAGGGATAGTTTAGGAGCCTCCTCTGTCATCTCTTTGGAACTTCACAAGATTGATTCTCAGCTGTTTAAAAATGTGTGTGTATATATAAATATGTGAATTTTTTTAGACTGTTCTCATAAAATTTAAAGCTACCTTTACTGCCAGTATGTCTCTGAATGTATTAGCATTCATTCATCCCTTCATTCATATATTTGTTCAGAAAACCATCAGGGAATGCTTAGACATGTCCAGCTCTTTGTGTGAGTGGGTTTAAAACAGTGAACCAGACTCAGCTCTTAATCTAACAGATTGAAGGGAGCCCATTTACTACAACTACCAAACATTACTTTATTCCTATTTTACCCATATCCCACAGCCTTTCAACAGTTCTTTTTAATAAACTGTAAGGCCTTCAATGAATTAAAATCAAAATTGAAATCTATTTAACTCAGATAAGCAAAATGAAACCAATGTAATTTTAAATCAATAAAGCTTATGTGCTTTCTCATTAGCCTTTTAAATACACTGTATGATTTCATTTTCTCTAATACATTTTGTTAAAAACCATTCAATGAGATACACTGCCACCAAAATTAGCCTTGAAAGAAAACTTCAGCTTCTTCTTAAAGAAAAAGATAATTCATCTTTTCCCAAGCCATATATGTATTCATTGTATGACTGGATCAGAATATCAATAGCAATAAGCCACAGAAATAAAATTGCTTGTTCACGAAAGTTACTAACACCTTTAAAATAATTATAAACCATTTATTAAATGACTTCCAACCTGGTTTTAAATTAAAAGATGATTAATAAATTAAAATTTTATTTTTAAAAATATATGTAATTTTTTCCACAGTCAGGTCCCCAATTTAAGTCTTCAGTACTGTTCATTGTTTGAGACTTTAAAGAAAAGAATAAAGATTTATATTTTACATAGTGATGATATGATTGCAAATGTTAAGATATAAACAAGATAAAAAATTAAATCATGTAGATTTTAAAATTAACACCTTCTTCAAATAAATTTTCCCCTTTAAAGCATAATCACTCATCCTGAGACATCTTGTATTTTAACAATGATGTAAGAATGCATATTGTAATCGATCAAGGTCCTTCGTAAAATTAATTTTAACATAAATTTACATTTACTGTCGCTAGGAATCTCTATATGGAAGAAAAATTATGAACAAAAGATTTTTCTTTTCTATTTAGAAATAAGTAATATAATAAACTTTCTCTCCATTATATTTTTCCTAAGAACAAAATTCTTCTAACTGTGAAGTCTAAAAGGCTAGGGGAACAGGATGAAATACAGAGATTACTGTTGCTTAATGACATTTACACTATTAAAATTAGACTCACTTGACTTCACTTCAGTTGACTCATATATTTTATAAAAATGTTTATAAAAGTGATGATACTTCTTATACTGCAAAATTGGAACAGGTTGCCCACATCACTTACCTGATACAGAAGCTCAGATTATACCACTTTTCAACAGATTCATTTTTGAGAGTCTAAGGGCTGACATGGATTACTCAAAATTTAGTAGCATGATTTGGCACGATCTGACAGGGGGTTGAACAAGTCAAAAACTGATAAAAATATGTCCCTGCAATTTTGTATGGCAGAATAAAAAAATGCTTTGTTAACTATGTCCTTCTACTCTAACTTGTTGAAATAAAAAAGTGCTCTGTCCATAGTCAGGAATAAACAGAAATTATTGCAAATGATGAGACTATAGTGGCTGCAGTAAAATGACTGCTCATATGTGTTCTTATTTGCTTCTAGTAAGTGAGTGTCATTTGAACAAATAAATCTTAAACAAAATTAACAGTCATTGAAAATATAAATTTTATTGTTAACATACTTCACAAACTAAGGATAATAAAGCTAATTTTTGTATTGCCATAAAGCCAACTCAACTGTTATATAATCACATCAACCCAAATAAAGCTGAACTATACATGAATCAAAAGTAAATATAGCTCAAAAGAACAAAAATACTTTTGATATTGGTTGATTGTTTATGCACCAACCAACTGATTATATAAAGAGATATCTTGAGGATTATCCTGGAATGATACACTCAGCTTTGTCCTTTTCAAAGGTGCATCAATCAAGTAGTGATAAATGTAGTAGAACATTAATAAAATGAATGCTTGACTCAAAAATAGAAGAGAATGTACACAGATTATAGAATAAAGATCTAAAAAAGAAAGAGAGAGATGTGCTTAACTATAGTAATGATTGAACTAACAAAATACATTTTAATAGATTGTTAATAACAGCTACTTGTCATTGATCTATTATTATATACTAAGCATTATACCTAACACTTTAAGTGTATTATACTTTTTAATTTTTACAAAACCCCTTCAGGGTAGTTAATATCTGCTCAACAAATTAAAAAAAAAAGAAAAAGCCCAGAATTATTTTTAACAACTTGCTCAAGTTCAGAAGCCAGCATTCAAAGCTATATGGAGCCACAAAGCCAGTATTTTATTCCCTATGGTACACTGTATCTCATCTAAGTCCTGGAGATCTTTCAGTTCAGAAAAGCATAGAAAAGACAGACATATAAAAACAGGACAGAGATTTTAGTTTATAGTATGGTCAATATAAGTATCATATACTTGCAGAAAATAGCTGAAGCATCCTAGGCTTCAATTATCAAGTGTTAAGAACAAAGAATAAAATAGTCCTTAGTTGATGATGTCAATGTACTTTGTTTGGAATTCTATATTAATTTCTAGGTGGTGCATTTTCAGAGGAACACTGACAAAATGAAGAGCTACCATAAAGCATGGATGATGAGAATATGGTAACTGTTATTATAATAACTACCTTTCATTTAACATGTGCTATGTACCTGGTGCTGTCTTTGTACTTAATACAGTTTTCTCATTTAATCTACACAATATTCCTGAAAGTTGGGTATGATTATCCTTATTTTATAAGAAAGGAAACTGGAGCTAACAAAGATTATGTAATTTACCTAAAACAATACAATGTTGAAAAGATGAGAAAGCTTAATTTTAAAGACAACAAATATTAGAAGAACTAAGCTTATATTATTGTACAGTCCCAAAGGTAAACTAGAAGCAACTGGAAGGCACTAAGACAGTTTCTTACAATAAGAATTTTTTTTTGACCAGGCAAGTTGAAATACGTAATTGTAAGCCATAGCAAGATGATGATTTCCCAGTTGATGCTATCCTTACCCTCACTGTCTCATTTATGACTCAAGGAGATGTTTTTACCCAGTGTTCTCAGTCTGGAGTGCTCTCCCCTTACATCTTCTCTCCAAGGACGTAGCATTTGAACTGAATCTTAGTGATAAGCAGTATCGCCTTTGCTTATTCTTGGGAAAATAATCATGATCTCATCATCACATTCAGTTCAGTTCAGTTCAGTTGCTCAGTCGTGTCCAACTCTTTGCAACCCTATAAACCACAGCACGCCAGGCCTCCCTGTCCATCACCAACTCCCGGAGTCCACCCAAACCCATGTTTATTGAGTCAGTGATGCCATTCAACCATCTCATCCTCTGTCGTCCCCTTCTCCTCCTGCCTTCAATCTTTCCCAGCATCAGGGTCTTTTCAAATGAGTCAGCTCTTCACATCATGTGGCCAAAGTATTGGAGTTTCAGCTTCAGCATCAGTCCTCCCAATGAACATCCAGGACTGATCTTCTTTAGGTTGGACTGGTTGGATCTCCTACAGTCCAAGGGACTCTCAAGAGTTTTCTCCAACACCACAGTTAAAAAGAATCAATTTTCTGCACTCAGCTTTCTTTATAGTCGAACTCTCATATCCATACAAGGCCACTGGAAAAAAACATAGCCTTGACTAGATGGACTTTTGTTGGCAAAGTAATATCTCTACTTTTCAATATGCTGTCTAGGGTGGTCATAACTTTCCTTCCAAGGAGTAAGCGTCTTTTAATTTCATGGCTGCAATCACCATCTGCAGTGATTTTGGAACCCAGAAAAATAAAGTCAGCCACTGTTTCCATTGTTTCCCCATCTATTTCCCATGAAGTGATGGGACTGGATACCATGATCCTAGTTTCCTGAACATTGAGCTTTAAGCCAACTTTTTGACTCTCCTCTTTCACTTTCATCAAGAGGCTCTTTAGTTCTTCTTCACTTTCTGCCATAAGGGTGGTGTCATCTGCATATCTGAGGTTATTGATATTTCTCCTGGCAATCTTGATTCCAGCATGTGCTTCCTCCAGCCCAGCGTTTCTCATGATGTACTCTGCATCTAAGTTAATAAGTAGGGCTATTTGTGACCAGTCTGTTATTCCATATCCAGTTCAATTGTTGCTTCCTGACCTGCATATAGATTTCTCAAGTGGCAGGTCAGGTGGTCTGGTATTCCCATCTCTCAGAATTTTCCACATTTTATTGTGATCCACACAGTCAAAGGCTTTGACATAGTCAATAAAGCAGAAATAGATGTTTTTCTGGAACTTTCTTGCTTTTTTGATGATCCAGTGGATGTTGGCAATTCGATCTCTGGTTCCTCTGCCTTTTCTAAAACCAGCTTGAACATCTGGAATTTCACAGTTCACGTACTGCTGAAGCCTGGCTTGGAGAATTTTGAGCATTTCTTTACTAGCATGTGAGATGAGTACAATTGTGTGGTAGTTTGAACATTCTTTGGCATTGCCTTTCTTTGGGATTGGAATGAAAACTGACCTTTTCTAGTCCTGTGGCCACTGCTGAGTTTTCCAAATTTGCTGCCATATTGATTGGAGCACTTTCACAGCATCATCTTTCAAGATTTGAAATAGCTCAACTGGAATTCTATCATCTCCATTAGCTTTGTTTGCACCGATGTTTCCTAAGGCCCATTTGACTTCACATTCCAGGATGTCTGGCTCTAGGTGAGTGTGAGTGATCCATTAGGACAGTCTTAACAAAAGTTAATTGTTAAATGAATATAATATAAATTTTCAAAATCCACACACCATGATCTTTATGTGACCACGTGTAGGCAACATGGCAGTAAGATGACATTCTTAGTGCATATCTATGAAAAATAAAAGCGTGTGTTAGGACTATGACAAATCTCAATTTCCTAATATTTCTCATGTGTTTGGGAGAGCACAGAATGTTACATGTGTATTGTCTCTTTTAATTCTCAAGACACACCTATGAGCTAGTTCAGTTTAGTTCAGTCACTCAATCGTGTCCGACTCTTTGTGACCCCATGAACCACAGCACACCAGGCCTCCCTGTCCACCACCAACTCCCGGAATCCACCCAAATCCACATCTATTGAGTCGGTGATGCCATCCAACCATCTCATCCTCTGTCATCCCCTTCTCCTCCTGCCCTCAATCTTTCCCAGCATCAGGGTCTTTTCAAATGAGTCAGCTCTTCGCATCAGGTGGCCAAAGTATTGAAGTTTCAGTTCAACATCAGTCCTTCCAATGAACACCCAGGACTGATCTCCTTTAGGATGGACTGGTTGGCTCTCCTTGCAGTCCAAGGGACTCTCAAGAGTCTTCTCCAACACCACAGTTCAGAAGCATCTAGTACTTGTAAGTAATAATTCTCCCATTAGACAAACAAAGAAAGTGAAACACACTGGACTTAAAATTACCTGGAGTTACATAGTTTATAGGGCTTCCCAGGTGGCACTAGTGGTAAAGCATCTGCCTGCTATGTGGGAGACATAAGAGACACCAGTTTGATTCTTGCATTATTAAGATCCTCTGGAGGAGGACACAGCAACCCATTCCAGTATTCTTGCCTGGAGAACCCCATGGACAGAGGAGCCTGGAGGGCTACAGTCCATACATTTGGAGAGTCAGACATGACTGAAGTGACTTAGCAACATGCACATAGTTTGTAAATAACAATGTCGTGTTTAGACTTTAGGTTATTCTGATCCCACAGTCTCACTACTAAATGCTAATCATTATACAATCTCATTCTTAATGTCACTAAAGTAAAAGGAAATACATCCAACGTCTCTGGGAGCAGAAGCATAAAACTGTACATTTTTTTTTTCTGAATTTGAGATTTATACCTGACGAACTCACTTTTGAGGTCAACTTGAACTAGGTTTTTATTTTTAAAGTTCTAACAAATGTGTTAGGAATTATTATAAGGAAAAGAGAGCACACTATACCTCTTGGCAGTGAATGAGTGCTATTTCTATTTCATTTTCCTCTTTTCAAAAGTTCTCCAGTGTTTAAGAGACTGCTCAGTTGAAAAGGAAACATCTTATGCTATGAGGTTACAGGGAAAGCAGTAGGATCAATGGACAGATGTTACAGAGAAAGAGATTTTAGCTTAATGTGTAAAAGAAATTTCTATCAGGTTAGAAAATGAGCTGCCTTGAAAGCTGTGACTACCATACTAATGAAAAAATACTTTTAAACACAGAGAAACTATGATCACTTATGAAAAAGATCAGTAAGGTTTTTCTGAGAAGATGTGTGTGCACATGCTAAGCTGCCTCAGTTGTGTCCAACTCTTGGTGACCCTATAGACTTATAGTCCACCAGGCTCCTCTGTCCATGGGATTCTCCAGGCAAGAATACTGTAGTCAGTTGCTAGGCCCTCCTCCAGAGGATCTTCCTGACCGAGGGATCAAACTTGTATCTAATGTCTCCTGCCCTGGCAGGCAGATTCTTTAGCACTAGCACCACCTGGGAAGCCCCCAGTGTCACCTGACTGTGTCCAAATAAAATTTTATTTATACAAACAAGCTGTGGCCTGATTTGGCTTGGGGATAAAGTTTGCCAGCCCCTGTTATAGAACATGTTCATCTGAATATGTTAACTGCTGTAACAAAAACCTTTACATTTCAGTAGCTTAATACAGGGAATTGGAAATCATGACCACAGCCCTACCCGTCCCAAAGCCTGTTTTAATATGAATACTTTTTGTATGTTTTTGAAGATATTTAAGAATAAGGAAGAGAAGGAGTAGAAGAGACAGAGACTGGGTCCCACAAAGCCTAAAATACAGAGTGGGCCATTTACAGAAAAAAAAAAAAAAATGTGCCAACTTTAACACATGTGCTTTGTTTGATAGCTTTCCTTCAAGGAGACTCAAGGATTCAGACTCTGCACGTTTGTAATGCTGAAGTCTTCCACATGGGCCAACAAGTTCACCATGGTGTGGGGAGGAAATCATGAGAAAGACACACAGCATACATAACTCTTGCTGAAGAAGGGATATTCATTTTGCTCACACTTTGTTAGCCACGATTAATCATGCATCTGCTTAGATATATGCAGGGCTGGAAAACACACACTTGGCCGAAAAGCTTTCTCCTAGCACCTACTTCATTTACGGAAAAAGACCATGAATCCTCAGTGGTCAGAGTTGCTTGTACCACATAGAAGGAATATGCAGTGCAGATTGAAGCTTAAAATAGATATACAGCAATAAGCATTTCAATTTTAAGATATAACTTTGTTTCTACATTCCCCAATGTTGTAGAAATATAAAATCTATCAATTAGGCATTTCCTAATTCTTCCTAACACAATCCCCCATAACTTTTCTTTGATCAGAAATGGTACAAGAGTTTCCCAAACACAGTGTCTAATATGTTTTGTCTCATAAAGGTTTTCATGTACATATGCCTATAAGGAAGATTCTCAGTACTATGCACTTGTATGAGAAAACTACAAGTCTGAGTCTCATAATATGTCAAATGAATGAGAAATGATACAATCGTATATTTTTTGGTCTGGATTTTTAAAAAGCATTTGGTTTTAGAATATTTTAATTTAGCCTCTCATTTCTATTTTTTTCACCTCACTGTCCATACTCTAACTCATGCTTTAGTGATTAATTCGCAATTATTAAGTTTCTAAAGCTACCACCAACAAAAGATAGAAACACAATTTTTCAAATTATATTTTTTATCACACTATTGTTTCAGCACTCCTTCTCTTATATTCTTACAAGAAAATAAAGAGACAGAAATGGATAGGGAGAGAGAGAAATCTGAAATAAATCTTGCTTCTTGCTGTGGTAAACATCATTAAAGGTGTGAGAGACTAATTGACAGGACTTTAAAAATGAACCTCTATTTTAAGGGAAAATGGTGTAATCACTCAAATAATTAAGTGAAAAGAAGAGCATGAGTAATAGAACCTGCAGACAAGTGATCAACAAAACAGCCATTAAATCAGACAAAACTAAGGGATAACAGAAAGGACCAAATGGTCTATTGAGAAAATGAAAGAAACTTAAAATTAATCTCCAGGATTTATCAAGACAACTTAAGTAATAACAAGTATACTACGTGATTTAACACTACTGACTGAAGTTACTTGAAAGAAGACTTCGCTTTAAGTCACCAACACCATATCTGTACTGTGCAATAGCAAAGTTGTTAAATGGCAGTATTCCAGAGTTAGTGCAAAAACTCTCTGAAGTGCAAAAAGGAGGTAGAGCCAAGGTAAGAAATACCTTGAAATAGTCACAAGGAAGCCATTTTTATATTTCTTAACTGCTTTAGTAAGTATAAAGTACTACAGCATTTCAGGTATCTACATTAAAGACATTTACCATTAGGTTTATACTTGGTTTTCTTAGCTTTTTTTTTTTTTTAATGTTTCATGTGAGAATCTTCAGAGATAATCTCCAGGCAGTCAAATAGGTCCTTGGAAGACTGATCATTTTGTTATAATGCTATAAATATAGGTTTGAATGTTGAATTAGTGGGTTTAGTTGTTGGAATGAAGTGAAGAATCAAACAGCTGGGCACATCTAGAGTCAACAAATCAGAACCTTAGCTCGATTCAACTGAACTAAAGGATAATTACTATTTTTTTTTTTTTCTTAGTGGTACCTTGAAACAAAGAAGGTACTCTCTAGCAAAGCTGTCAGTGTTGATGTACTCACTGGTGCCTGCTGATTGAAAAGCTGCCTCTTTCTCCATTGGGAAGAACTACCCAGGGTTTCTGGGACTCAGGCTGCTTAAGATATTATCTTCCTCCTAAATTAGTGTGGAGTGACTACCTCTAGACTCTGCTGACCATGGATTACATCCTCTGGCTGGGAATGTGGCTTTCCTCTATTTGTCATGGTGAGGTGAAGGTGAAGTTGCTCAGTCGTGTCCGGCTCTTTGCGACCCCGTGACTGTAACCTACTAGGCTTCTCCGTCCATGGGATTCTCCAGGCAAGAATACTGGAGTGGATTGCCATTTCCTTCTGCATTTCCTTCTCCAGGGGAATCTTCCTGACCCAGGTATCGAACCCGGGTCTCCCGCATGGGAGGCAGATGCTTTAACCTCTGAGCCACCAGGGAAGCCCATTTGTCATGGTAGGAGAGAGCAATACAGCAATTTGTGTTCCTTTCAATATGTTATATTAGTACCATTAAAAATGAAAAGAACTTAGGATCAGTACAAGATCCATAATCTTTTTTATAATCCTTGATAACCCTGTGATAACTCTGGGCCATTCCACTCACCAGCACTGTCTCCTCCTTAGACAGCAGCACTTTCTCCAGCACATATTTATTCCTTCTCTCAGGAGGAATTCTGCCCTTCTTTACCAAGACAAAACAAACAAAAAATGTTTCAGCTTTAAGCATAAAGGTAGACACAAGAGAACCAAGTATCTGAGATAGATTGACCTAGTGTGTGTGTTAGTTGCTTAGTCGTATCCAACTTTTGTAACACCATGGACTGTAGTCCACCAGGCTCCTCTGCCCATGGACTTCTCCAGGCAAGAATACTGGAGTGGGTAGCCATTCCCTTCTCCAGGATATTTTCCCAACCCTGAAATTGAACCCAGGTGTCCCACATTCCAGGCAGATTCTTTACTGTCTGAACCACTATCAAAGCCCTAGATGGACCTTAGGTCCTTTTTATTCCTTGGAGTTCCTTTCTGTTTCCTAGATGGGATGTTGCACAATTCATAAATTATTGAATAAAATCAATTAGATCTTCAAATTCACTCAGTTGAATTTTGTTTTATTTTGTTTATAATAGATTTGATAGCAGTGGTGGGATCCAAAATGAACTTCTGATGGCTTCAGGGATAATGAGCAACACATATGTAGTACCCCATGAACTCTCCTGAGTTCCCTGCTTGTCTCTGTTTCCAAAGGCCATGGGTAAGTTCCTCTTGGTTCTGAGTTCCACTCTTTTTGTTCAGCTCCCAACCTAATTGGCTCTCCATAGTTTTCCATTTGGATGGAAGCCTTTGGTTCAGCCCCTACTTTCCAAGTTGAGAACTGCTGGTAGCAGCTGCTATTCCCCATTCATTTGGAATTAGTGCACAGATCCTATTCTCTGTGTCTGCTGGTTCTGTCCTTTCCCCACTTTCCAAACACCTGGATAGCAATTGCTGGTGGTTACTGGCCAGAAGCAAACTGAGTTAAACTTAAACAAACAAACAAACAAACAGAATGGAAGAGAACTGGGTCCAGAACTGGACTGGGTCTGGAGTCTGACTAGGTCTTACTTAAGTTGAATTGGGTCCAGTGTGTTTTATGGAAATAAAGGATACTGTTAATGAGAATCTCAGAAGACAAAAAAAAAAAAGTGGTAAGATTGGTGAGAACATATCAAGCATTTTAAAACTGTTATAGTATTTGCTACCTAACTCAAAGACTCCTGTACTAGAATAAGTTAGTCACTAGAACAGGTTAGATTAATACTATATCATCCGCCAATCTCCAGAAAATGTTTGCACAATGGAGCATGTTGTAAGATATCATACAATTTCTAACCCAGCTGTATATTCCCTTCAGGTATTATTTTCTCTCTAAGAGACCCAAAGGCTTAGTTAAACAAATAAGTAAACAAACAAACAAACAAATAAATAAAATGGGATATTTTATTAAATTATTTAAATCCAGAGTTAAGTGTGTCACCTTCCAACACATCTGCTTAAGAATTATGGTTCAAGAAGCTACAGATATTTATGATACTAGCTGGAATCTTACCAAAGACAACCTAGAATTTTGTGTCCTGAGAACTTCACTTGGTAACCATCAGAATGCATGCACGCTTAGTGGCTCAGTTGTGTCTGACCCCATGGGGTTGCAAAACAAAACAAAACAAAACAAAAAAACAATCCTCTGTACATGGGATGTTTTCCAGGCAAGAATATTGGACCGGGTTGTCATTTCCTCCTTCAGGGGATCTTCCCAAACCAGGGATCCAATCTGAGTCTCCTGTATCTCCTGCACTACAGGCAGATTCTTTACCTCTGAGCCACTGGGCTTCTCAAAACCATCAGATTGGGGGCCTCAAAATATGACCAGACAGAAGTGGGTCCACCCCATTTGGGGCTAAGGGCCCTACCAAACTGCTGCCACTCCTTTGGGAAATGATAACAACCATTATGAGGAGCATTCCAATTAAATAAAATCATTTAAGAAATATATATAAAAGTGAAGGCTCCCTAATTAATCAAACAGATTGAGATATCAATTTTAATTGTCATACATTAGACTCTAAAGGAGCTTCCCAGGTTGCCCTAGTGTAAAGAACCCATCTGCCAATGCAAGTAGACATGGGAGACACAGGTTTGATCCCTAAGCCAGGAAGATCCCTTGGAGGTGGGCATGGCAACCCACTTCAGTATGCTTGCCTGGAGAATCCCATGGACAGAGGAACCTGGCGGACTATGGTCCATAGGGTAACAAAGAGTCAGACATACCTGACGCAATGACAGACATGCAGAGACTCCAAAAGGCTTCAAGATTTCAAAATAGCTTCACAAAAGAATTGTCTGCAAACACTAATAAAAAATGAAAGACAGAAAAGGCATCCAAAATAAAAGATAAAAGACTGACACCTCCTACTGCTCCCTTCTCTCCCACTTTACTTTTCATTTTATTAATCTCTGTCAAATTGCCTTTCCACTCTGAAGAGACTACCATAAACAAAAATCCAGCAAGTCAGTGGTGTTAAAGAAATCACTAAATCTACTTGTGAAGGAGGCCTGTATGGGGCCCTCTCCCAGAGTTGCTGAGACTCTGTGAGATTTTCTAGAAAACTGCTACATTATTTCCTCAAATTGATAAGGTGAAACAAAAATTAAAATTAATAAAAGCCTTGCTAAATTCTGACAGATACCACAGCTATATTTAAACCTCACTTGGAACCTGTAGATGGTATCCTGGAAAAACTGACAGAAGCCAGTGAAGGGTGAGAATTCCAAGTCAGCTCTCCTGAATCTCTCTCTATAAACCTGGTAGAAAGAGGAAAATAAAACATCTTTGATGCCTTCTTTGGGGATGCCACTTAAGCCCAGCGTGTTGTTTAATTATGCCAGAAATATTTACTGTTTGTGCTGGCTGAAACCTAACAAAATATTCAAACAAGTTTCATAACTTTATGATCAGAAATTTGACAGAACTAAAAGCTGATATTCAGAAACTGATAGGAAGTGTTATACCTTCTCCCCTAAGGTAAAATAAAACTATGTGGGGGGCTAAGGGGTGGGGGCTGGGGACCTTCAAAAGCCTTTGTAAAATAATTTATGGATAGATTATCCTATGACATCATTTAAACTGCAACCCAGTTTCGAGGAATTAAGGGCAACTGTCCTTATTTTACAGATCTTTGGAAAAGCAGGTTTGTGGAGTTCCAGAAAAACATCTATGTCTGTTTTATTGACTATGCCAAAGCCTTTGACTGTGTGGATCACAAGAAACTGTGGAGAATTCTGAAAGAGATTGGAATACAAGATCACCTGACCTGCCTCTTGAGAAACCTATATGCAGGTCAGGAAGCAACAGATAGAACTGGACATGGAACAACAGACTGGTTCCAAATAGGAAAAGGAGTACCTCAAGGCTGTATATTGTCGTCCTGCTTATTTAACTTATATGCAGAGTACATCATGAGAAACGCTGGGCTGCAAGAAGCACGAGCTGGAATCAAGATTGCCGAGAGAAATATCAATAACCTCAGATATCCAGATTACACCACTCTTATGGCAGAAAGTGAAGAGGAGCTAAAAAGCCTCTTGATGAAAGTGAAAGAGGAGAGTGAAAAAGTTGGCTTAAAGCTCAACATTCTGAAAACGATCATGGCATCCGGTCCCATCACTTCATGGGAAATAGATGGAGAAACAGTAAAAACAGTGTCAGACTTTATTTTGGGGGGCTCCAGAATCACTGCAGATGGTGACTGCAGCCATGAAATTAAAAGACGCTTACTCCTTGGAAGAAAAGTTATGACCAACCTAGATAGCATATTCAAAAGCAGAGACATTACTTTGCCAACAAAGGTCCATCTAGACAAGGCTATGGTTTTTCCAGTGGTATGTATGGATGTGAGAGTTGGACTGTGAAGAAGGTTGAGCGCCAAAGAATTGTTGCTTTTGAACCGTGGTGTTGGAGTAGACTCTTGAGAGTCCCTTGGACTGCAAGGAGAGCCAACCAGTCCATTCTAAAGGAGATCATTCCTGGGTGTTCATTGGAGGGACTGATGCTGAAGCTGAAACTCCAGTACTTTGGCCACCTCATGCGAAGAGTTGACTCATTGGAAAAGACTCTGATGCTGGGAGGGATTGGGGGCAGGAGGAAAAGGGGATGACAGAGGATGAGATGGCTGGATGGCATCACTGACTCGATGGACGTGAGTGTGAGTGAACTCTGGAAGTTGGTGATGGACAGGGAGGCCTGGCGTGCTGTGATTCATGGGGTCGCAAAGACTTGGACACGACTGAACAACTGAACTGAACTAAACTGAAACAATTTAAAGTTCTACCTTGTATTCTTTTTTACCCTGTGCCTCTGAGCCACCAATATTAATAGAAAGCTTCAGCCATCTGAGCAGGTAACCTTAACTTTTTTCATCTGCTAAAAAAAAAAAACAACTTCATTTCAACTTCTTTGAAAACTGGTGAGATTTGTATTATTGTCCTTATTTCCTGGCAGTAATTTTAAATTGGAAGCAGTTCAACAGCATCAGTTCTTCGATGTTCAGCTTTCTTTATAGTCCAACTCTCACATCCATACAGAACTACTGGAAAAACCATTGCTTTGACAAAGATGAACATTTGATGGCAAAGTAATATCTCTGTTTTTAATATGCCATCTAGGTTGGTCATAAATTTTCTTCCAAGGAACAAGTGCCTTTTAATTTCATGACTGCAGTCATCATCTGCAGTTATTTGGGAGCTCCCCCAAAATAAAGTCTCTCACTGTTTTCACTATTTTTCCATCTATTTGCCATGAAACAATGAGACCAGATGCCATGATCTTAGTTTTCTGAATGTTGAATTTTTAGCCAACATTTTCACTCTCCTCTTTCATTTTCATCAAGAGGCTCTTAGTTCTTCTTAGTTTTCTACTATAAGAGTGGTGTCATCTGCATATCTGAGGTTACTGATATTTCTCCCGACAATCTTGATCCCAGCTTGTGCTTCATCCAGTCCAGCATTTCTAATGATGTACTCTGCATATAAGTTAAATAAGCAGGGTGACAATATACAGCCTTGACTTACTCCTTTCCCAATTTGTAACCAGTCTGTTGTTCCATGTACAGTTCTAACTGTTGCTTCTTGACTTTGCTAGTGTGTGAGATGAGTGCAATAGTAGTTTGTGCATTCTTTGGTTTTGCCTTTCTTTGGGATTGGAATGAAAACTGACCTTTTCCAGTCCTGTGGCCACTGCTGAGTTTCCAAATTTGCTGGCACATTGAGTGCCGCACTTTCACAGCATCATCTTCCAGTATTTGAAACAGCTCAACTGGAATTCCATCACCTCCACTAGCTTTGTTTGTAGTGATGCTTTCTAAGGTCCACTTTACTTCACATCCCAGGATGTCTGGCTCTCGGTAAGTGATCACACCATCGTGATTATCTTGGTCATGAAGATCTTTTTTGTGTAGTTCTTTTGTGTATTTTTGCCACCTCTTCTGAATATCTTCTGCCTCTGTTAGGTCTATATCCTTTCTGTTCTTTATTTTGCCCATCTTTGCACGAAATGCTCCCTTGGTGTCTCTAACTTTCTTGAAGAGATCTCTAGTTTTTCCCATTCTATTGTCTTCCTCTATTTCTTTGCATTGATTACTGAGGAAGGCTTTCTTATCTCTCCTTGCTATTCTTTGGAACTCTGCATTCAAATGGGCTTGCTCCCTGGAAGAAAAGCTATGACCACCTAGACACGTGTATTAAGAAGCAGAGACATTACTTTGCCAACAAAGGTCTGTCTAGTCATAGGTATGGTTTTTCCAGTAGTCATGTATGTGAAAGTTGGACTACAAAGAAAACTGAGTGCCAAAGAATTGATACTTTTGAACTGTGGTGTTGGAGAAGACTCTTGAGAGTCCCTTGGACTGCAAGGAGATCCAATCAGTCCATCCTAAAGATCAGTCCTGAGTGTTCATTGGAAGGACTGATGTTGATTCTGAAACTCCAATATTTTGGCCACCTCATGTGAAGAACTGACTCATTTGAGAAGAGCCTAATTCTGGGAAAGATTGAAGGCAGGAGGAGAAGGGGACAGCAGAGGATGAGATGGTTGGAGGGCATCACCAACTTAATGGACATGAGTTTGTGTAAGCTCTGGGTGTTGGTGATAGATAGAGAAGCCTGGTAGGCGGCAGACCATGAGGTCACTAAGAGTTGGAAACGACTGAGCGACTTCACTTTCACTTTTCATTTTCACACATTGGAGAAGGAAATGGTAACCCACTCCAGTGTTCTTGCCTGAAGAATCCCAGGGACGGTGGAGCCTGGTGGGCTGCCGTCTATGGGGTCACACAGAGTCGGATACAACTGAAGCAATTTAGCAGCAGCAGCAGCAGCAGGGAAGCCTGATGTGCTGCAGTCCATGGGGTTGCAAAGAGTCAGACATGACTGAGTGACTGAACTGAACTGAAGATTAAAATAATTTATTTTTATATGTTGATAACTGCAGTTGTTAATATCCAAAAGTAAACTGGTGCAATATTTGAATTTGGTTTACTCTGTAAGAAGAAGTTTTCTTGGATTTTTGATCTATTCTTAATAGGAAATTACAAACAAAAGTGTTTTTTGGGTTTTCACCTTTTAAATGACCTGTCTAGAAAACAAAGATTCTGTGTTTTACCAAAATAAGTTTTCTCTCTTTTTTGTATTTATTTTTGATTACTTAATGAAACTGAGCCTTCCCTATTAAAATAGCTAAGTTTCTTTCCTTTTTTCTTTTTACAATTTAACTTTCTGTATTTCCCCTTGATGGTTTTAATTGCCATTATGATTAAATGGATATCTAAGTATTATTTCAAGTAACGTATGGTACTATTTGAACAAGTTTTTTAAACTTTTTAATATTTTTGAGAAACTTCTCACAAAGAAAATTCCAAATGAAGTATTTTTGACCCTGAACCAACACTGAAATTTTCAGAGAGTTCCTGGAGCATGTCAAAAAACCTGTTTTGTTTCCTTATGAAAAGGGAATGATTAAACTAATTAGACTTATTTGATATGTTAAATTGCATGGGAAGCACTGTCAAATAAAAGCTAATACTAATATTTTACACTGTATTTGTTTAGGTACGTTTCAGAAGTTCTTGAAAATGCCCTGGTATAACATTATCAGTCATAATTTCAGTTATCTTAAAATATATATCACAGAAATAACTACAGTTCCTTATTAAATGAACTCTCATCAGAGCTTTAATAATGGGCATTTTTCTTTGTAATTTTTACAGAGAATCATTGCCTTATTATTTGCAAAGTGTTCCTATAAAACTTCTCCATCTTCAAGAAGATGCATGGAAAAGATTTTGACAAGTACAGATTTCTGATAACTACAAGACAATAAAATTGAACTATATTCAAGCAGAACAAGTGTTAATTATGCAGAACTGAACAAACATAGAAGAATGATTGCAATTATTTTATGATTTGTTTTGTTTGTTTGAAATGTTGCTGGTTCCTGGATGTTTTGCTTTTCCAGATTTAAAATGGCTTTTTTTTTTCCTTTTCTCTTATTATGGCTTACAGCAACTTGGTAAATTATACCTTTGGAAACAAAGATGAAACACTTATTTTTTTCTTCCTACCTGACCTGTCTGGAATTCAGAAACCCTTGAGTATTTTTTTCATGGCAATATAGTTATTTGTGTCAGTTCTTGCTATAATTATTAAAATAATCAGGCCAAATATAATTCAAATAAATTGGTTTTACTATGATTAGCTGTGGGGGGAAAATGAGGATAATCATAGAAAAATATGCATATACTTTTGTAAAGATTAGATTCTAATCTCACTGTCTTAGAGGTTTTATTATATACTTGTAAACTGGACTGGACTGCAAGGAGATCCAACCAGTCCATCCTAAAGGAGATCAGTCCTGAATGTTCACTGGAAGGACTGATGTTGAAGCTGAAGCTCCAATAGTTTTGGCCACCTGATGCGAAGAGCTGACTCATTTGAAAAGACCCTGATGCTGGGAAAGATTGAAGTCAGGAGGAGAAGGGGACAACAGAGGATGAGATTGTTGGGTGGTATCATTGACTCAATGGACATGAGTTTGGGTAAACTCTAGGAGTTGGTGATGGACAGGGAGGCCTCGTGTGCTGAGGTGCATGGGTCACAAAGAGTTGGACACCGCTGAGCAACTGAACTGCACTGAAACTGGACTAGATCTTTAGTTTCCTTAAATATTTGATTATGACTCTCCAAACAAATGCTTCCAATTTTCTCCCACTCTTATGATACAAATCTTTAATTACAGGACTCCACTTGAATCTCCTTGGAAGGGGTTGTACCAAGTCCTCCTTACTATCCAGATGGTAGCTCAACTCCAGGGACTTGACCCTTGAACACACATCTCACAACTGAAAAGGATTCATCTGACATGTGGTCCTGCCCAGATGCTAGATATCTCCAAATTAAACTGACAAAGAGAAGCAGCTAACATCAATGTTCACTGCTTTCTCCCAAGGTGCCAAATCAAGACTCAATAATTTAAACCTAAAACATTTTAAACCTTAATTTTTCTTTTCTTGACTTTGGCATTGGCCTGGAAAGATAACATTATCTCTATATCTCCCAGGCCACTACTGAGGGTGGTAAACTTTCAGACTGCTGGATTTGTCATAAAAAACTTCAATCTGACCATGATACCAACGTTCATTAACAGTGCTCCCTTAGAGGTAATGGTTTGTGCCCCAAGAGTATTTATCTTTTTTCTGGGATGGTTATCATGCCTAGATGACTGATACATAACTGGAAAATGCTTCTCAGGTTATCTTACTGGGTCCCTAACTGTTCACAAACAAACTGAGAAACCTCATCGGTCAGCTCCCCTTAACTTACAATGTAAATTAGAAAAGACTTCACGAATCATTCAGAATTCAGGATTCGCTTCCTTCAGCAGAACCCAGCTTCCCTGGCGAGAAGTAAATACAGGTCCCTGGGCAGAGCTGACACAGGAGCCAGCACAGGTCCTAGCCACAGGCATCAGCAGCAGAGGGCCTGCACTAATAGCACGAGCAGAAAGACGTCCACTGCCCTGGACAAGGCAGGACAGCACTTAAAGCGACCCACCCAAGGCGCCTGCACAGTGTTGCAGAGTCCCAGGATTCCAGGAGCTGCCCTTAGCTCCGCCCCTAACACAGCCCTTTGCCACCTTGGAGAGGAGTAACGGCAGACTAGGCATGTGCATCTGAGTAAGGAGCCATAAGGGCTGGCCGCCTTCTCTGCTAGCTGCTCCTGCCCTATGAGCTCCTGGCCTCACAGATTTGCAACAGGACTTCCTGCCCAATCTGAGAGAAGGCAGGTCTGATGCCTAGAGCCATTTAATCTGGAGCCTCCAGAGTAAAGCAGTCTATCCCTGAGCTTGGCACTCTTCTCCTCATCCCCACCGTCCAGCCAGACTGGAGAAGGCCCATACTATGAGAAGAAAAATTTGGGTTTCTCCCTTCCCTTCCAGGAGCCCTGGCTTATTCCACTGGGCTCTAGTGCTAAGGGAGGGGCTGGGCAGACTCTGCCCTGGGTCTGGGGGAGCCATGCCACCTAGGAGAGAAAAAGCTGGCTTAACTCAGCATTACAAAAACAAAGATCATGGCATCCAGTCCCATCACTTCATGGCAAATAAGTGGGGAAACAACGAAAACAGTTACAGACTTTATTTTCTTGGGCTCCAAAATCAGATGGTGACTGCAACCATGAAAATAAAAGATGCTTGCTCCTTGGAAGAAAAGCTATGACCAACCTAGATAGCATATAAAAAAGCAGAGACATTACTTTGCTGGCAAAGTTTCATCTTGTTAAAGCTGTTGTTTTTCTAGTAGTCATGTATGGCTGTGAGAGTTGGAACATAAAGTAGGATGAGCGTGGAATAATTGATGGTTTGGAACTGTGGTGTTAGAGAACACTCTTCAGAGTCCATTGGACTGGAAGAAGATCAGTCAATCCTCAAGGAAATCAGTCCTGAATATTCATTGGAAGAACTGAAGCAGAATCTCCAATACTTTGGCCACTTGATGCCTAGAGCTGATTCATTTGAAAAAGACTTTGATGCTGGGAAAGATTGAAGGCAGGAGCAGAAGGGGATGACAGAGGTTGAGATAGTTGGATGGCATCACCGACTCAATGGACAGGAGTTTGAGTAAGCTCCAGGAGATGGTGAAGGACAGGGATGCCTGGCATGCTACAGTCCATGGGATCACAAATAGTTGAACACAGCTGAGTGACTGAACAACTGAACAGTGATGTGTCAGTGTCCTCTGATTGCATGTCATCAGTGCCTCTTCTGGAAAGCATGTCATTGTGGTTCTGGGTGCTCCATGGCCCCCACCCCTCTGCATTCCTTCTTGCCTCCCTGTGCTCAGGGCAGAGTGCCCAGATTCATTTCACCCTTCACACTGTGGCCCTTAGTGCTCAGCTCCTTCCAGTGGGACTGTCTCTACTGCATGTGAGCTGGAAAGCAGTCTGATTAAATTAAGAGGAAAAACAGAAAGTATATGTGATGTTGTGATCATGAACCTCTCCTTAACTCTTGTAAATATTGTAGAATCTGTTGTTAAGGCAATGGTTGCACACAAAAATCCTTAGACTCTATGGTCAATGTTGTGTTTTTGTTTTTGTTTTGCTGAAAAAAATTTTTTTAATTTTTACTTTATTTTACTTTACAATACTGTATTGGTTTTGCCATACATTGACATGAATCCACCATGGGTGTACATGAGTTCCCAAACATGAACCCCCCTCCCACCTCCCACCCCATATCATCTCTCTGGATCATCCCCATGTACCAGCTCCAAGCATCCTGTATCCTGTATCGAACATAGACTGGCGATGCATTTCTTACATGATAGTATACATGTTTCAATGCCATTCTCCCAAATCATCACACCCTCTCCCTCTCCCTCAGAGTTCAAAAGTCCGTTCTACACATCTGTGTCTTTTGCTGTCTCACACACAGGGTCATCATTGCCATCTATCTAAATTCCATATATATGTGTTAGTATACTGTATTGGTGTTTTTCTTTCTGGCTTACTTCACTCTGTATAATCGGCTCCAGTTTCATCCATCTCATTAGAACTGATTCAAATGTATTCTTTTTCATGGCTGAGTAATACTCCATTGTGTATATGTACCACCACTTTTTTTTTTTTTTTGTACCACCACTTTTTTATCCATTCATCTGCTGATGGACATCTAGGTTGTTTCCATGTCCTGGCTATTATAAACAATGCTGCGATGAACATTGGGGTACATGTGTCTCCTTCAATTCTGGTTTCCTCAGTGTGTATGCCCAGCAGTGGGATTGCTGGGTCATAAGGCAGTTCTATTTGCAATTTTTTAAGGAATCTCCACACTGTTCTCCATAGTGGCTGTACTAGTTTGCATTCCCACCAACAGTGTAAGAGGGTTCCCTTTTCTCCACACCCTCTCCAGCATTTATTGCTTGCAGACTTTTGGATTGCAGACATTCTGACTGGTGTGAAATGGTACCTCATTGTAGTCTTGATTTGCATTTCTCTGATAATGAGTGATGTTGAGCATCTTTTCATGTGTTTGTTAGCCATCCATATGTCTTCTTTGGAGAAATGTCTATTTAGTTCTTCGGCCCATTTTTTGATTGAGTCATTTATTTTTCTGGAATTGAGCTGCATAAGTTGCTTGTATATTTTGAGATTAGTTGTTTGTCAGTTGCTTCATTTGCTATTATTTTCTCCCATTCTGAAGGCTGTCTTTTCACCTTGCTTATAGTTTCCTTTGTTGTGCAGAAGCTTTTAATTTTAATTAGATCCCATTTGTTTATTTTTGCTTATTATCTCCAGTATTCTGGGAGGTGGATCATAGAGGATCCTGATGTGATTTATGTCGGAGAGTGTTTTGCCTATGTTCTCCTCTAGGAATTTTATAGTTTCTGGTCTTACATTTATATCTTTAATCCATTTTGAGTTTATTTTTGTGTGTGGTGTTAGAAAGTGATCTAGTTTCATTCTTTTACAAGTAGTTGGCCAGTTTTCCCAGCACCACTTGTTAAAGAGATTGTTTTTACTCCATTGTATATTCTTGCCTCTTTTGTCAAAGATAAGGTGTCCATAGGTGCGTGGATTTATCTCTGGGCTTTCTATTTTGTTCCACTAATCTATATTTCTTTCTTTGTGCCAGTACCATACTGTCTTGATGACTGTGGCTTTGTAGTAGAGCCTGAAGTCAGGCAAGTTGATTCCTCCAGTTCCATTCTTCTTTCTCAAGATTGCTTTGGCTATTCGAGGTTTTTTGTATTTCCATACAAATCTTGAAATTATTTGTTCTAGTTCTGTGAAAAATACCGCTGGTAGCTTGATAGGGATTGCATTGAATCCGTAGATTGCTTTGGGTAGTATACTCATTTTCACTATATTGATTCTTCCGATCCATGAACATGGTATATTTCTCCATCTATTAGTGTCCTCTTTGATTTCTTTCATCAGTGTTTTATAGTTTTCAATATATAGGTCTTTAGTTTCTTTAGGTAGATATATTCCTAAGTATTTTATTCTTTTCATTGCAATGGTGAATGGAATTGTTTCCTTAATTTCTTTTTCTACTTTCTCATTATTAATGTACAGGAATGCAAGGGATTTCTGTGTGTTGATTTTATATCCTGCAACTTTACTATATTCATTGATTAGCTCTAGTAATTTTCTGGTGGAGTCTTTAGGGTTTTCTATGTAGAGGATCATGTCATCTGCAAACAGTGAGAGTTTTACTTCTTCTTTTCCAGTTTGGATTCCTTTTATTTTTTTTCTGCTCTGATTGCTGTGGCCAAAACTTCCAGAACTATGTTGAATAGTAGCAGTGAAAGTGGGCACGCTTGTCTTGTTCCTGACTTTAGGGGAAATGCTTTCAATTTTTCACCATTGAGGATAATGTTTGCGGTGGGTTTGTCATATATAGCTTTTATTATGTTGAGGTATGTTCCTTCTATTCCTGCTTTCTGGAGAGTTTTTTTTTTTATCATAAATGGGTGTTGAATTTTGTCAAAGGCCTTCTCTGAATCTATTGAGATAATCATATGGCTTTTATTTTTCAATTTGTTAATGTGGTGAATTACATTGATTGATTTGCGGATATTGAAGAATCTTTGCATCCCTGGGATAAAGCCCACTTGGTCATGGTGAATGATCTTTTTAATGTGTTGTTGGATTCTGATTGCTAGAATTTTGTTAAGGATTTTTGCATCTATGTTCATCAGTGATATTGGCCTGTAGTTTTCTTTTTTTGTGGCATCTTTGTCAGGTTGTGGTATTAGGGTGATGGTGGCCTCATAGAATGAGTTTGGAAGTTTATCTTCCTCTGCAATTTTCTGAAAGAGTTTGAGTAGGACAGGTATTAGCTCTTCTTGAAATTTTTGGTAGAATTCAGCTGTGAAGCCGTCTGGACCTGGGCTTTTGTTTGCTGGAAGATTTCTGATTACAGTTTCAATTTCCTTGCTTGTGATGGGTCTGTTAAGATTTCATATTTCTTCCTGGTTCAGTTTTGGAAAGTTGTACTTTTCTAAGAATTTGTCCATTTCTTCCAGGTTGTCCATTTTATTGGCATATAATTGCTGATAGTAGTCTCTTATGATCCTTTGTATTTCTGTGTTGTCTGTTGTGATCTCTCCATTTTCATTTCTAATTTTATTGATTTGATTTTTCTCTTTGTTTCTTGATGAGTCTGGCTAATGGTTTGTCAATTTTATTTATCCTTTCAAAGAACCAGCTTTTGGCTTTGATTTTTGCTATGGTCTCTTTTGTTTCTTTTGCATTTATTTCTGCCCTAATTTTAAGATTTCTTTCCTTCTACTAACTCTGGGGCTCTCCATTTCTTCCTTTTCTAGTTGCTTTAGGTGTAGAGTTAGGTTATTTATTTGACTTTTTTCTTGTTTCTTGAGGTATGCCTGTATTGCTATGAACTTTCCTCTTAGCACTGCTTTTATAGTGTCCCACAGGTTTTGGGTTGTTGTGTTTTCATTTTCATTTGTTTCTATGCACATTTTGATTTCTTTTTTGATTTCTTCTGTGATTTGTTGGTTATTCAGAAGTGTGTTGTTCAGCCTCCATATGTTGGAATTTTTAATAGTTTTTTTCTCCTGTAATTGAGATCTAATCTGACTGCATTATGGTCAGAAAAGATGCTTGGAATGATTTCGATTTTTTTGAATTTATCAAGGCTAGATTTATGGCCCAGGATGTGATCTACCCTGGAGAAAGTTCCGTGAGCACTTGAGAAAAAGGTGAAATTCATTGTTTTGGGGTGAAATGTCCTATAGATATCAATTAGGTCTAACTGGTCTATTGTATCATTTAAAGTTTGTGTTTCTTTGTTAATTTTCTGTTTAGTTGATCTATCCATAGGTGTGAGTGGGGTATTAAAGTCTCCCACTATTATTGTGTTATTGTTAATTTCCCCTTTCATATTTGTTAGCATTTGTCTTACATATTGCAGTGCTCCTATGTTGGGTGCATATATATTTATAATTGTTATATCTTCTTCTTGGATTGATCCTTTGATTATTAGGTAGTGTCCTTCTTTGTCTCTTTTCACAGCCTTTGTTTTAAAGTCTATTTTATCGGATATGAGTATTGCTACTCCTTCTTTCTTTTGGTCTCTATTTGCGTGGAATATCTTTTTCCAGCCCTTCACTTTCAGTCTGTATGTGTCCCTTGTTTTGAGGTGGGTCTCTTGTAGGCAGCATATATAGGCATCTTGTTTTTGTATCCATTC
Organism: Oryx dammah; assembly: GCF_014754425.2. Lineage (NCBI taxonomy): Eukaryota > Metazoa > Chordata > Mammalia > Artiodactyla > Bovidae > Oryx > Oryx dammah. The sequence goes on from NW_024070211.1 coordinate 78,745,580, forward strand.
AGCCAGTCTTTGCCTTTTGGTTGGGGCATTCAACCCATTTATGTTTAAGGTAATTATGGATAAGTATGATCCCGTTGCCATTTACTTTATTGTTTTGGGTTCGGGTTTATATGCCCTTTTTGTGTTTCCTGTCTAGAGAATATCCTTTAGCATTTGTTGGAGAGCTGGTTTGGTGGTGCTGAATTCTCTCAGCTTTTACTTGTCTGTAAAGCTTTTGATTTCTCCTTCATATTTGAATGAGATCCTTGCTGGGTACAGTAATCTGGGCTGTAGGTTATTTTCTTTCATCACTTTAAGTATGTCTTGTCATTCCCTCCTGGCCTGAAGAGTTTCTATTGAAAGATCTGCAGTTATCCTTATGGGAATCCCCTTGTATGTTATTTGTTCTTTTCCCTTGCTGCTTTTAATATTTGTCCTTTGTGTTTGATCTTTGTTAATTTGATTAATATGTGTCTTGGGGTGTTTCACCTTGGGTTTATCCTATTTGGAACTCTCTGGGTTTCTTGGACTTGGGTGATTATTTCCTTCCCCATTTTAGGGAAGTTTTTAACTATTATCTCCTCAAGAACTTTCTCATGGTCTTTCTTTTTGTCTTCTTCTCCTGGGACTCCTACAATTTGAATGTTGGAGCATTTCATATTGTCCTGGAGGTCTCTGAGATTGTCCTCATTGCTTTTAATTCGTTTCTCTTTTTTCCTCTCTGATTCATTTATTTCTACCATTCTATCTTCTATTTCACTAAACCTATCTTCTGCCTCTGTTATTCTACTATTTGTTGCTTCCAGAGTGTTTCTGATCTCATTTATTGCATTATTCATTATATATTGACTCTTTTTTATTTCTTCTAGGTCCTTGTTAAACCTTTCTTGCATTTGCTCAATCCTTGTCTCCAGGCTATTTATCTGTGATTCCATTTTGATTTCAAGATTTTGGATCATTTTCACTATCAATATTTGGAATTCTAGATTCCCTATCTCTTCCTCTTTTGTTTGGTTTGGTGGGCATTTATCTTGTTTCTTTACCTGCTGGGTATTCCTCTGTCTCTTCATCTTGGTTATATTGCTGCATTTTGGGTGGCCTTTCTATAATCTGGGAATTTGTGGAGTTCTCTTTATTATGGAGTTTCCTCACTGTGGGTGGGGTTGTATCAGTGGCTTGTCAAGGTTTCTTGGTTAGGGAGGCTTGTGTTGGAGTTCTGGTGGCTGGAGCTGGATTTCTTTGGAGAGGTGGCAAGAATACACAGAAGAACTGTACAAAAAAGATCTTCACGACCAAGATAATCATGATGATGTGATCACTAATCTAGAGCCAGACATCTTGGAAAGTGAAGTCAAGTGGGCCTTAGAAAGCATCACTACGAACAAAGCTAGTGGAGGTGATGGAATTCCAGTGGAGCTGTTTCAAATCCTGAAAGATGATGCTGTGAAAGTGTTGCACTCAATATGCCAGCATGTTTGGAAAACTCAGCAGTGGCCACAGGACTGGAAAAGGGCAGTTTTCATTCCAATTCCAAAGAAAGGCAATGCCAAAGAATGCTCAGACTACCACACAATTGCACTCATCTCACATGCTAGTAAAGTAATGCTCAAAATTCTCCAAGCCAGGCTTTAGCAATAAGTGAACTGTGAACTCCCTGATGTTCAAGCTGGTTTTAGAAAGCAGAGAAACCAGAGATCAAATTGCCAACATCCACTGGCTCTCGAGCTAGGGCTCCCCTCTCATCCAGCACAGTGGAGTCTTGACGAGGGATCCCTGAGCTCAGACTCACAGCTGCTTTTATACAGGTGGTTCTTAGTACAGCTGGCGGGTAATGATTGGCTGAGCCATACGTGCCAAATCCCGCATCCCTATCCGGATTGGCTCAGGTTTGGCACCATTGGGGACTTTCCCAGGGTGTGGTTCCCCAAATCATGACTCAGGTTTTCATCTGGTTTGGCGCCAGCCGGAACCCTCCTAGGGTGGGGCTTCCTAGCATTATGACTCATGCTTAGGAGAACCTGAGGCTCAGGCCTGGTGCGGCCTGTTGAGCCTCTCATGGCTCAGGTTAGGCCCCAACACAAGAGAGTTCCAGAAAAACATCTATTTCTGCTTTATTGACTATGCCAAAGCCTTTGACTGTGTGGATCACAACAAACTGTGGAAAATTCTTCAAGAGATGGGAATACGAGACCACCTAACCTGCCTCTTGAGAAATCTGTATGCAGGTCAGGAAGCAACAGATAGAAGGGGCATGGAACAACAGACTGGTTCCAAATAGGAAAAGGAGTACGTCAAGGCTGTATATTGTCACCCTGCTTATTTAACTTAGCTGCAGAGTACATCATGAGAAACGCTGGACTGGAAGAGGCACAAGCTGGAATCAAGATTGCTGGGAGAAATATCAATAACCTCAGATATGCAGATGACACCACCCTTATGGCAGAAAGTGAAGAGGAGCTAAAAAGCCTCTTGATGAAAGTGAAAGAGTGAAAAAGTTGGCTTAAAACTCAACATTCAGCAAACGAATTCATGGCATCTGGTCCCATCACTTCATGGGAAATAGATGGGGAAACAGTAGAAACAGTTGTCAGACTTTATTTTGGGGGGCTCCAAAATCACTGTAGATGGTGACTGTAGCCATGAAATTAAAAGACGCTTACTCCTTGGAAGAAAAGTTATGACCAACCTAGATAGTATATTCAAAAGCAGAGACATTACTTTGCCAACTAAGGTCCATCTAGTCAAGGCTATGATTTTTCCTGTGGTTATGTAAGGATGTGAGAGTTGGACTGTGAAGAAGGCTGAGCACCGAAGACAATGCTTTTGAACTGTGGTGTTGGAGAAGACTCTTGAGAGTCCCTTGGACTGCAAGGAGATCCAACCAGTCCATTCTTAAGGAGATCAACCCTGGGATTTCTTTGGAAGGAGTGATGCTAAAGCTGAAGCTCCAGTAATTTGGCCACCTCATGCAAAGAGTTGACTCATTGGAAAAGACTCTGATGCTGGGAGGGATTGGGGGCAGGAGGAAAAGGGGATGACCGAGGATGAGATGGCTGGATGGCATCACGGACTTGATGGACGTGAGTCTGAGTGAACTCCGGGAGATGGTGATGGACAGGCAGGCTTGGCATGCTGCGATTCATGGGGTCACAAAGAGTTGGACATGACTGAGCGACTGAACTGAACTGAACTGGAGTGCAATGAAGTGACTAGTAATGGGTTATGAGACATAAATGGTTTTGGAGTAACTTTGGGCAGCCCTGTATATTGAAGCTCAGGGGTGTGTTCCTCTGTTGCTGGAGAATTAGCCTGGTATGTCTTGCTCTGGAACTTGTTGGTCCTTGGGTGGTGCTTGGTTTCAGTGTAGGTATGGAGGTGTTTGATGAGCTCTTATCGATTAATGTTCCCTGGATTCAGGTGTTCTCTGATGTTCTCAGGATTTGGACTTAAGCCTCTGGCTTCTGGTTTTCAGTTTTATTTTTACAGTAGTCTCAAGACTTCTTCATCTATATAGTACTGATGATAAAACATCTAGGTTAAAGATGAAAAGTTTCTCCACATTGAGGGACACCCAGAGAGGTTCACTGAGTTACATGGAAGAGGGAGGGGGTAGTTAAGGTGACTGGAATTAGATGAGGTGGGATCAAAAGGAGAGAGCAGGCTAGCCAGTAAGCACTTCCTAATGTGCACTCCACAGTCTGGACCGCTCAGAGGTGTTCTTGGAGTTATACAGGGAAGAAGAGAGGGAGGAAGTAGACAGAGGTGGCCAGGAGGATAAAAGAGGGAAATGAAAAGGAGAGAGACAGATCCAGCCAGTAACTAGTTCCCTAAGTGTTCCCCACCGTCTGGAACACACAGAGATTCACTGAGTTGGGTAGAGAAGAGAAGAGGGAGGGAGGAGACAGAGGCCACCTGGTGGAGAAAAAGGAGAATCCAAAGGAGGAGAGAGTGGTCAAGCCAGTCAGTAATCACACTCTCAGGTAAAATTGGGTACTGAAGATTGGGTTTTTAAATGTACAAAATTGATGACAAATACCAAAAAGCAAAGATTAAAAATCTAGAGTAGAGGTTGGATTTTCAAAAATACAATATTAAAGAAAAGAAGAAAAAGGAAAAAAAAAAAAAGCCACTAGAATTATTAAACAACAACAACAACAACCACAAAAAGACTATATACCCGTGGTGGATTCATGTCAATTTATGGCAAAACCAGTATAGTATTGTAAAGTAAAATCAAGCAAAAATTAAAATTAAAAAAAAAAAGAAACAAACAAAAAAAAGACTATATATGGCGTTTGCTTTAAAAATAGGGTCTTTTTTTTGAAAAGTAATAGTAGGCTATAAAAATAAAAATTGAAGGAGAAATAGAGGACTTAAAATTTTTTAAAAGTTAAAAAAAAGAAGAAGAAGAAAAAGAAAAGAAGAAAAAACAATCACACAACAACATCAACCAAAAAAAAAAAAAAGAATGATTGTGAAAATAGTAGATATATCTGGCCCTTTCTCTGGTGTTGTGGGCACTGTGGGGTCACTTCCAAGGCAGTCCCCTTTGTTTAACTTCTTCTGTTTGCTGGTCTCTTCAATGTCTGATTTCTTCCCTGACACGGGGCGGGGGGGGGGGGGGGGATGGTGGGAACTTTTTTTTGGGGGGGGCTCACTTGTTCAGTCGCACTGTGGGGAGGGAGGAATGCTGCAAACAAATAACACTGGCGTGTGCACGCAGTGTCTCAGCCCCGCTGGGCCTACCCCTGCTCGAGGCGCACACTGCTCAGGCTCTAAGTTGCTCCGCCGCCGGGAACCATCTGAGGTCAGCCCTAGGCTGCATGCACCTCCCCCCGGTCTAAGCCTCTGAGGCTTGGTGCTCAGGTAGCCCTCTGAGGTGCAGATTCGGTTGGGCCTGCGTTTTGTGCCCTTCCCAGGTCTGAGTAGCTCAGGTGTTTGGCGAGCGTGGTTGCTGCGACGTATCACCTTTCCCATCTCTGCTGCTCAGTTTTCTGGGTGTACCACTGGTGTCCCTTCTCAGGCAGATGATGACTGTCCAGAACCCCCAGAAGTCTTAGTTAGCAAAGAAGCCTGCTTGCATTTTGGTAGGTAATGTCTCTCTGGGGCTGCGATTGCCCCCTTCCAGCTCTTACAGCTCTGGCAGCCTGTCACCAGAGGGGGATGGTCTGCAGCCGGCTATTTCTGTTCCGTCCTTTGTTCTGTGTGCAGTCCTGGCAGTGTCTTATGTTCGAGCTTTTCACGTGGTAGCTATCCCACAGTCTGGTTTGCTAGCCCAAGTTAGTTCGCTCTGGTTATGTGTGGGGTGTTTCAGCCCGATTCTTAAAAAGCACTGCAACCCACACCTCCCGTGCCTCCCTGCCCAGCCCCCACTTGCTAATGGCGGATGCAGGCATCTGTGCTGCTTCTCCACTGGGGGAGTTATTGTTGGGCTTGTAATCTGTTGGTTTTAATTATTTATTTATTTTTCCTTCCTGTTATGTTGCCCTCTGTGCTTCCAAGGCTTGCCACAGACTCAGCAGCAAGAGTGTTTCCTGGTGTTTGGAAACCTCTCTTCTTAAGATTCCCTTCCCAGGAAGGGAGTCCCGTTCCTAGAGCTCCCTCCCTACCTCCTTTGTCTCTTTTTTCGTCTTTTATATTTTTTCCTACCTGTTTTTGAAGACAATGATCTGCTTTTCTGGGTGCCTGATGTCCTCTGCCAGCATTCAGAAGTTGTTTTGTGGAATTTACTCAACGTTGAAATGTTCTTTTGATGAATTTGTGAGGGAGAAAGTGGTCTCCCCATCCTATTCCTCTGCCATCTTAGGACCACCCTCCAATGTTGGTTTTGATTATGGGACAGCCATTGGTTATCTTTTAGTTGAACAAGGAAGTGTTTATGCTTTGGCCAGCACCACCTGCTGCCCCATGGTTACTTCTGAGGAAGCTGAAACTCAGTTACATAAGATCATGGAGCAAGTTACTTGGCTTAAAAAGTGACTCCTTCAATGGGGTCTTTCTTTAACTTACTACTTGCTTTTGATTGCTTTTGGTCTTGGAAACCATGGCTTTGAAGTGCACCTCAGACACTGGGGATTATTTTACTTATAACAATTATGGCAGTCTCCCTGGGGTGTTCTATGCTCCCAAACACTTTAAGTGCATGTTTGCAGCCACTAATCATCAAGCAAGTGATCGCTCTAAGACTGGAACATCAAAGAAGAAATGGAGTTAATGACCAACTAAAAACCTGTGAATCTGAAGTCATGACCTGTAAACAAAATAGTCAGCCAAAAACGTTATGACCTGTAAATAACAAACACAGGGTCAATAAAAGCTGTAAGGACTGCAGAGATATGGCTGAGAGCAGCCCTCAGGCCTTAAAATTTGATCAGACCTCTCAAGCTGGGAGTCATGAGCAAAAGGGAAGAACTGTTAAAAGACAGATCCAAAAACAATAGGCCCAAAATGGAGTCACTTGTGCTAAGTCCCAAGTCAGCAAACCAAGACTTAATTATAGTTTCAGCCTCTGTCAGAAATGGAATCTTTAACGAGTCAGTCTGTAATTACCTAGTCAGCACTAGTGACGTAATCTGCCTGGACAGACCCTTTCTGTCCCTCAAAGAACGATGAAGTACTTTGCTCTTTTTTTGTTTCTCCCTATTTTCTGCTTATAAAAGCCTTCCATTTGGTACATCTCAGAGTTCTTTTCTGTTTGCTAGATGGATGCTGTCCAATTCATGAATTACTGGATAAATCCAATTATATCTTCAAATTTACTCAGTTGAATTTTGTTTTTTTAACCATATAGAATTAAATTTGTTTTTCCCTGGTTAATCTGTCTGTGTCAATTTAACTGTTAGATCAGTCAAAGAAGGATGGAAGAAAAAACTATTTCCTGCCCTACAGCTGCAAACAGAAGTACCATGGAAAAAAGCCTAATACATACATCACAAGGCAAAATTTCCCCAGTTTGTAGGGAAATTGTAAATCTAATATGTACAAATACTTCTACTGCACTGGCTCATGTAGATCAGACCTAGTGCACTGTTGTTTATCATTAATAAATGAAAGTAGCACAAATTCAAGATAATTCAGGTCTCTTTATTTAACTTACACTTCTTGAGACACCATGAAGGTAACAAATAGTCCAGAACAATGGTTTTTAAATTTCTTTTTTTCTTTGTCTTTGAAAAACTTCCTGTATCCCAATACGTCCTTCATTTCTCATTTCAAAAAATTCTAGATTCTTCTTAAAAATCTCTATCTACAAACTCCAGCCTGCATGTCTTATATTCACATATTTCTTGTCTTGATTTTGGTTTTTGGTGTTTAGAAATTGACTAAATGTCTTTTGCTAGAGCTGGAAATTTTGATCTGGATAAATTCAATGCATATTAAGATCACATGACATTTGGCACTTATTTAACACTCATACTTAGCTAAGACTATATGTGTTACCATTTAACTACTCGCCTTCATAAAATCTGAAATCTTTTCGTGGTTTCAAAGTGGCATAAAATTAGTCATCCTAAAATATGCCACCTTATCTGTTATCTTGAACTGATTATTTTGAGCAGAAGCAGAGAAGAGAAAAGCTCTGAAAAATCAAGTCAAGTTGTACTTTTACAAGAGGAATTTACTTTTAAGAGGAAAATCTCCATGTTTAAGAGTCTCTCCCTCTCTGTATTGGAAAGAGAATCACTAAATCTTTGTGAACTCTTATCAATGGAGACAGCAGAGATTTAATTCTGCATAACTACCAAAGCTTTGTTTACTATGCTTTACCTGATAACCTTCATATCTGGCACTGCCCCACCCTTATCTTCAACATCTTCTTTCTTTAGGTGAAGATGGTATTTAAAATAGTAGCTTGAATCATTTTGAAGAGTTACTCTGTTTTCCTGGGTATGTCTCATATATACAGGAGAGGCATACATTTTATTAGACTTCTGTTTGTTTTTCTCCTGTTAATTTGTCTTTTATTAAAGAGTGATCTCAGCCAGGAACTTAGAGGGTAGAAGAAAAATTGCTTTTCCTCCCCTATAATTTCCCCATAAAATTATAAATAAATAAATAAATAATTTCACTACTTTACCAGTGGTCCTAGATTGCAATAAGGCAATAAGTGAAAAGTAAAAGTTGTTCAGTCATGTCCAACTCTTTGCAACTCCATGGACTTAGTCCATGGAATTCTCCAGGCCAGAATACTGGAGTGGGTCACCTTTCCCTTCTCCAGGGGATCTTCCCAACCCAGGGATCAAACCCAGGTCTCTCACATGGCAGGTGGATTCTTTGCCAACTGAGCCACAAGGGAATAAGGCAACAAAAATATATACAAATTATTAAGTATGAAAAGGAAGACATATGTGTGGTTATTTACCAAAGACATGATTATATGCTTAGAAAATCTAAAAACATCTAAAGACAAACTATTAGAAAACAATTTTAATAATTATTAGATATAATATATAAACTCTACTAAGTTTCTTTCCATGTACCAGGAACAATTAGAAATGAAATTTGAGAAATGATGTAACTATTGTATCAAGAACCCTCAAATACTTAGGAATACATGTAATGAAAGATAAGCAAAACCTATAAACTATTGTTGAGAGATGTTTTAAAATATTTCAATAAACTTGAGGCAATTCTATTTTCTCAGTTTGGAAGCATCAATATTTTAAAGATGTTGGTTCTTCCAGGCTAAATTACAGATTCAGGGTAGTCTTAGACAAATTTTTTTCTTTCTCTCTGTCCTTACCCACCCCTCACCCCCAAATTCTAGAAATTAAAAATTTGTATCTAATGTTTATATGGGAATGGATAGGTCCAATAATAACTAAGTCTTAAAGGGAAACAAATGATATCACATAAAAAGACTTAAAAAGTACAAAATCAAGATGTAGTATTTGCATTAGGCACAAATATAAAACAGTGGAACAGAAAAGAGAAGATAGACCCACACACTTGCAGTCCCTTGATTTAACACAAGGTGACACTGCAGTATGTTAGGGAAATGGTGATCTCTGTAATAGATGGAGCTGGGTTAATTTGATATCTATGTAGGAAAAGAAAATAGAGTTTGATTGTCTGGGGACTATAGGACCGAAGATATTAACAGAGTAGCCAACCAACTAAATATTTTGATTTTTATTTAATTCCCCTTAATATGTGGTTTGCTTTCAAAGGTATATTAGGTGACAGTGTAATCAAATATTTTGTTACCTTGTAATAAGTAAACTTTGCAATATCTATTTCCTAATGTCTACCCTAGTATTTGTTTCTTAAGTCAATTCTACATGGTAAGTTCTAGGCCCTAAGCATAGTTTACTTAAACGTAAAGTTAACTGAAATAATGGAGCACCCTATTCTTCAAAAAATCAAACAAACAAAACTGCGGCTTAGATAAATTAAGGATTTTACTTTTTTTTATATAAGCCACTACAGTGTTAGTCACTTGTGGAAACAATCTATTCTGGTAATATAGATGAGGAAAGGGTTTATTAAAAAAATACTATACATTCCTTCATGCCTGGAATTATTAGGTAGGCAAAAATTCTAGGAACAACTCCCAGATTACTATTGTAGAACTGGTCTGCTACGAAAGATGTTATAAGCCCATCATTTAGACCACACAACCTCATTGTGATGCAAAAGCTCCCACATCAGGAAGCCATTGCCATCACTCCTAGCCTGAGGCAATCCAAAATCCTCTGACAACATGCATTCCAAAAGTTCTGGTCTCCCCAGAGTCAGGGTGCTCACTTTCTGTTCTAAGTTTTGTAACCAAGCAAAGGGCTCTTATGCCTGTGGAACAGAAAGCCAACACTGACAGTGGGAGTTTGCTGCTAAGTAAGGATTTTGAATCCAAGCCTTGCATGATCGAGGCCTTAGACCCTCCCACAGTTTTGGTGCAACAGCTTACAGTCCACTTTATAATCAGGTTCCCAACCAGAAGTAGTAGTGGGACTGATAACCTGAACTTTAATAAACTTTGGAAAATAGATCTCATTCCCTGAGGAATTCAGGAGAATAAGCCTGAAAGCCAGTCTGGAGAGGCCTATCGTAGCCAGGTAGACAGTTGCCTAATTTTATCTAAGTAGGTCTCACCTTCTAAATGTGGTATTAATACATGTATAACAGAGTCTGTGGGCTTCCCTGGTAGCTCAGCTGGTAAAGAATCTGCCTGCAATGCAGGAGACCCCGGTTCGATTCCTGGGTTGGGAAGATCCCCTGGAGAAGGGACAGGCTACCCACTCCAGTATTCTTGGGCTTCCCTGGTGTCTCAGAGAGTAAAGAATCTGCCTGTAATACACGAGACCTGGGTTTGATCCCTGAGTTGAGAAGATCCTCTGGAGGAGGGCATAGCAACCCCCTTCCAGGATTCTTGCCTGGAGAAGCCCCACAGACAGACGGGTCTGGTGGGCTACAGTCCATGGGGGTGTAAAGAGTTGGACACAACTAAGCACAGCATAAGACCTACTGGTCTCTAAACATATGTTTCCTTTTTCTGCTGAATTTTAATCTGATACATTTTCTAGTACTAGTCTGGCTAAAGAATATAATACCTCCTGTTGGAAGGCTATGGCTTGAACTGTGTCATTTGCTACTACTGTTCCTAAAGTAAGAGACAGATTTAATGGTTTCAAGAGGAGATATTGAGAACATAAGCCCACAGTTGGCAGCTGCCTGCAGGTATTGTTTTGAGAACCAGTGGTAGCGTCGAGTCTGATACAGTTCAGAAAGTTCAAGTTCTGAGTTATAAAGGAATATGTATAAAACCATGTCCACAATGAACACCCTGAAATACTTTGGATGTCTGGACTGCAGTAACTCTATTTTGATTTTTAAATGTATTCTTTTCCATAAAGGTTAAAACAAAAATATAATGCGTGTGACCACAAAACAGGGTGCTTTGGTTAAAACTATATCATGTATGAGCCAGAATGATTTTCCATTACCTCCGTAAGTGTGCATTTCTCCTATCATTTCACTGTGTTTGCAAACCTTTTAATAGAAAACCTTGATGCTCATGATGATCATGTGTCCCTTGATGCCAGGATAGTTGATTGATATTGCTATTTAGTCACTAAGTCATGGCTAACTCTTTTGAGACCCTATGGAGCCTATCAGGCTCCTCTGTCCATGGGATTTCCCAGGCAAGAATATTGGAGTGGGTTGCTATTTTCTTCTCCAGGGGATCTTCCTGACCCAGGAACAAACCCATGTCTCCTGCTTGGCAGGCAAATTCTTTACCACTGAGCCATATGGGATGCCCTTTGTTTGCTATTAGGCCTCCTTTTATATATCAAAAAAAAAAAAACTTAGTTTATATATATATAAAACTAGTTTTATATGCCTAGTTATCCACATTGAGGGAAAAGTTAGACATAATTAAGAAGCTCAGAGTATAGTAACAGGAAAACATATACAGATTACGTGAAAGTGTTAGTTGCTCAGTCATATCTGACTCTTTGCAACCCCATGGACTGTAGCCCACCAGGCTCCTCTGTCCATGCAAGAATACTGGAGTGGGTGGTCATCCCTTCTCCAGGGGATCGTCCTGACCCAGGGATCAGGGTCTGGAAGTCTGAGTCTCCTGTATTGCAGACATATTCTTTACATTCTTTACCATCTGAGTTACCACAGAAGACATTTTATCAATTACACTGAATTGTCACACAAATATTGCACACATGCTTTTATCAGTATAGTTAAAGCAAGCAGTGATTCATGCCATGAATAGTTATACTCTGTGATGTCACTAGAAAAATTTTTTTTCCATCCTAAACATTAGGGGAACTAGTATGGTTAGAAGTAAAAGTGACTTTCAGTTTTGAAAGGGAGATAAATGTTTGGTAAACAGTTCATTTGGATTGTTAGGATGAATCTTATGGGCCTGTCCAAATTCTTGGGTCAGCTGTCTCCACTGCACAACACTGCTTTTGTCTTCTTCCCATCCTGGTGTGGGTGCTGTTTGTGGTCAGCATTTTTTTTCTTTAGACCACTTTAGAGCAGAGGCTCTACTCAAGTGGGAAATATATATTCAAGAGTAAATTCCCTTCAGTTTCACTGCATATGAATACCTGTAAGGGCCTTTTCATCTAAGTGAGAGACAACCCTTGAAACAATGTCTTTTCTAGTATGTATAATCTGTTACAGGCCACAGGACAACTGATCTTCATCAAAAGATAGATTACAGGGATAGGCTTCTGAAACAAAAGTAGAGTATCCTTTAATAATTCAACTAAGCCTTACAATAATGTAACATAGCAACAAAGAATTATCTGGAAGTGAGTCTTAGGCAGTAAATACAGAATACAATTAACAAAACTAGAATTTAATATCTACTGAAACATAATATTTTTCTCTCAAAAATTACTCTTGGTTTCTATCAAGCATAGCCAAATTAAGACTTATTTGTTTGCAATATAAGTCCGGTTTCAATAAACTTGGGCTGATTATTTATATATAAGTAATTGACTATATAGGCTCTTTTAAACTGGCTATGCTGAAACTTCTCATAAGGAATCTTAGACTGAACTTACAAATGGTCTCTCATCATCAGGAAAGCCACACCAAAGACTTTTCATCAGATTCTGTCAGTGATACCTATAAATTTTGGTGACTTCCTCTCTTTCAAGGTCTCTAAAATATGTTTGGGATTCCTGCACCAATCAGGACGTGGACTTCCTTACTCACTTGATAAGGTTGTTGATAAACTAAGTGTTTTCAATTTCTTGAGAGATCAGTTAGAGAGAAAATATAAGTGTTTCAAATCTGATTAAAAATATGTAATTTATCAAATTACCAAAGCATAATTAGCTTAAGGGGAAAGGTTTCCTTATATGTAGAAAATGAAGATTAAAAGTCAGTAAGATTTCAGTCAAAAATATAACTCTATTCATTAGTTCATTCAGTTCTATGTAAATAATCTTTTTCATTAACAGTTTTATGAAGTCATCAGGTTTTCCATTAGAATTCTTTAATTTTGTACCCAGTTCAATGGTATAATCTGAAAGTTATTAAAAAAAAAACCTGTATTTAAAGTCATTTTTATAAATCTTAAAGATGAAACATTTTCAAAAAAGTATCAGAGTACCACAACTGTCTATAAAGGACAAAGGACTTTAAAAGACATGGTTATGTTTATATATCAATCTTATATAGCACAGAGAGCTCAGTTTGGTGCTCTGTGAAAATCTAAATGAGTAGGTTGGTGGCAAGGGAAGGAGGTCCAAGAAGGAGGGGATATATGTATACATATAGCTGATTTACTTTATTGTACAGCAGAAACTAACGCAACACTGTAAAGTAATTATGCTCCAATTAAAGAAAGAAAAAAAAAAAAAGACATGGTTAAAAATACTTGGTTACAATGCAACCAGCAAAGAAACTTTAGTTACTGCTGTGATATACAACATTGTAAGATGATAAACAGAATTGTGACTGATAACATTACACCAGGACATATGCAAATTTTAGAAAGTTTATATAATTTCTAGAATATCTATATTGATAATATTTTGTTGTTATTTAGTCACTAAACTGTGTCTGACTCTTGCCACCCTTGGACTGTAGCCCACCAGGATCCTCTGTCCATGGGATTTTTCAGGCCAAGAACACTGGATTGGGTTGCCATTTCAGGATCTTCCCAATCCAGAGATCAAACCCATGTCTGCTGCATGGGCAGGCAGATTCTTTACCACTGAGCTACCAGGAAGGCCCCACTACTAATGTTTACCCATACGGTACAACCTAAAGTTTTATGTCTACTCACTTGACAATGCTTCCCATGCAACCCAATATACCTAATAATGCTAATTAGTTTAACCTTTTTGTTTGAGATGCCACAGGTGTCCTCTAAAACATCCCAAAGCTAGCTAGAGGTTAAAAAAAAAAAAAAAAAAAAACTTCAATTAGAATTTGATCCTTGGAGAGTTTATCAAAACTATCAAGAGAGTTTCAAAACACCTGGACACCTAGGATCATAGTTCACTGTGAAATCATACTAATCCACTCAAAGGATTTCAATTGCAAAGACAGAAAATTTTAATGATTACTTAAAAGGTAAAGAAATGTCATAATTCCAGAAGAATGCCATAAAATTCTATAAATTCCATAGTTCCAAGAATTCCATACTTACATAAAAATTCCATAATGATTCCATGGACAGAGGAGTCTGGTGGGCTACAGTTCATGAAGTTGCAAAAAGTCAGAAAGGACTGAGAAACTAACACTTTCACTTTTATCCACCTTTTTCAGTTCAGTTCAGTTGCTCAGTCATGTCTGACTCTTTGCGACCCCATGAACTGCAAAACGTCAGGCTTCCCTGTCCATCACCAACTCCTGGACATCACCCAAACCATGTCCGTTGAATCGGTGATGTAACCATCTCATCCTCTGTCGTCCCCTTCTCCTCCCACCCTCAATCTTTCCCAGCATCAGGGTCTTTTCAAATGAGTCAGCTCTTCGCATCAGGTGGCCAACGTATTGGAGTTTCAGCTTCAACATCAGTCCCTCAAATGAATATTAAGGACTGATTTCCTTTAGGATGGACTGGTTGGATCTCCTTGTAGTCCAAGGGACTCTCATGCGTCTTCTCCAACATTTCGGTACAAAAGCATCAATTCTTCAGCACTTTATAGTCCAACGCTAACATCCATATGTGACTAATGGAAAAACCATAGCCTTGACCAAATGGACCTTTCTTGGCAAAGTAATGTCTCTGCTTTTGAATATGCTATCTAGGTTGGTCATAACTTTTCTTCCAAGGAGTAAGCATCTTTTAATTTCATGGCTGCAATCACCATCTGCAGTGATTTTGGACCCCCCCCACCCCCCCGCCAAAATTAAGTCTGACACTGTTTCCACTGTTTCCCCATCTATTTCCCATGAAGTGATGGGACCAGATGCCATGATCTTCGTTTTCTGAATGTTGAGCTTTCGGCCAAGTTTTTCACTCTCCTCTTTCACTTTCATCAAGAGGCTCTTTAGTTCTTCTTTACTTTCTGCCATAAAGGTGGTGTCATCTGCATATCTGAGGTGATTGATATTTCTCCCAGATATCTTGATTTCAGCTTGTGCTTCATCCAGCCCAGTGTTTCTCATGATATACTCTGCATAGAAGTTAAATAAGCAGGCTGACAATATACAGCCTTGACATATTCCTTTCCCTATATGGAACTAGTCTGTTGTTCCATGTCCAGATCTAACTGTTGCTTCCTGACCTGCATATAGGTTTCTCAAGAGGCAGGTCAGGTGGTCTGGTATTCTCATCTCTCAGAATTTTCCACAGTTTATTGTGATTCACACAGTCAAAGGCTTTGGCATAGTCAATAAAGCAGAAATAGATTTTTTTTTTTTTTCTGGAAACTCTCTCACTTTTTCAATGATGTACTGGATATTGGCAATTGATCTCTGATTCCTCTGCCTTTCCTAAAACCAACTTGAACACCTGGAAGTTCACAGTTCATGTATTGCTGAAGCCTGGCTTGGAGAATTTTGACCATTACTTTACTAGCGTGTGAGATGAGTGCAATTGTGCAGTAGTTTGAGCATTCTTTGGCATTGCCTTTCTTTGGAATTGGAATGAAAACTGACCTTTTCCAGTCCTGTGGCCACTGCTGAGTTTTCCAAATTTGCCACCTTATTAGAACTGAGTCAAATGTGTTCCTTTGTATGGCTTAGTAATATTCCACTGAGTATAGGTACCACAGCTTCTTCATGCATTCATCTGTCAACAAGCATCTAGGCTGCTTCCATGTCCTAGCCACTATGAAGAACAGTATGGAGATTCCTTAAAAAACTAGGAATAAATATGCCATATGACCCAAAAATCTCACTACCGGGCATATACTGTGAGGAAAGTATAATTGAAAAAAGACATATGTATCCCAGTGTTCACCACAGACAAGGGTTTCTAAAGGCAGTGTTAGGGATGAGGGTCACAGGGCACAACATCATCTTTTGAATAGTCTTCATTAGTTGGTGGAGAGGTAATAAGGCGCTGTCTCATGAATCTTAATCATCAACTTTCTAGTTTCAACCAGTTTTGGGTCTATGTACTGTGCTTATGGTTAGTACGTAGGAAACATTCTCCACCAAGTTGGCCTCTTAGCTTCTGCCAAACAACTCAAAGGTATGTGTCAGATTGTCCTTTGTATCTCTGAGGAGGAACTGGGAGTCTTTAATCTGGTTTTATCACTGAACTATCACTTAACCTTTTCTTATTCTTGCTTGACTGCTTTGTTTTAATGCATTCCCTCCTTTCTCTAATTAGTAACTGCTTAAATCTGCTCTTTGGCACTCAAAGAAGGCCTAGGAGACTGAAGTCTTTTTTCTACAAACAAGAAATGGGGGACATGTACCTACCCTTTTGTACCAGGAATAACCTCAGGGTCCTACTCAGTTTCTTTGATACTTCTCAATCCTGTGCAGAATGGGGACTGGACAAGAAAGGGAATAAAGTATTGGAAAGAGAGGTTTATCATAAAATAGGCAGGGAAACTAGATATCTGGGGACTTGGTTTCAGTTTCATATATGTTCATATACTTAGTAGGACATAATAATTCTTGGAATTCTAGCTACAGGGGACTTGGGAAACATAGTCCATTCTACAAACCCAAGTCACAAAATCTAGACTCATCTGTCTCAGCTTCCAAAAGTCTATAATAATAAAGACTGTCATATATTAAGCATTTATTCTGTGCTAATAAAGCAAATCTATTTCTTTTTATTTATTTCATCTCATATTTTAAATTAATTTTTTCTGTAGAATGTGATGTTCTATTATTAATTAACGTTCTAATAACTAAAGAAACAACAATAAGGATAATTAAAAAAAAAAAAAAAACAAGTTCTAAGTATGGCTTTTTGGCAAAGTCACAGCACAAAACTTGTCCAGGGTGGCTTGGCTAAGGAGAGACTCTTTTTCCTAAAATTATTTTCTTTCTCTAGAACTGAGATTACATCAGTTTAACTTAAGGATTTTTACTTTCAAATTTTGAGTTAATTTAAGTGTGAATAAAACTAAATCAGGGATGTATAAAAAAGTTTGTTAGTTTTAAAGGATGGATTAAAAAACAATGACTGACAGGATGTCTGGATATTTCAAAGGAAAAAAACAAACTCAAAAATGTTCATGTTGATGCATTCAGTGAGCCAGAATGAGAATGTAACACCACAGAAAGTTCTGACTCCACTTAATTGATATGTGCTTTTGGCAAAATAAGTGAGAATTTGGCCCAAGAGAATAGCTTAGACATCTGTGTACTAAGACCTCTGAGCAAGTGCTCCATGTCATCTATATTCAGCATCAGAAAATTTTGTTGTGTCCAAGTTTCCCTGTCAGTCATACGATTTAAAATGTGACAGAAATATATTGAAACAAATAGGACAGTGGTGAATAGATTTATAAATTATGTGCAAAAATATAATTCTGAACACCAATTACTTGTCTTCCTTTATAAACTAAAGAAAACAAATCTTCTTCTATATAGTTCTTATCTTAAAAAAAAAAAAAAAAAAAGGAGGAGGAGAAAGCCTGTATACATGGGGATGATCCAGAGAGATGATATGGGGTGGGAGGTGGGAGGGGGATTCAGGATTGGGAGCTCGTATACACCCGTGGTGGATTCATGTCAATGTATGGCAAAACCAATAAAGTATTGTAAAGTAAAAAAAAAAAACCTGAAGAGTGAATGACAAGGAAACAGTGTCCCATCCAGAAACATGCATGATTCATAAGGACCTTGCTTTTAATAAGACCGAAGACAGCTGGGAAATGAAATAATGTGCAAATTTACTGAAGACCTTGAGAGTTGGCTGAAATTTCACATAAGAACTTACAGAACTTAATCAAAGCTGCCTTTGTTGAAAAGCAGATTTAGATTCCAAATGAGAGCATTCAGAGCACCTGAAATCAGAAGGCACGAGGAAGAAGCAAACAGAAGGCCACCCCATTTATTATCATCTTTGCAGTGCTCTGTGCCTCCCTTCTTGCTCAGCTAAATCACAAAGAAAGGTATTTGACTCAGAAAACCTTATTGTAGTTAGGTCGCAAAAGTAGCACAAAGTACAACTTACCCATATCTCTGGGAAAGAAGAGATGGAAAAATTAACATAGGTCAAAATTTAGTTAGTATATCAATGGAATCATAATGGACCCTAGAAACATAAATAACTTATTGGGTAGCTTTTTATCATAAATTCATCTTGTATGGATACCTGAAGTGAGTGCATGTACCATTTTTGATTAATTATCACTCTTAAATAACTCTTATTTACATTTAATATGCACTCGGCACTCTGCTAAGTGATTTTTCTACACTATCTAGTACTCTTGCCTGGAAAATCCCATGGAAGGAGGAGCCTGGAAGACTGCAGTCCGTGGGGTCGCTAAGAGTCAGGCACGACTAAGTGGCTTTACTTTCACTTTTTACTTTCATGCACTGGAGAAGGAAATGGGAACCTACTCCAGTGTTCTTGCCTGGAGAATCCCAGGGACAGAGAAGCCTAGTGGGCTGCCGTCTATGGGGTTGCACAGAGTCGGACACGACTGAAATGACTTAGCAGCAGCATGCTTTTCTTTATCTGATCTTATGAGTTGGATTTCTCACAGCTTATTTTCTCCCTGGCTTTCAGCTAATCTGTCTGATAAAAATTTCAAAATTTATATCTCTATGTAAATCTGTCCTAAGAAATTCATTTTTTTTCTTGCCAACTATCTACCTGACATCTGTGCTTGGGAGAGATCATAAACATCTCAAATTCAGCATTTCCAAAGCTGATCTCTCCTCCTCCTATGCAAACCTAATATAACCTTAGTCCTCTTTTCCTAAATCAGTGTCAACTGCTGCTTATTTCTCTCCCTCCCTCACATAACTAATCTATCAGAATATGTCAGTGTTGCCCCTATTCTATAGTTTAAGTTCATCCCTAATCTCTCCATCTCCAACACCAATGAATTTACCAAACCTACCATAATCTCCTCCTTGGGACTACACTGCCTTGGAGTCCCAGCTGAGGTATGTCCCCAGGCGCTCTCCTCCACACTCCATTTATTGGAGCCAGAATGATTTTTAAACAGGATCAGCTCATCCCCTTTTTAAAAAGTCTTTCAACTGTACAAAGAAGTAAACAGCCTTTTACTCTACTGGTCCAGGGATGTTCTGGCCTCTTCTTAAGCCCCAGCTGTATTTCAAGCCAGCAGATAATTTGGGAGAAGGCATGCCCTAGGAATGGGGCCAAGAGGCAGTGTGTATTTTATTCCTCTTTCCTTCTCAGTGACTGGCAGAGAAGCAGGTCAATGATCCATGACTATAATTGAGTAAAATAATAAAAACCATCAAGAAGCAATCATATCCAATCATATTCAGAACCAAAGATGATGCTCTTTTAGATATCAATATTGAGGAATGATGACAATAATAACAATAATATAATGCCCACTTATAGAACACATTGTTCACTTTCTGTGCACAGTAATACCCTGAAGTCCAAGCTAGTCATCTCTCATTATAAAAACAGATTAAGATGTTAAATATAAATCATGTGGCTGTTGATGAAGCTAAGATTTGTCCCATGTTTGATTCCAAATCTCATGCTCTTAATGTCTTCTAGCAAGAACTGAAATAGCACTTATTAAAATCGTAGTATTGGTTTTGACATACATTGACATGAATCCACCACAGGTGTACATGTGTTCCCAAACATGAACCCCCCTCCCACTGATTGTAAAGTAAAATTAAAAATAAATAAATAAATAAAAATTAAAAAAAAAATAAATAAAATTGTAGAGTTAAAAAAAATAAAAAATAAAATCATAGTAAGTCAGTAAAAGTGTAAGAACTAGAATGCATAATCTTAGTTTACATATACTTTCATAAGTTTCATGAGCCCACATATACTTTCAAGAGTTTTGCTGAGCCTTGACATTTTAGTCAGATCATAAGAGCTGCAGTTTATTCTCTACTGTATGGTTTTGTAGAGACAAAACTTACTGTATTTTGCCCAGAATATATTTCAACTTCTTTGCATATATCCTCAGAGTAGTAGAGTTACATTTATGTTTCAGAATATAAAAATTAAAGGGAAAATATAAAGTCTAAGAAGTGTTCAGGAAGAAATTATAGAAATTTGTATGTGATTACATCTATAGAAAATAATGAGCTGTACTGTATGTGACTGCCACCATCACTGAATGTCTTTATGATGGGCAAAGTAAATTAATGGAAAGGACCCAGACTTTAAAAAAGGATGGAGCTGGATTTGAATATTATTCTGCCATTTTCCATCAGTATCAACTTTTATCTCCTGTGAGTCTCAAATATCCTTGTCTGTGACATTGTGATATTAATAATAGCTACCTTTGTGTCCCTTAAAGAAAGCAATTACAACATTTTTAACATACTTATAATCTTTAACAAAATTTATTTTCTTGTGATAAGGATTTTTAAGATTTACTCTCTTAACTTTCAAATATAAAATACACTATTATTAATTATAGTCAGCATGATGTACATTATTTTATTATTACTTTTGTCATCATCATCATTATCAGTAACATCAGAAACAGGAAACATCGTTTCTCTTTTTGTCTCAAAGTATTTTCTTGTTTTTTCTTTGTTCAGTTTTGTTTTGTGGAGGTTTTTTTTTTGTTGGGGGGGGAAGGTATTGTTCTCTCAGAAAAACAACAAAGGTGTTCAGATTGATTACATACTCTGCTTTCCCTCTGGCCATCATTTGTCACTGCTGTAAGTAAACAGCAAAATAAAATCTTCCCTTATTAAATGAGACTAGACGAATCCCACACAGTCTGTACTTGCAGGAAAAAAAAGAAAGGTCTCTTCTTCAAGTGTCCAGATTTGATCTTCCTGTATAAATCAATAGTTACGTATATACACCAGTCACCCATCTTAGACACATATATTTAGTTACACCATATAGCAAGTCTCCATGGCATACCAAATATTTTAGGCCATTTTCCAATTCATTATAAAGAAAACCTCATTCAGTCTTGTTTCTGTTCAGCTAACTCCTATATTCCTGACACAAATCTAATTAAGACTTTGACAGACACAATTTAGAACTAGGACTCAAAAATACAATTAAAAGGTTTAAGTGCAAAGTAAGTGATTTGGGGTATTAAATGTAAATGACATTTTAATTTTAATTCATCAGTTTGGAAGTTAATGAAATTAATGAAGCAAGAAATAAGATGCAAATCCAAAAGTTTATATTCTTCTGCTTAGTTGGCTGCCTTGGGCGAGCCCAAAAGAGAAATCAAAGCCAATTACAGCCATAAGTAATAATTTGGGATGTACTTCCATTAGATAGTTATATACAATAAAATACTCTGAAAAGGATTTTCTGAACAAGAGGCACATTCAATTGAATGTGTGTAACTGTGTGTGTAGGTTTGTGAATGAATGGATGGTAGGGACTAAGTTACAATATTGAAAGTATAGAATGAATATCATTTTTATTAAATAATAGCTACTTTAATGCCCTAAAGTTCAAGGATGAAAAGCTAGACTACAACTAATAAAAGTAAAAAGTAGAAAATCTTTGGAAATTCTGAAATCTTAAAAAATTAGGTTGACATTTTGAGAAAAATGACTACAGGTATGTTGGTAATATGAATATTTTTCTACTACACACATACATACACATAATTTGGGAGAAAACATAATCATAGATCAACCTCATATTTTTTCCCTTTAAAAAGCACTGTTCTAGTGACCATAAAATCAACTTTAAAAATTCATTTATATCATTTTTAAAAATGAGCAATTAATCTACAAACTGGTCTGATATTATGACAGATAACTCTCTAAAACATCTCTCAAAGATCTGTTTTCTGTTATTCATATGACTGTGAAATCACTTCTTCTTAAGTGTTGGAAGGACCTACTGATTGCTTCTTCTGACTAGAATAGAGCAAAATGTACTTTCTGAGACAGGATTATAAAAGCCTGTGACTTCTATCTTACTGAAAATTTCTTATTCTTCCCGTGGGCTGGCAAAGAACTGAGAGTGTCCTCTGCCCAGCCACAAGCAAAAACAGAAGTCCTTAGGCTTTTAAGGAACTAAATCTTCCCCCATTCAAGCTTTTTGAGAGACTCCAGTACTGGCTAACACCTTGATGGAGCAGCCTTTTGAAAGACTCTTCAGCTGAGGATTCAGTTAATCTATATTCAGATTATTGATCTACAGAAAGGATCAGATTTTTTTTAAAAATGTGTTACTCAAAGACATTAAGCTATAGGGCAATTTTTTAATATAGTAGTAAAAAATATTATTGAACACCTAACTTAATAAGATTGATGACCCCATGTTTAAATGTTATAAAAATCAGTCAGTGAGAAACCTTGTGGAAATTAAACCTAGCCTGTCAATTGAATGGTTATGTACCAGAATGCTATTTGTTGAACAATCATGTTACTATAAAAGAAAATAATCCTGTAATCTTAAAACATATATATAAAAAAAAAAAAACAGAAAGGTAACTTTCTTTTGTTTGAAACCTGAGTTGTTGCTTTTGTTCCTTGTGTTGGTTCTTGAAGATATATTAATCTAGCAATCTTAATCTCTAAAAATAAAAGCAGAAGGTGCTTTTAGTTCCAACTCATGTTCTTGAAAATCTTTTATAATGTATTGCTCCACTTTCCTGCCTTTATAAATATAGTACACTGAACTCAGCTGCCTTCTGTTGATGGCTTTCACGCAACACTTCAACCATTACATTGTAAGTGGATTCTCACTGTACAATAATTTGGATGTAGAAAGTGAAAGAAATGTTGACTAGGCACTCAACCTAAAACATTCACTAAAAAGGTTTTTTGAATAAAACATTGGACTTCAATTACTTTCTTATTTAAATTTCTCAACTTCAAGTATATAATCACAACAATAAAAAATATAACAAAGCAAACTGTCTTCACAGGGGTCTACTATATAATTTTGGGTGGGTTATTATTAAACATTGGATCACTCTTACTCCTGTTTTTGTTAGAGGGTTTGGCAAAAGAGATTTCTCTCCTTTTTCCACATTACAATGCATAATAATTTTTTGTTAACTGGTGTATTCCATGGTTACTACATCATATTATAAACATATGCAAGACAATTAGAGTGGAAGATATGTATCATGACAAATTAGAAGAATCTGAGCCAACGTTTCATTCCTTCTATGTGGAAATAGATGCCACTGCTACTCATGAAAGGCACATTATCTTTAGATTTCACATGTCAAATAAAATATATACATTTACATTTATACATTCCTATTCTACAGATAAAGATCTACCCAAATTCCAAAAATGCCTACCCAAATGACTATATGAATTTTGAGAAAAAATTGTCAAGAGTAAGAGGTGTTCACAGTGTAAAGTGGAAACAAACACAGTTTGAGTTTGATATCACAGGTGCAGTTTGTTGCTCTGGAAATTAGAAAAAACAAAACCTTTGACATTTATTCTAGGACGTACAGATATGAATGTTATTTTAAGAATTACCATGGAATCCCAATCTGCTAATGTAATTTTTATTTTTGTGATTATTACCACACTTAACATATTCTTTTAATTTCATGGCTGTAGTCACCATCTGCAGTGATTTTGAAGCCCCCCAAATTAAGTCTGTCACTGTTTCCACTGTTTCCCCATCTATTTCCCATGAAGTGATGGGACCAGATGCCATGATCTTCGTTTTCTGAATGTTGAAATTTAAGCGAAGTTTTTCACTCTCTTCTTTCACTTTCATCAAGAGGCTCTTTAATTCTTCTTCACTTTCCTCCATAAGGGTAGTGTCATCTGCATATCTGAAGTTATTGATATTTCTCCCAGCAATCTTGATTCCAGCTTGTGCTTCATGACAGAATGCTTGATTCTAGCATTTCTAATGATGTACTCTGCATATAAGTTAAATAAAAAGAGTGACAATATACAGCCTTGATGTACTCCTTTCCCTGTTTGGAACCATCTGTTGTTCCATGTCCAGTTCTAACTGTTGCTTCCTGACCTGCAAACAGATTTCTCAAGAGGCAGGTTAAGTGGTCTGGTATTCCCATCTCTTTCAGAATTTTCTAGATTTTGTTGTGATCCACATAGTCAAAGGCTTTGGCATAGTCAATAAAGCAGAAATAGATGCTTTTCTGGAACTCTCTTGCTTTTTCAATGATCCAACTGATGTTGGCAAGTTGATATCTGGTTCCTCTGCCTTTCCTAAATCCAGCTTGAACATCTGGGAGTTCACAGTTCACATACTGTTGAAGCCTTGCTTGGAGAATTTTGAGCATTACTTTACTAGCATGTGAGATGAGTGTAATTGTGTGGTAGTTTGAGCATTCTTTGGCATTGCCTTTCTTTGGGGTTGGAATGAAAACTGACCTTTTCCAGTCCTGTGGCCACTGCTGCATTTTCCAAATTTGCTGATATATTGAGTGTAGCACTTTCACAGCATCATCTTTTAGGATTTGAAATATCTCAACTGGAATTCCACCACCTCCACTAGCTTTGTGGGCAGTGATGCTTTCTAAGGCCAACTTGTCTTCACATTCCAGGATGTCTGGCTCTAGATGAGTGATCACACCATCGTGATTATCTGGGTTGTGAAAATCTTTTTTGTGTAGTTCTGTATATTCTTGCCACCTCTTCTTAATATCTTCTGCTTCTGTTAGGTCCATACCATTTCTATCCTTTATCAAGCCCATCATTACATGAAATGTTCCCTTGGTATCTCTAGTTTTCTTGACAAGATCTCTAGACTTACCCATTCTATTGTTTTCCTCTATTTCTTTGCATTGATCACTGAGGAAGGCTTTCTTATCTCTCCTTGCTATTCTTTGGAACTCTGCATTCAAATGACTATATCTTTTCTTTTCTCCTTTGCCTTTCACTTCTCTTCTACTCACAGCTATTTGTGAGGCCTCCTCAGACAATCATTTTACCTTTTTGCATTTCTTTTCCTTGGAGATGGTCTTGATTCCTGCCTCCTGTACAATGTCCATAGTTCTTCAGGCACTCTGTCTATCAGATCTAATCCGTTGAATCTGTTACTTCCACTGTATAATTGTAAGGGATTTGATTTATTCCTTGGAAGAAAAGTTATGACCAACCTAGGCAGCATATTAAAAAGCAGAGACATTACTTTGCCAATAAAGGTCTGTCTAGTCAAAGCTATAGTTCTTCCAGTAGTCATATATGGATGTGACAGTTGAACTATAAAGAAAGCCGAGCATCAAATAATTGATGCTTTTGAACTGGGGTGTTAGAGGAGACTCTTGAGAGTTCTTTTGACTGCAAAGGAAACCCAACCAGTCTACCCTAAAGGAAATCCTTCCAATAAATTTTTAGGACTGATGCTGAAGCTGAAACTCCAATACTTTGGCCACCTGATGTGAAGAAGTGACTCATTTGAAAAGACCATGATGCTGGGAAAGATATGAAGGCAGGAGAAGAAGGGGGTGACAGAGGATGAGATGGTTGGATGGTATCATTGGCTCAATGGACATGAGTTTGAGTAAACTCCAGGAGTGGTGTTGGACAGGGAGGCCTGAAGTGCTACAGTCCACGGGGTCGAAAGAGTCAGACACGACTGAATGACTGAACCGAACTGCACTGAATTGACTGGACATATCCTTACGTGTTTCTTATCATACCAGCAAGCATGTACAACAATGAACTTACAACAATGTGTTAATTACTTAAGTTATACTTCTTTTCACCTTTGTATTTATCTCCCTAATCCCTTCTCAATTCTTATAACAAGAAAGATTAAAGTATAATTCAGGCTTGTTATTTCTATTACTGAAAGGTCAAGGAAACCCTATGCAAAAATAAGTATTTGTGAGATATCTTATTCTGAGGATTTGTTTTATTTAATTCTCCTCTAAAGTAGTTTATTTTTCTTGACTAAAAAGAATTGAGTTCAGAGTAACTTTACGAATAATCTGCTAATACATCAATTTTTTCTAGTTGAGGGTCACTACTGTCAACTCAGGCTCAGATTACTCACCCTGTCAACCAAAAAAATCAGGCATTAAATCTGGACTTGCTATCATGGCGAGCAGCTGGAATTTATCTGTGAGATACCACATGTGTACAGATAATGAATTCTAACTTGATCTTCTAACTTTAACACTGGATGAAATTTCCTGCAAAAAGGAATGATTGTGGTTCTCAAGATGTTTATTTGTTAGTGGTTACAATAATATGAATTTTTTCCTATTTGTTTTAATAGCAGAATTGTTTATGTGTAATCCATGTAAAGTCATTCTAGGTCACATTCCAGGCTCCCATGGACATGCTTTCAAAGAAACACAATCCAACAGACAAAAATTATACAGCAGTCTTGAATTATACAGCAGTCTTTCTCATCAAAAGTACATTCCTAATGTATAATAAAACTTTTTGATAATAACTGGAAAATTATGAAAGATCAGCAAATAAATGTATTAAGGACAAATGCTTTCCCTTTAATTGGCAAGAGAATGAAGACTAACGGAAGATATCTATAATTATGTATTTTTTTCCATCACTAATCTATATACATTAGAAATCCAAAAATAAATGACCAGAGCTATAGTAAACTACTTAAGCTAAAAATACCATAAAAATACTATCATTAGCTCTAGCAATAAGAGAAAATTCTGTCTTTTTTTTAAAGTGGAGCCGCTTTTAGATGTCAACAAATGTTTTGCTGTGATGATCACATTTCTTACTGGACACAAGTTCTTTCAGCAAAAGAAACAAAACTTTGTTGAATATATTCTTAAAAATATTTTAATTCTAAAAAATATTTTAAAAGTATGTTACAGTATGGTGTTATGTATAAGAAATATTCAAATAATTGTTTTTATAAATTGTAAATATGATTTATGGAGAAGGCAATGGCAACCCACTCCAGTACTCTTACCTGGAAAATCCCATGGACAGAGAACCATGGTAGGCTGCAGTCCATAGGGTCGCTAAGAGCTGGACACGACTGAGCGACTTCACTTTCACTTTTCACTTTCATGCATTGGAGAAGGAAATGGCAACCCACTCCAGTGTTCTTGCCTGGAGAATCCCAGGGACGGGGGAGCCTGGTGGGCTGCCGTCTCTGGGGTCACACAGAATATGACACGACTGAAGTGACTTAGCAGTAGCAGCAGCAGCAAATATGATTTAATGGCAAAATAACAGATCTTTTATGTAGAATCTTTTCCTTTAAAGAATAGAAAATAGTGCAATGTAAAAAAGGCTATATTATACAAGACAATGTCAAGTCATTTACGGTATCTATAACTTCACTCAAACCAACTGGAAGTTGAAGTTTTCCTCAAAACTGCTTGTTTATCCCTGTAAGTGTTAAGAAAAATACAGTTCTTTTCTCTGGCAGCACCAACTCAGTACTCCAGAATGACTCACTTGGAATTTTAATGTCTCACTATGTATATTAAATGTTTCATTTTCTGGTTCCAGTTTGTTGGAACTTTTACTCTGTTTTTCCAAGAGCTGGAGATTTAAATTTTCAGAGCACTAATCATGTGAAGAGTTGACTCATTGGAAAAGACTCTGATGCAGGGAGGGACTGGGGGCAGGAGGAGAAGGGGACGACAGAGGATGAGATAGCTGGATGGCATCACCCACTCAATGGACATGAGTTTGGATGAACTCTGGGAGTTGGTGATGGACAGGGAGGTCTGGCATGCTGCGATTCATGGGGTCGCAAATAGTCGGACACGACTGAGTGACTAAACTGAACTGAACTGAATCTTGCAAAAAGTAAATTCAAATCTGATGATTTTGCTGACGTTCAACTATCTTGTTTGTCTGTGTTTACTTTGGAGGCTGCTGAGTCACACTGAAATGTGCATTTTATTATCATGAATGGCTGTTCACAAATAAAAGGACGAAAACCTAAAGTCTTTGCGGCAGTGCCAGTGTATGAATATTGGGATTACAGCTACATTAGGGGATGTCTCTGGACTCAGGAATCAGATCTGAAAAGGTCAGAGTTGATGGCAATGATTGGCTCTGTTAAGAGCTCATTCAAATGAGTAGAACTACTTTTCTCTTAATCAACTCCCATCCCCCACCTTACTTTGGCTTTCTTGCAGTGTAGTTTAAAGGGTGGCGGTGGTGGTGGTTTAGTCGCCAGCTTGTGTTTGACTCTTTGCAACTCCATGGACTGTAGTCCACCAGTCTCCTCTATCCATAGGATTTCCCAGGCAAGAATACTGGAGTGGGTTGATATTTCCTTTTCTAGGGGATCTTCTCAACCCAGAGATTATACCCCTATCTCCTGCTTGGCAGGCAGATTCTTTACTACTGAGCCACCTGGGAAACCCAGTTTAAAGGGTGATTGTCTCTGATTCATTCCATCAAGAAAGGAAACCAGACATCTTTCTCCTAATTAGCAGGGAAGTCAATTTCTCAGGGTTGGCCTTAGCAGACCAGGCTCTTCCAATGCTCATTTCTCCTTTATTGTTTTTTTTCCATGTGACTGGCCAGAGTATGGCAATTTCCAAAAGTCTGCCTTGAATTTAGCAAGCAAAACAGCCTATTTTATTAGGACTAAATTATTCATAATCTAAACCAAGACATTTTTGTAAGTGAAATAGGCACTATTAATAATTGTACTAGGACAAGAAGCATGAATCAAGACTATACTGGCAAATATGCCTTAGAGTCTTATAAACCAACCCAACTTATCAGAGTTTTGCAATTGTTTTGCAGTTATTCCTTATGCATCTCTCTACTTTATGAACCTCACAGAAAGTAAAGATGGTGGCCTGGAAAAATATTTTAAATAAGTTGAAGCAAACTCATGAGCTCTGAAATATCACCTTATTCAAATATCATTCTGGATGCTTACCAACTGACTTATTTAACTTTTTTCCCCCAATATCTTCATCTATAATATAAAAGTTAAAAACTACGTGTTTCATATGAAGTTTAGGTGATTTATTGAGACTTGTTTAGTTGAGCCTATGGACTACCTTAATAAATGTTTCATCTGCAATAGAAAAGACAGTGCATTCTGTTGTTGGGTAGAGTGTTCTATAAATGGTCTTCAGGTCTGGTAAGATTATAGTGTTGTTAAAACCTGTATGCTTATTGATTTTATGTCTACTTGTTCCATCAATAACAGGTAGAAGAATATTGAAATCTTCACCTTTCATTGTGGATTTGTCACTTTCTAATTTTAGTTCTGTCAGTTTTTGCATCATGGAGTGGTGATCTCTTTTATGGGGTATATACACTTTAGGACTGTTATTCTTTTATGAATTGTACCTTTTATTATTATGGAATATCTCATTTTATCTCTGGAAATATTCCTTGTCCTACAGTCTATTTTATCTGTTATTAAAATAGTCCCTTTATCTTATTATGAAAGTTCACTTTGTTTTAACTTTTCTTATCCTTTGCTTTTAACCTGTATCTTTATATTTAAAGTGGATTTCTTCTAAGTTTCATATAGTTGAATCTTGCATTTTTATCTAAACCAACATACCCTGTCCTAACTGAAGTACTTTTTCTGCTTAGATTAAAAATAATTACAGATGTATTTTGGTAAAGTGCATTTATGATCTTCCTGTATATTCCATTTTGTTTCTCTCATTTCCTGCTTTTTTTTTTTAAAGATTACCTATTTTTTTTTATTATTTCACTTTGTTCACTCTATTGTCATGTAAGGTATAACTCTATGTCTTAGCTGAAGGCTTCCAATATGCATCTTTAACTCATCATGATCTAGCTTCAAATAAAATTACTCTACATTGTGTATCATTCTTTATGAAATATCTATCACATATTTTATTTCTACATATTTTATAAACTTACAATACATTGATTTTTATATTCCCTTTAACTTTTTAAAAGACTAATATGAGGAAAACCAATTTTATTCACTAACATATACCATTCCAGCATTAATTAATCCATTATGTAGATTTGTGTTTCTAGCTTGTATCATTGCTTTCAGCCCAAAGACTGCCTTGTACATTTCTTGTAGCTTAAGTGTACTATAGTAAATTCTCTCATTTTTGTTTAAAATAAACTTTCTTAGTTTTGTTGTATTTTTACTCTGAAATCTATTATTCTGATATTTGTATAGCTTGTCCAGCTTTCCTTCTTTTTATTAACATTAGTGCCCTGTCTTTTTCCACTTTTTTCAGCTGTGGTCTATTATATTCTGTACATATAAAATGGGTATTATTTAAGCAGTAGAGAGTAGGATCTTATTTTTTATCCAATCTAAAAAATCTCTGATTCTTAATTGGAGTGTCTAAACCACTTACATTTAATGTGATTAATGACATCAGTTCAGTTCAGTTCAGTCACTCAGTCCTGTCCCACTCTTTGCGACCCCATGGACTGTAGCACACCAGGCCTCCCTATCCATCACCAATTCCCAGAGTTTACTCAAACTCATCTCCATTGAGTCAGTGATGCCATCCAACCATCTCATCCTATGTCATACCCTTCTTCTCCCACCTTCAATCTTTCCCGGCATCAGGGTCTTTTCAAGTGAATCAGCTCTTCACGTCAGATAACTAAAGTATTGAAGTTTCAGTTTCAACATCAGTCCTTCCAATGAACACTCAGGACTGATATCCTTTAGGATGGACTGGTTGGATCTCCTTTCAGTCCAAGGATTCTCAAGAGTCTTCTTCAACACCACAGTTCAAAAGCATCAATTTGTTGGCAGTCAGCTTTCTTTATAGACCAACTGTCACATCCATACATGACTACTGAAAAAACCGTAGCTTTGACTAGACAGACCTTTGTTGGCAAAGTAATGTCTCTGCTTTTTAATATGCTGTCTAGATTGGTCATAACTTTCCTTCCAAGGAGTAAACGTCTTTTAATTTCATGGCTGCAATCACCATCTGCAGTGATTTTGGAGCCCCCAAAATGAAGTCTGCCACTGTTTACACTGTTTCCCCATCTATTTGCCATGAAGTGATGGGACCAGATTCCATGATCTGATTCCAGTTTTCTGAATGTTGAGCTTTAAGCCAACTTTTTCACTCTCCTCTTTCACTTTCATCAAGAGGCTCTTTAGTTCTTCATTTTCTGACATAAAGCTGGTGTCATCTGCATATCTGAGGTTATTGATATTTCTCCTGTCAACCTTGATTCCAGCTTGTGCTTCACCCAGCCCAGCATTTCTCATGACGTACTCTGCATATAGTCAAGGCTACTCAAGGCTATGGTTTTTCTAATAGTCATGTATGGATGTGAGAGTTGGACTATAAAAAAGCTGAGCACCAAAAAATTGATGCTTTTGAACTGTGGTGTTGGAGAATACACTTGAGAGTTCCTTGGACTGCAAGGAGATCCAACCAGTCTATCTTAAAGGAGATCAGTCCTGGGTGTTCATTGGAAAGACTAATGCTGAAGCTAAAACTCCAATACTTTGGCCACCTGATGTCAAGAGCTGACTCATTTGAAAAGACCTTGATGCTGCGGAAGACTGAGGATGGGAAGAGAAAGGAACAGCAGAGGATGAGATGGTTGAATGGCATCTCTGACTCCATGGACATGAGTTTAGGTAGGTTCCGAGAGTTGGTGATAGACAGGGAGGCCTGTCATGCTCGTTGGTTTGTTTTAAATGTATCATCTTGCTTTTGTTCCTTTCCCCCTCTATTTCTGCCTTCTTTTGGATTGCATTTTTATGATCCTGTTTTATCTCCATTGTATGATTATTAATTATAACTCTTGGTTGTATTATTTTAATGGTAACTTTAGTGTTTACAATATACATACTTTACTTGCTAGAGTCTGCCTTCAAGTGGCATTACATTACTTCAAGGATAAATAAGTTCCTTAAGACAGTAAACTTTACGTTTTTCCTCTCAAGCATTGTGATAGTATAGTCATAAATTTTAATTCTTCATAATGTTATAAAACCAATAATATATTATTATTTTCTCTGAAACAGTTAATTATCTCTTGAAGAAATTTAAATAATAAAAAGTCTTTATTTTATGCAGTTACTATGTCTTGTGATCTTCATTCCTTTGTGGAGGTCAGGTTTCAATGTAGATTATTTTGCTTTTTCTTGAATAACTTGCCTTAACATTTTATGTGCAAATCTATTGTAAAGAAATATTTTTAAAAACTTTCTATTTATGTTTCTAGAAAGTCAATATTTCTTGCCTTCTGAAAGATATCATCACTGGGTAAAGATTTCTGAGTTGGTAAGTTTTGTTTTGTTCATTTTATATTTTAAAAATATTTCTGCATAGTCTCCTAGATTTTATCTCCAACAAGAAATCTACTATCATCTTTATCTATTTCCCTGTGTGTGTAATGTGACTTTTTTCCCTTTCAATGCTTCTGTGTTATTGTTTTTCTTTTTTAATAATTAGTTTTAAGCAATTTGATTATGATATGCCAGTGTAGTTTGTTTGCATTACTTGTGCTTGGGTTTCATTGTACTTTGAATTTTAGGTTTATAGGTCTCAACATATTTGGACAAGTTGAGCCCATTATTCATATTTTCTCTGCTTCCCATCCTGTCATCTCTCCTTTGGATATTCCAGTTATATATATATGTGTATATATATATATATATATTTGATCACTTGAAAACTTCCTACTGTTCACCTGTGTTCCATTATTTCAGCCTCATTGCATTCTTGGATAATTTTTATTGCTATATCTTCATACAACTGATCTGTTCTGATGCAATATCTAACATGCCACTATCTCATACAGTGTATTTTTCATGTCAGGAGTGTAGTTTTCAATTCTAATAGTTGATTTAGGTCTTTTTTACTAAATTACTTGTTTCTACCTAACACAATATTTCCCTAGGCCAATGGTTCTAAGTCTGGGGCAATTTTATCCTTTGAGAGAAGTTTGAAAATGGCTGGATAAATTTTGATTGCTGCAATAAGGGAAGGGAGTAATGGATTTTAGTGTAGAGGCCAGGGATGTTGCCAACTATTGCACATTGGTAAAGATAGATCCCATATTAAAACAAACAAACAAAAAGAACTGCTTTGATAACTTTCTCTATTAATCTTATATATTTTTAAATTTATATATTTTTAAATTTAAATATAAATATAAAAATTAAATTTAAATATATATATATATATTTTAAAATTTAGTTTTGATTGATTGGTATTTTCCCCCTCATTATTAGTTACAGTGTTTTGCTTCTTTTCATGGCTGATAATTTTTGATTAGACAACACGTGCAATTTTTTTCTTCTTTTTTGCTGCATAAAATTATATTCTTAAAACTATTGAGATCTGTTTTGGGATGCAGATTAGTTGTGCATATGTGCTGTGTGCTTAGTTATGTCTGACTCTTTGAGATCCTATGGACTATGGTCCACCAGGCTCCTCTGTCCATGGGATTATCCAGGCAAGAATACTGGAGTGGGTTGCCATTTCCTTCTCCAAGGAACCTTCCTGACTCAGGGATCAAGTCCACATCTCCAGCATGTCCTGCACTGGCAGGCAGATTCTTTACCCACTGAGCTACCTGAGAAGCCCATGCAGATTAGTTACTTGGGCACAATATGATTCCTTTATATCTGGCTTTTTAACTTGGCTAAGTGGAATCAGAGATGAATTTAATATAGGTCTATATTTCTTCCTTACTGAGACAAGGCCAATTCTAATGCTTTAATAAATTTTGGAAGCTTTCCAATCTGATTGTTGGAATATGGTACCATTCCTGGTCTTGTTTTGATACTGGGCCCTGTTCTCTCAGTCATTTCGGATGGCCTTTCCCTGGTCTCTGGTAGTTTTCACATATGTATATACTAACAGGTAATCAACTAACACTTAAGTGGTACTCTCGGCATATACACAGAGTTCCTTTTCTGTGTATCTCTCTTCCCTTTGGTACTCTGCCATGCAAGTTTTAACTACTTTTTCATCATGAAACTCCCAGTTCCCTATCCTCAACTCAAGGAGGCTTTGCCTTAGAATTCTCCCTGAATTGTGACCTAGAAATCTTCTATAGGCAGAACACTTCAAAGAGTTCATCACATTTATTCTCATATCTTGGGATCAGGATCCTTTTTCACCTTATGTCTCCTGTCTTAGGAGATGTTATTTTATATTTTTATTATTTTATTTATTATTTTAGGACTTTGTGAGCACTCTATACTGAGTAACTATTTGGGGTGGAGTGGTGATTTAGTTGCTAAGCCTTGTCTACTCTTTGCAATCCCATGGACTGTAGCCTGCCAGGCTCCTCTGTCCATGGGATTTTCCAGGCAAGAATATTGGAGTGGGTTGCCATTTCCTTCACTTGGGGATCTTTCTGACCTAGGGATTAAGCCTTCATCTCCTATATTGCAGGCAGATTCTTCACCACTGAGCTACCAGGGAAGCCCCAAATTTTGGGTATCTTCCTTTAAGTAGTTTTATTTAGCCAGGCAGTTTCTTATAGATCAGCCTGAGCTTTTCCATACATTTTTTTTTTTCTTGTTTTGGAAACATATTCCCAGTTTTTGTTAGGAGACATGTTTGTCTGGAGTCACTTTTTTTTCTAAGACTAGTCTAGCCTGATTATTAAAGTATTACCCTTCTAGGCTCTACTGAATGCCTTACCTGTAAAACAAGGCTTTATCACTTTTATTGCTTAGAACGTAAATGTGTTCTAGCCTTGTGTGAGAGCTGGGAAATATTTGCATTAAAGCTTTTTGGTAGCTATTCATTCCCTGACCTTGCTGAGTCTCTTCACTTTAAATGTAATTTCTGAAACCTGTTTACTTGCCATTCCTTCTTCAGTATAATTCCAGTGACCACTCCACTATTTAATGAAAATTATATATTTTCATTAGAATGAATACTCACATTTTTTAATGAGATATATTTTTGAATGATTATGTGATTAATAAGTCTCTCTAAAATCAATGTTTGATGGGGCTCCAGGCTTAATTAGAAGGAATCTAAACTTAACAAGGTTAAAGATATTTTCTTTCTTTGTGCACCATCTGAGTGTCTGTTAAAGTCCTGGGCACAGAGAATGTGCTCAATAAAACCTTAGCTGAGTAAGTTCATTAATTCACTCTGTGGCTCTTCAAGAAATATTTGCTGGGTATTTTTTGCCTTTTTTTTTTTTTTTTTTTTGCCTTATTCCTGAGAGGAAGTAAAAGAAGTAAACATTATTATTGCATTTATCTGAAAATAAAATTCAGTGAAATAAAATACAGTTTATAAGGTCATTTATTATTCCTTAGTCCTGTAAGTAGGTCTTAGCTCTGCTAATGTAAAATGTTTTCTTCAGAAAACATAGTTCCATCATTTCCCCAAATGAAATAGGAAATAGCATCAACAAAAGGAAAAACATCAAAATCCTTTGAAATAGTTTAAAATAAACTCCCAGTTATCCAGTAAACATCAAAGGAAATAAACAAATTCAAACTAACTTAATCCCTTAGCACATTTGAACATGTTTCATGGGATTTCACTTTACTGTTAGTTACAAATCTCCCTAAGTTAACCAAGAAGAGTTAATTTCCTCATTTGAATTGAAATCTTCTGCCTCAGTGTGAAAAGTATTTATGGGACAAATTTTAACTCCAACTAGGAAAATGTTCAATAAAAAAAGTGAAAGAAAAAGACATTTAACGACACAAAATCAATATAAAAATCCAACCCCTAAACTTTGATGGGGGCTGGCATCTACTTATAATGGAGGAACCTAGGAAAAATACCACTCCCAGGTACCCTTATAAGAGCCACAGCATCATCAGCAACAATAAAATCTGTAATCTACAAAATAATAATTCTCCTGTGAACAAAGTTGGAAAATAACCACCTAATTTGAAATCTAAGGAAAAATAGAGTCTCTCAAGAGAGACTGAAACAAACAATTGCTTTTCTGGGGCAAATTCTGTATAAGTAGGTAAAAAGAATTTAGCTAAATATTTTAATAAACAGCCACTTCTCATGGACTACCGTGAGACACAAAAAGAATCTGATCCAACTTTCAGGCTCTTCTTCATAGACTGGAAGACTTTCACAAGAAAGATTGGTGGCAGAATAAAATATGAGAAAGCCTCTTCATAATGTAGGCCTAGTGAATGATAACAGCAGCCTTTGAGGGGGAAAGGATACAGCCCTGCCCAGCTCTTTCTCCCCTATTTTCCCAACAGAACAGCATACCTTTTAAGTTGCTGAGACAAGAGTCACAAGTCATTCACCCTTAAAGCACAGGGGAAAGCCCAATACAGTTGGAGGAAGAGAACACAATAGAATCTTCTATCCCTGGGGAGGAGACAGAAAAATGTTCAAGGCCCAAACCATTCAAGATTCCCTAATGGGTCGCAAAGAGTCAGACACAGCTGAGTGACTAAAACACACACACACGCAATGGGGAGAGACAGGATCATTCAGAAGGTCCTATCCCTGAAACCCAGGGACATATGCCTACCTATGCCTGAGGATGAACCAGAACAACAGAGTATGACTCGTCTGTGTGTCACTCCTCCACCAGTCCACTAAAAATCTAGTAAGCACCAAGCAACAAAAAACAGCAGTCTACTGCTGGGATGGGGGACGAACCTGGAGAGAAACTTCCTGCAAGGTGAGGGGCAAAGGGAAGACTTAACCCTGAAGCACACCAGCACAAATTACAAAGTAATTTAGAGCAGTTTGAAGAATGTGATGTATTGAGTATAACCAAAGCAACAAGACCCATACTCAGCTAAAATTTCTGGACTATATAGTTTTCATTAAAGAAATCTCTCAGAAGACAAGCTATGTCTGCTTCTAGAAAGGTATGATTTACTTAAGGAAGAAAAAGCAGAACACAGCACCCATGAGCTATGGACAATATCAAATGTCCTAACATGCAGATGATAGGAATCTCTGGTGAAGAGAGAAAGAACAGGCTGGAGAAACATTTGAAGAGATAATGGCTAACATTTTTCTAAAGTTAAGGGAAGACATCATGCCACAGATGCAAGAATCTTAGAGAATATCACAAAGAATTAATAGCAAAATGAGTAAATAACTAAATAAAGAGGGAAGCAATATGTAAATACACCAATGAATAAATATTAGATACATCATAATCTAATATTTACTAATGATTGCTTTACTTATTAATTCCCTGTTTATTTATAGATACATCATAGTTGGGCTTCCCTGGTGGCTCAAACAGTAAAGAATCTGCCTGCAATGTGGGAAACCTGGGTTTGATCCCTGGGTTGGGAAGATCCCCTGGAGGAGGGTATGGCAACCCACTCCAGCATGCTTGCCTGGAGAATTCCCATGGATGCTGGAGGCTGGCTGGCTACAGTCCATGGAATTGCAAAGAGTCAGACATGACTGAGTGATTAAGCACAGCACAGCACAGCATAATCAAACCATATAGAACATACAAATGACCAATGGTTTTCAAAAAAACAGGGCTTTCAAAAAACTAAAAAATAAATCTACCACCTGATTGAGTACCCCACTTCTGCATATATATATATATATTATATATATATATGTCCAAAGGGAATAAAAACCAGTTCATAAAGATATATTTGTATTTCTCTCTTCATTTTAGCTTTATTCACATTAGCAAGGTTATAGAAACAACCTAAATGTCCTTCAATAGATGGATGGATAAAAAAATATGGCAAACACATAAACTGAAATTTTATTCAGCATAACAAGAAAGAAACCCATCCCTCTGCAATAAAATGGCTGAACCTTGGGAGTATTATGCCAAGTGAAGTAAGTGAGACAAAGAAAGACAAATATTGTATAATATCACATATGTGTGGAATCCAAAAAAGCTGAACTCATAGAAACAGAGACCAGAATGGTGGTTACCAGGGCTTGGGGGATGAGACAGATGGGTAGATACTAGTCAAAGAGTAAAAACTTCCAGTTATAAGAGAACTATGGGGAATTTAATGTGAACATGGTGATTATAATTAACAGTACTATTTTATATATTTATAAGAGGCTAGATTGGAGAAGGACATGGCAACCCACTCCAGTGTTCTTGCCTGGAGAATCCCAGGGACAGGGGAGCCTGGTGGGCTGCTGTGCATGGGGTCGCACAGAGTCGGACACGACTGAAGTGACTTAGCAGCAGCAGCAGCAGATCTTAAATGTTCTTACCATAAAAAGGAAATGGTAATTATATGACATAATGGAAGTGCTAGCTAAGGCTATGATGGTAATCGTCTTCCAATTAATTATATGTTTATCAAACCAATATGTTGTGTACCTTAAACTTAAGCAATGGTATATTTCAATAATACCTCAATAAATGTGGATAAAATAGTCATAAAGAGAAACCATTAGAGAAAGAAACTTCAATGACTGTGTTTTACTTATATGAAGTTTTAGTATCCATGCTCTTTACCAGTGAAGTCAGCTTTTGATATTTCTATCAGTCAATTCTTTATTGGTTACTATACACCAATTACAGTTTATATGTAAAATGCAAACCACCAATAAATTCAATAGTCTGATTTCCAGGTCAGTGTTCTTTTTCCATACAGACAGACTCCAACTTAGCAGCTTCTCTGATCCCATTGTCTTTGGTATGATTGCTGAATTCCCACAAACTTTCAACACTTTTATTTCTCCTTTAGATCAGGGTGTCTAAAGTTAATGAAGTTGATGTGTCTTTTGTGATGATTCCAGTTCTCAGATTTCAAAATTTCATATTGCACTCCCTTTCTTTCTCCATCTTTCTGCACTGGCCAAAACTTAGCCTCATAGAATTTGGGCTTCTAGTCCTAACCCACTTATATAAAAAAGTAGGTTTTTCCAAGTGTAATTTCCCACAAAGCTTACAAAAACCAAAATAACCTACAAGGGAATGAATCACCTGTGTTTAAAATACATCAAAACATTTTATAAGCTGATTCTATTTATGCTTTCAACAACTTGACCTGGTTTCACAAGTCTTTTCTATATAAAACTAGATCTTCCCAAGTCTATATTTTTATGACAGCACCTATTTTGCTGAAATGTTTTCCAGATATGATCTCTAAAATGATCACCTTAGGAAACCATCTCTGGCAAATGATTCATTCTAATTCTGCTCTCAAATAAAATATATGTATAAAGTTCTATTGTTACTATGCACTTAGGGAAATAATTAAAAGTGAGTGTATGTATGGGGAATTTCCTAAAGACTTTTATTATGACAATCTAACATGAAAATGAAATGAATATGTTTAAATTTTGCTGTTGATTATGCTTTGGATAACAATGTACAATGATTAGACATTTTTTAAATATCATACTCTGACCACAATGTTGATTTTATTGATAGCATTTTTAAACATCATTTAAAAACATTTTTAACATTTTAAAACATTAAACAATTTTAAACATCATTTTTAAAATTAACATAGTGCTTCTGATCCAAGAAAAATCTATACTTGATTATTAAGCCCAAAATGTTACCTTTTCTCTTTCCATACATCTGTTATAGAAAATTGGGCTGGTTTTCTTCTAATGAACAGGAAGAGGAAGAGAGATCCTTGCATATGATCTTTATAAAAGGATATCACTGTATTATTCTTCTCTTTCTTTTCCTTTCTTTTTTCTTCCCTTCTTTTCTGTTCTCTACTATTCTTTTACTTACAGAGACACTGAGGCTTACAAGGTAAGAAAGATGCCTAAAATCTCTCAACTAATTAAGAGTAGTATAAAGACTTTTTTAAAATGTGCAATTTCACTCTTGAACCAATTGCTTTAAAGCACTGTTTCACTGTAAGAATGGTAAAGGGAGGATGAAAATAGGCACAGTGTTGCAATGTATATCGTGTTCCTTTACATGATTCTTTGAGATGATACCTATCTTTTGCATGCATGCATGCTAAGTCACTTCAGTCTTGCCCGACTCTTTGCAACGCTATGGACTGTAGCCCACCAGGCTCCTCTGTCCTTGGGATTCTCCAGGCAAGAATACTGGAGTGGGTTTCCATGCCCTACTACAGGGGATCTTCCTGACCAGGGATTGAGCCCACATCTCTCATGTTTCCTGCTTTGACAGATGGGTTCTTTACCACTAGCACCACCTGGGAAGCCCCACCAGTCCTTCAAATGCCTTTAAAACTTGTACCTTCAAAGAAAAAATCTACTATGCTAGCTACTAGTAGTCAAAGTATGTTCTGAAAAGGAATATTAACAATATAGCTCTTTCCTGTCCTATTTCTCAGAGGAAACACCAGAAATTCAAGGGTGGTGTGCCTGAG
Source organism: Oryx dammah (assembly GCF_014754425.2). NCBI lineage: Eukaryota > Metazoa > Chordata > Mammalia > Artiodactyla > Bovidae > Oryx > Oryx dammah. The sequence goes on from NW_024070211.1 coordinate 78,785,724, forward strand.
AACCGTGAGGGTACTGCTTTCTTCCTTTAAAGGCTATATCTGAAAAATAGACTTTATTTCCAATTTATAAGTGCCTGGTTTTTAAGCATTGTATTCAATTGGAACGTAAGAGTAGATTAAATTTGATTAAAATAGTCTGTTTTTAATTTCTTCAGCTTGCTTATGAGCCATCTGGAGCAAATTTCATGGAAATTAAAAACTTAAGTTTAGTTATATGCTATAACTTAAGTGAATTTAAAAGTTTTTTGCCCCTTTTCTGAAGAAGTGATTACAGTTTCACTAAGGATAAAAGAAAAATGATGATATGACCCATTCCTGGTAAAGGTGTGGTAAAGTAGCTTTTTTATAGACTGACAATAATGCCAACCCAAGTAACTTTTGGAAAGGTGTGTCAAGGACATTACAACATTAATACTTTTTGACCTATGATTCTATTTCTAGTAATATAAACAAAACCATTGATATAGACAAACAATTATACTTAAGGATATGATCACAGTGGTATTAATAATCAAAAGCTGGAAACAACCTAAATATTTTATAATAGGGGAACTATATAGTAATATTGCACAAATCCATATAATATAATAATATGGAACCAGTGAAAAATTTTGAAAGAAATTATAATGCTATGATTCTAGTCCTGTAACATATATGTGTGTAGTGGCTCAGACAGTAAAGAATCTGCAATGAAGGAGACATGGGTTCAATCCCTGGGTTGGGAATATCCCCTGGAGAAGGGAATGGCTACCCTCTCCAGTATTCTTTCCTACAGAATTCCATGGACAGAGGAGCCTGGTGGGCTACAGTCCATGGGGTTGCAAAGTGTCAGACACAACTAAGCAACTAACACTCGTGGGCATACATGAATGTATGTGTAAGCAAATATACATAACTAGATACAAATACTTATCAAGAGAGCAAAACAGAAAAGGAGGATTGAGGAATGGTGATTGATTTTTTAATTATTTATCTGCATTTTCTAACTTTTCTAAAATGAGCATATGTTACAGATAGATTGATCTTACATTCAACATTTCCTAGAAGAGCTCTAGTTTACCCCAGAGTAATTACTTATAGTGCTCTAATTTACCTGCAGAAGTGTCACTGGACAATAAATTATATGGTCTAACTAAATATATTTGAGAAAAAATAGCTTTAAAATCACCACAAAGTAGTATAGGATTGAACTGTAATTACTTGCACAGGAAATATGAAGGATATTTAAAATTCAGCCCAATATCTCTTATGTACAAACTGTAAGAATCTTTGATCACATAAAAAGAACAAGATAATTTGTGAACAAAACATATTCAAAGGATAACACCTGAAATTACAACAACTGAATATGTAACTCTTAATTTCAGACACTTGAGTGAGCAAATTTTTAAACGTTTTCTGAAGTATTTGGAGTAAGAGTCTTACAATTTCAACTTAAGGGATTATTAAACTTACATTTTGCAAATGTACTAAAAGTAGAATACTAGATTAAATACCTTCTCAAGGACAGTGAATTGATTCTTCACCTGAATTTCCTCTGGCATTAATAGAAAAATCTGAACCTTACTAAACAAATATTTAAAAGTACCTTGGGGGATACTATTCTAATAAATTCAAAGTAGAAAAGAAGAACTTATGATGAAATAATTATAAATCAATGCAATTTTAGGTACATTTTCTTTAATTTCTGTCACATTTCTCTGTAGTGCACTTCATACATAATCCCAGAAATTATCATATTTTTGTGGGAACCACATCAAACCAAACTTACTAACATTTAGTTCCAAACATCTTTTCACTCCTTCTAATGCCACATTAGCCAACCTCTGCCTCTCTCCTGAGAAATTTAAAGAAATCAAACCTTAGGAATGCATTTGATTGAAACAATGAGTGGCCTGACACTTTGGCTAAAAAACTTGCTCTTTATGAACAACAAACTGGATTAAACATGAAATGGATTGCCTTCAGGCTAGTAGAGAGACAGATGCCTACAATGGTGATTGACTATGAGATGAAGTAAGCCACAACACTCAGGAAGGGAAGCTAGCCAACATAATGAACCCAACTGCATGGTATTACCTACTAAACCATATACATATGGATGATTCTTATTTTCCCTCATGTATTGTTAGTTTTCTTGAAATGAAAAGTCATAGACAATTGTAACAAATGTACTACATTCTTTATATCTGTAGATAGTACATCAAGACAGAGATATGCAGAAGGGAAATGTTATCAAATGGATCATTTGTGGGGGGAATATATATATATATATAATCTTAAAGGCTTCAGGTGATTGCAAACTCACTACAGGTCAGAAAAGTGATTCAACAAATATAATAACAAAAGCGATAGTAGAGGTTCAGCAGCATAAATAGAACAAGATGGGAAATTACACCTACTGATATTTTGATCTATGCATATTAGAGAATGTCATAAATGTTGGATTCTATTCTGTTAGCCTGCGGTATAGAGGAACTGTTGAAACCAAGATAGAAACATGAAAGAAGACAACCAAAATAAATAACAAAACTGGAAACAGAGCTGCCTTATGACCCAACAATCCCACTGCTGGGCATACACACCGAGGAAACCAGAATTGAAAGAGACACGTGTACCCCAATGTTCATTGCAGCACTGTTTATAATAGCCAGGACATGGAAGTAACCTAGATGTTCATCAGCAGATGAATGGATAAGAAAGCTGTCGTACATATACACAATGGAGTATTACTCAGCCATTAAAAAGAATACATTTGAATCAGTTCTAATGAGGTGGATGAAACTGGAGCCGATTATACAGAGTAAAACACCAATACAGTATACTAATGCATATATATGGAATTTAGAAAGATGGTAATGATAACCCTGCATGCGAGACAGCAAAAGAGACACAGATGTATAGAACAGTATTTTGGACTCTGTGGGAGAGGGAGAGTGTGGGATGATTTGGGAGAATGGCATTGAAACATGTGTAATATCATATAAGAAATGAATCACCAGTTCAGATTCGATGCAGGATACAGGATGCTTGGGGCTGGTGCACTGGGAGGACCCAGAGGGATGGTATGGGGAGGGAAGAGGGTGGGGGTTTCAGGATGGGGAACATGTGTACATCCGTGTCAGATTCATATTGATGTATGGCAAAACCAATACAATATTGTAAAATAATTAGCCTCCAATTAAAATAAATAAATTTAAATTAAAAAAATAAATAACAGTCATAACAACAGCAAAATCCAGTAAGTAGAGCATGTAAAATAGAGAGAAGATGGATTGACCATGAGTGTACTTAAGCATATTTATCTTGGAAAAAATGAGGCTCCGTGGGGTTATGTAGTTCTTCAACAATAGAAAATGTAGGAATGTAGAAAGGAGGTGATTTAGTTTATGAGCTTCCAATGGCCATACCTAGTAATTATAAACAGAAAGACATTACACAGTTACAAAAATACAGAAGAAAATAGAGGGGTCCTAATTTAAATAAGGTTGCTTTTTAAAATAATATGCCCACTACATCATTAAAGGTATTTACAGATGTGTTCAATAACAATTTAATGACAACAATAACAAAGCAAGTATTTCTGAGGTCCTAATATGTACCGGGCACCAACTATTCCATATATAGTGCCTTACTTAGCCTTTTCAACTACTTGTTGATACAAGTGTCTTCTTTTACATAGGAGGAAACTCTCTATGTCTACAAATGAATAAAAAGTAAAACCCAAGTTTACAACTAAGTACTCATTTTAAAATCTGGCTCCCACTTTTAAGAAGTGGTAAAGAGACACTACATAAATAACTTAAATGGATGAATTAGATAAATCCATGTCATTTCTTGAGTTTCCTAGGTGGCACAGTGGTAAAGAAACTGCCTGCCAATGCAAGAGGCAACCCACTCCAGTATCCTTGCCTGGGAAACCCATGGATGGAGGAGCCTGGTGGGCTACAGTCCATTGGGTCGCAAAGAATCAGACATGACTTAATGACTGAGGATACACACACATGTTATTTCTGCCAGTTCTACCATTTCATTCCGTATCTCAAGGTTTCTACAGAGAGTAAGAAGCTAATTCAGTATATTCTGTAAGATACTACCAAAGTTGCTCTCCCATACACAGTTGAAAAGATCCGAGAAACATGCAATTCCTCCCACAATTGCGTGCCTGAAATCCAACAACACTACACTGAACTCACGATTGAGAGAAAACCAGGAAAATGGCCTTTATCGGCTCCCTCAAGCAGCCCTCATTTTAATCAAGGAAAGTCAATGTTACAAGCATATGAGAGAAAGGCAAATCCAGTTGAGTGAGTAAGAGGAAGAAGGGAACATTCATGACACATTCTTTTCCAGAGCTCTTCTGAATTTTGAAACTGCAAAAACAGAGATCTTCATTCAAAGAGAGAAGCCCAGTCCTAGTAGCCTGGGGCATGTTTTCAACTGCTGCGTGTTGAAGTATGTAACTCTGGGGGGCTTCCTGGTGGCTCAGTCAGTAAAGAATCAGCCTGCAATGCAGGAGACCTAGGTTCCATCCCTGGGTTGGGAAGATCCCTGAGAGTAGGAAATGGCAACCCACCCCAGTATTCTTGCCTGGAGAATCTCATGGACAGAGGGGTCTGGCAGGCTACAGTCCACAGAGTCACAAAGAGTTGGACATAACTGAATGACTTAACTATCATGTAACTAAAGGCAGATCAGACTTTTTCTGTGAATGCCTTGCCAGCTTGCCTTGCCACTCTCTGGGGCAGCAGAGAGTGGAACAAGATTGTCTTGAGAAACACTGGGTGAAAGAGGTCCATTTCCCTCTTGAAGCAGATATTTAAGAACATAAATAGAAAAACACTCTGGGAGGAAAAACACACTTGGAAATCAGAGATGTGGACCAGCCTTCATATCAAATACTTTTATTTTTATTTTTTTCACCAAAACAATTTTCATTTCCAGTGTTTAATTGGGTATGCACACAGGCATGACACAGGTTTGGATCCATTAAGTCCTCATGCAGAATTATATTCTTCAAACAGAGGCAATTTCTCACCTCTGGTGTGCAAGCTCCACCTGACATTTTGTGCTTTTTAAATAGAAAAAGTGGGTGAGGTAGAGACCAGAACTGAGAGGAAGGTGAGGGTCTTGGGAATAAAGAGGACTAAGTGATGAGAGTGTTACCGAAGCAAGCCTGGGTCCGCTTGCCTGACGTGCAGCTAAGCCAGTCTACTGAATGAAGCCATGCTGTGGTGAAGCGAGTAGAGTTTATTGAAAGGCACCAAGCAAGGAGCACAAGCAGCCAATGATCAAAAGACCCCAAGTCTCCCATGGCTTTCAGAAAGGATTTGTAAAGGCAGCGTGAGGGAGATTATATGGTCTGTCATCAGCCCAGGCACAATCCCCTGACTGACAGTGTGTTGTTTCAGAACGTCAACTGCCAACCTTCCAGTTCCAACTAATCCAGTTTGCATACTGATGATCAGCATGCAGTTAACTTCTATTTGGTGCAGGTTTCAGTATCTGCAAAACGACTCAAGGGTGTGTCTCAGGAAACTATCTGTAGCCCTTGGGGAGGAACTAAAGGTCCTTGACTTTGTTTTATGGCTAAACTATTATTATTTTGTCTTACTTGGCTGTTTACCTTTGTTTCTGCATTTTCTCACTTCTCTCATTAAATTTGCTCTTTGGACCTCAGGGAAAGCCTAGAAATCTAAAGATTTTCTACAAACGAGGTGAGGGTCACAGGGACCTGTCCCCCAGAAGGCCTCACAGGATCTTGCTCGGTTTGAAGAGGAATGGTCTTCATCCAGGAGGTTAAATTGCCTACACACACCTCTGGAAGAGCTGAAAGAAAACAAAACAAACAGATTCTCCTAGAATGTTGGGACATTGTTTGGGACACAATGTTTTCTTATTGAGGGAAAGTAACGGTAAAAAGTATTTTTTATATTAATATTATAGGGATGCTTTTTTATGTTGTCACTATGAAATCTTGTTCTAAGTCTATTTTTCTACAATTATAGCTGCAAGGAAAAGAAGGTAGGTAAAACTTCCTTGGGAAAAAGGAGGGTAAAACATAAGTTACATCTCAGTCATACTGGAAGAAAAAGTGAATGGCCTGCATTTCCTGTCCTAAGTAGGCTTCCAAGAATACAGGGGACCATATAAACAAATGGTGAGACATATATCCTGGCCTTTCTTCTATGGGATAATGCCTTAGAATGGAGAGATCCATTACAGAGGTAGAAAAGGAAGCCAGAAATCAGTGTTTCTATTTCTACATGAGATTCTAGCAGGAGACACACATCTTTGATGTCTCAGCTACACTATCATTCAGCAAACTGGGACGGTCATGGCAGAGAAATAAGGGCAAGGGTGTAACTTTTAGACAGAGAGAAAGAAATTGAAACTAAGCTTCAGTTTGTTTTTAGTTGCATAGTACTGAGTTTACCAAACTGGAGAAAAATAAGGATTTTCCAGTTGCCATGTGGTTTAAGGATGGATGAAAGTTTAGACGATTATGGAAAGCAAAAACTGTACATGTTTATTGGTTCATCAGAATATAATATATATATTTGAAAATTGATTACTGAAGCACAAGAGAATTACTGGTAAGTTGCCCACTATGTGTGTCTGGCAATTCTAGCTTCTTTGTGGTTGTAGCATGTCTGTTCAGTTCAGTCACTCGGTAATGTCTGATTGGTTGTGACCACCTGAACTGCACCATGCCAGGCCTCTGTGTTCATCACCAACTCCCAGAGTTTAGTCAAACTCATGTCCATTGAGTCAATGATGCCATCCAACCATCTAATCCTCCATCGTCCCCTTCTCCTCCTGTCCTCAATCTTTTCCAGCATGAGGGTCTTTTCAAGTGAGTCAGCTATTCGCATCAGGTGGAAAAAGTACTGGAGTTTCAGCTTCAGCATCAGTCCTTCCAATGAACACCCAGGACTGATCTCCTTTAGGATGGGCTGGTTGGATCTCCTAACAGTCCAAGGGACTCTCAAGAGTCTTCTCCAACACCACAGTTCAAAAGCATCAATTCTGTGCTCAGCTTTCTTTATAGTCCAACTCTCACATCCATACATGACTACTGGAAAAATGATAGCCTTGACTAAATGAACCTTTGTTGACAAAATAATGTCTCTGCTTTTTAATATGCTGTCTAGGTTGGTCATAACTTTCCTTCCAAGGAGTAAGTGTCTTAATTTCATGGCTGCAGTCACCATCTGCAGTGATTTGGAGCCCAAAAAAATAAAGTCAGCCACTGTTTCCACTGTTTCCCCATTTATTTGCCATGAAGTGATGGGACCGGATGTCTGTAGATTCCAAATTAGTTATGCTAATAAAACTATCACATAAAAATTATTACCTCCTTCCTTCTCATGTACTTGCCCTTTCAAGGAAGACAATGAAATGGCAATATTGCTTTTAAGAATACAGATAAGCTGCCTTCTAGAAGATCTTTACTTTTATAATATTATTCACAACTTTATAGGTTTTCAGCAGTTTCAAAAGTAATACTTGTCTAAAATACCTGCTCAAAAATACCCAGGAAGAAAAGCAGTGAAACTGTGACCACTATCTTTATTTCAACCCCAAAACATTTCTAGGTAAAATAACATTGAATGTAAAATTGTTCTTACAGTTCCATTCAACACATTTAAAAAGCACCTTCTCATTTAATATTTCTTCTATGGGGATTCCCAGGTGACTCAGTGGTAAAGAATCCACCTGCCAACAAAGGAGCTGTGGATTCAATCGCTGGATCAGAAAGATCCTCTGGAGTAGGAAATGACAACCCATTCCAGTATTCTTGCCTGGAGAATTCCATGGAGAGAGGAGACTGGAGGGCTACAGTCCATGATGTCACAAAAAGTTGAACACGACTGAGCATGTGCACACACACACACACGCACTCTGTATTTATTCCCTTGTCCCTATCCTTTCACTCCTCTGTCTTTAGTTTACTGCATCTCATTGGACTGTCTGATTCATTTTTATGGAAATGTAAATAATCTGTATTAGTCTTCTACTACTTCCATACAAGTTACAACAAACCTAACAGCGTAAATGAAACAAGTGAATTTTCTTACAATTATAAGAAAGTAAGTCAGAAGTCCAATATGGGTTTCACTGGGCTAAGATCAAGGCACAAGAAGAGCCACACTCCTTTCAGGAAGCTCTAGGGGAGAACTTGTTACCTTACTCATTTTGATGGTTGGCAGAATTCAGTTCCTTGAAGTGGCAGGACTAAGGTCCTCACTTCTTTGTTGTCTCAGTAGCTCAGGAAGGAGACAACTGAGTTCTTTGGCTTGCTATCCCCTTCTTCCATCTTCAGAGTTAGCAAGTTAGCAAGAATGGGGAGAGTCCCTCTCACATTTTGATTCTCTCCTTTGTCTTCTTTTATTACAGCTCTATGACTAGCCGGAGTAAGCTCTACGGTTAAAGAGTTCATGTGACTAAACTGAGCCCACTTGTATAATCTAGGATGCTCTATCTCAAGTCTGTAATGTTAATCATACCTGCAAAATCCTTCTGTCAGCCATGGTAACATAGTCACATATTCTGAGGGTTTATATGTCTTTGGAGGGCCATTATTCTGCCGACCACAGGAAAACAGTGCAGTGTTAGGGCTTCTTTTTCCTTACCTGTAATGATTGAACTAAGAAAACATTGCATTTCCAGTTCAAATATGCTGCTTTCAAAATATAATGCTAATGATATCCTATCTTCTACTGATATTTATATTTTCTCTTCCTCTCAGCCTTTTCAGTATGTCAAGTTAATCTGACAAATAAATCCATACCTTCACCTTTGTAAAATAATCTTAGAACACCACTTTCAAAGAAACTGACTTCATCATCCCATGTGTTTATGTTTCAGGGGATAGTGATTTTTCACAGGTGGATGGTCTCATGGTTGGCATCAGAAGAAGGCTCCCTCAGGTCCAGATGGTGTCTATAGGGCACTTAACTTAGGTGTGTTCAAAACACCCCAACATGCAGAATTATACTGTTTATCTGAAGTGAATGCTGCAATATACCATCAATATCTTCTATTTCTTATCAGTAATAAAGCCTTTATATCCATAACTGCCAGGAGTACTGCAGGAAGACTTCCTCCAGCCCTCATCCTGCCCTGGGGACTGTCTGGATTCAAGTCAGAAAGTCCTTCCATGGTCATGTGACATCCAGTGATGGATTAACATGAGGCATAAAGGTATAAAGAGTCATAAGATATAAAGAATCTTGAGGTATAAAGAGTCCAGACAACTTTGAAATGTCATTATAATTCCAGTGCTCCTCAGATCAACAGAGGCTTTTGTTGGGGTTAAATTGCAGCTCTATTTGTCCCATTTTTCAATCATAATTTCATCCTCTCTCTCCCACAGGTATTGATCTCAAGCACATTCTCTAATAAACTTTTTGCATGCTAAACTATTTCCAATATTGCTTCTAGGGTAATACAATCTGGAGTAAGCAACACACTGAGTGAAGCTTAGAGCATTATTAGCATGAAAGGTTACATTAATCAATACTAGTCTGTATGGAAATTAAACACTTCAAAGTGATCTCAAGTATTAAAAATAAAGATGATGATGGCAATGATAATGAAGATTTTTTGAAAACGTGAGTAATCACAAAGGTCATATTACATGATATACAATAATATAATAAAGCAATTACAATTTTGTGATAAGATATAAAAAATTTGATAATTTATCAAAAAATTTTGTCCTGTCATGTCCTCTTCATAACAATGCAGATAGGCCAGTGTCTTCGTTATTGGAACAGTTATTTAATGTTGATATTACATCTATTTTAAGAGCTATAGACAAAAGTACATAAATGCCATACTGCTGCAAAACATTGTTTAGAAGTAGCTTGGTCAGAGATATTGCTCAGTTTTCTTAGATAAGGCAGAACAAGGAAGGCATTCAGTGGGATTAATGCAAAGGCTTTTAGCCTGCTAAAGAGTTTATGGTATTTTTCTACTTTCCGACAGAGACATGTCATGATCCAAATCATATAGCCACATGACCAACCTGAGAACAATGTACAATGTTATCATAAGAAAGAAGACATGAGAGGTAGAGCAGAAAGCTAGGACACTGTTGCAATTGAGAGATACTGAGTAAATGATCTTGGAAAGAAAGAAGAAACAGGTATGGAAGATACTGCAGCAGAAGAAACAAGAGATCTTGCCAACTGATTGAATGTATGACAAAAGTTGGGCTTCCCCAGTGGCTCAGCAGTAAAGAATCTGTATGGCTGTGCAGAAGCCACAGGAGAACCAGTGGGTTTGGAAGATACCCTGGAGGAGGGCATAGCAACCCACTCCAATATTCTTCCCTGGAGAACCTCATGAACAAACGAGCCTGATGGGCTACAGTCCATAGAGTTGCAAAGTCGGACGAGACTGAAGTGACGGAGCATGCACGCATGATGCAAGTTGAAGAGTTAAAGAGAACTTTGGCTTTTGGGCCATGAGAAACATAGAGTGAATACCATGCTAACTATAAACAGAAACAGAGGGATAAAGGACTGTTGTATTTGATTTTGAATATATTGAGTTATACAGGTTTAAACAAAACTAGGAATGAAATGTGAAAATATTTAAATACTTTAAAGCATTGTACTTAAAACAGAAAAAGAAATTAGTCAATTTAAAGAGTATGAGTGAGTGAAGTCACTCAGTCGTGTCTGACTCTTTGTGACCCCATGGACTGTAGCCTACGAGGCTCCTCTGTCCCTGGGATTCTCCAAGCAGGAATACTGGAGTGGGTTGCCATTTCCTTCTCCAGGAGATCTTCCCAACCCAGGGATCGAACCTGGGTCTCCCGTATTGCAGGCAGACGCTTTACCATCTGAGCCACCAGGGAAGTCAGTATAGATAATTTAAACGGAGAATGTTTTTACCCTGAAATTGAGTATCTGATCAAAACTCTCAAAGAGTAAACAGAGTAATTGATTTTCCTGCTTTCTTCACTATAATACAGTTGCAAACTCAACCAAATATGACACTCTATCTTCTTTTAAATATCTTCACAAATACGAGAGGGATGGCACAATTAATCCACAACAGTAGGTAACACAAAAGAGCAGCTATTTAAGATACATATTAGGAGTTGGATATGCTTTTATGCTGGACATTATTGCTGATCTGGGACTGAATTATACCAGGCAGAAATCAGAAATCAGTAGTGAGGACTTCACTAAGGAGAGCTGGTGTAACCAGATTCATTTCATGCAAGCTCTTCTCATTGGCTTTAGATGCTTGCGCTCAGTCATTTCAGTCGTGTCCAACTCTGCGAACCTATGGCCCACCAGGCTCTTCTGTTTACGGGATTTTCTAGGCAAAAGTACTGGAATGGGTTGCCATGCCCTCCTCCATGGGATCTCCCCAACCCAGGGATCAGACCTGCCCCTCCTGTCTCCTGCATCTCCTGAATTGCAGGCAGACCCTTTGCTGCTGAGCCACTGAGGGAAGCCCCGCTTCATAGATAGTGGGGCACAACTAACTGGACCTGAGCTCACCCAGCTTTTCTGCACATGGAGGGAATGGTGCCATCAGTGGACAAAGGGAGGAGACAAGGGGCACCTAAGCAACCACAGCTTTGGATACTTGTGACGCAACAATCCTGACTAGGTTATAATCTTACCTTTGTATTATTTACAAGGAAGGTATGTTCAAGTGAATTGCTAGTTAGAAATATTGAAAAGAAAAGGCTGAACCATCATAAGGACACAATTTTCTAAGTGACTTTTTAGAAAATTAACTCTGCTCATTACAAATGAGATCATTTCACTCTAACAGGCTTGGATGACATTTAACACAAAATTATATTATTCAAATTACTATATGAATTTTAAAGTAATAGTGCTACATCAGACATTTTATAGTATTACACTTAGTTCTTTAGAAAAAAACACATTTTGACCAATTTCTTAAATAAAATTAGATTTTAAAAATCAATTTTTAGTTGAAGTGCTTATGTTGTTCAGTTGCTCAGTCATGTCTGACTCTTTGTGACCCCATGGACTGCAGCAAGATAGGCTTTCCTATCCTTATGAAAAATAACATGTTAAATTCAGTTATGTTGCCACATTTTAATATTCTATCTTTAATGGGACTTTCTCAGGAGCCCCCCACTTTCTGTTTTCCCTCTTTTCCTAGAATAAATACAAAACTGTTTACATATGTACACACATACACTCTCTGCATTCACATAGAGGTAGAAATATTAGGTAATGTGCAGCAATGACCCTAATTTTATTCCCTCAATAAACTGATTATTTAATCTGACATTGAAAAGAAAAGGATAATTTAGGCTCAATCTTGAAGTCACCTACAGTTGATCTCTGTTTTTTTTCCCCTCATAGGTAAAACCACTAAATTTACTTTAAAATAATTCTTGTAAGATTTACAATTAATGAAGAAAGTTTTAAGAGCCTATGAATTTTTAGAATATAATTAAGCAGTATTTGCTTTATATTTCTTTTTGATTTACTTTTCTTCCATAAATGAGAGTAAATATCTCAAAGTTTTATAAAATTTTCACAGGTGGTACCCAGATGTGATGTTATTATCCCCCTTCATTTTAGATTACAACTAATGAAACAAATGAGTTCAATATAGAGAAAATTGGTATCCTAATTTATTTATTTGAATGCCATTTTGTAGTAATTCATGCTAGATTACACATCAGAAAAACAAATCTTTTGATTTAGTGTCAATGGAAGCTTTTCTGATAGACTTCAGATCCTCTCCCCGGACTCCCCTTGGTATATATTGCCTACATGGAGGAGTAGATTCTCTTTTTAGTTTACTGATAGAGTTTTAAGTACCTAAATTGTCCCTAGATTTGAGTAAGTACATCTTGATTAGACCTGTTCAGAGGTTCCTGGTACCCCAAATATTTTTCTTATTTATATGACTGGCTGATGACATTTTCTTTTCCCTTGCATCTAAGTAGTGCCAGATCACCATTTCTCAATAGAATGTGAATGGAAGTGATGTATGTTGTTTCCTGGCTGATATGGTTAAAAGCAGCTGTCCTTTGTCCATGCTCTCCTCTCTTTTCCAATTTATCACTTGAAGAGAGAGAAAAGCTACAGGATGGAAAGAATGCAGGTCTCTAGTTTACTGTATAAAGCAGAGAGACTACCTTCCTGTTTGCTCATGCCTGATGTCAGCAAGAAACAGAATTTCATTACTAAGCATTAAGATATAAAGCATTCTTTATAATAATTAAGAAATTCAAAATGAGACAAATAAGAATGAGACTTTAGTGTTGTTCAATCGCTGAGTCATGCCCGACTCTTTGAAACTCCATGGAATGTAAAACGCCAGGCTTCCCCATCTTTTACTATCACCTGGCATTTGCTCAAATTCATGTCCATTGAGTCAGCAATGCTATCTAACCATCTTATTCTCTGTTGCCCCCTTCTCCTTTTGCCTTCACTCTTTCCCAGCATCAGAAGGTCTTTTCCAATCAATCAGCTCTTTGTATCAAGTGGCTAAAGCACTGGAACTTCAGCTTCAGCATCAGTCTTCCCAAAGAGTATTCAGGATTGATTTCCTTTGGATTGACTGCTTTGATTCCCTCGTAGTCCATAGGACTCTCTAGACTCTTTTCCAGCACCACATTTAAAAAGCATCAATTCATCAGTGCTCAGCCTTCTTCATGTCCAGCTCTCACATCCACACATGACTACTGGAAAAACCATAGCTTTGACTATATAGACCTTTGTTGGCAAAGTGATATCTTTGTTTTTTAATACACAGTCTAGGTTTGACATACCTTCCAAGGAGCAAGCATCTTTTAATTTCATGGTTACAGTCATTGCAGTGATTTTGGAGCCCAAGAAAATAAAATTTGTAACTGTTTCTACTATTCCCCCTTCTATTTGCCATGAAGTAATGGGACCAGATGCCATGATCTTAGTTTTCTAAATGCTGAGTTTTAAGCCAGCTTTTCCCTCTCCACTTTCACCTTCATCAAGAGGCTCTTTAATTCCTCTTCACTTTCTGCCATTAGAGTAGTATCATCTGCATATCTGAGGCTGTTAATATTTCTCCCTGCAATCTTGATTCCAGCTTGTGATTCATCCAGCCTGGCGTTTTGCATGATGTACTCTACATAGAAGTTAAATAAACAGGGTGAATATATACAGCCTTGTTGTACTCTTTTCCCAGTTTTGAACCTACTTACTACATAAAATTAGTAAGCTTCAGTGGCATATAATATGTGTTAAGTTGAATGAATTTAGTAAACAAAGATTAAATTTATAATTCTGGGTTTCAAACACCATCAATGGCTCTTGAACTAATGTTTGGCTTTCACCATCTTATAGATTAGAGCTTTTAATTTGATTTACATTTTTTCCTATATTCTTACCTAATACAACCACCAAGGAACAAATAAAAAACAGAGTACTGAATGTCCAAAAAGAATAAAGAAGAAGAGATTCCACGATTTTCAGATCTTGGGTATGTCGAGAATGAGTGACCCAGTTGCTGAAATTAATTATCTTCCCATCCCAAATCAATTCACAAGTGATTAGTTTAATATAGAAAACTATTATGGGTATGTAGACATTTTTGATAGTAGAATAAAGTCAAATTATTTTTTGTGAAGATTTTATTATTGCACCATGTAACTGGTCCCTAGATGAGTAAAAATATACTGCATGCATGCATCAGTTTCTCAGTAGTGTCTGATTCTATGTGACCACACGGATTATAGCTTGCCAGGCTCCTCTGTGATTTTTCAGACAAGAAAACTGGAGTGCCATTTTTCTACCCCAGGAGATCTTCCAGACCCAGGGATCAAACCCACATCTCTTGTGTCTCCTGAAATGCAGGTAAATTCTTTACCTGCTGAGCCATCAGTCAGTTCAGTTGTTTAGTCATGTCTGACTCTTTGCAACCCCATGGACTGCAGCACACCAGGCCTCCCTGTCCATCACCAACTCATGAAGCTTGCTCAAATTCAGGTCCATTGAGTCAGTGATGCCATCCAACCATCTCACCCTCTGTGTCCCCTTCTCCTCCTGCCCTTAATCTTTCCCAGCATCAGGGTCTTTTGCAATGAGTCAGTTCTTCCCATCAGCTGGCCAAAGTATTGGAATTTCAGCTTCAGCATCAGTCCTTCAAATGAATATTCAGGACTGATTTCCCTTGTGTGTGTGTGTGTTAGTCACTCAGTCGTGCCTGACTCTTTGCAAACCCATGGACTGCAGCCCACCAGGCTCCTCTGTCCATGAGATTTTCCAGGCAAGGATACTGGAGTGGGTTGCCATCTCCTTCTCCAAGAGATCTTCCCAACCCAGGGATTGAAGCTGGGCCTCCTGCACTGCAGGCAGATTCTTTACTGACTATGCTACAAGAGAAACCCAAGGAAAGCCCCAAAACATACTGGTTTTTAACAGAATCTTATGTGATATAAAGTCTTAAATTTAAAGATAATTTCTCAAAACAGAAATTCACATTGACTCTTTTTTGGCTATTCAGGCACTGACTATGTAAAAATCAATCTTTTCTAGATAGCCCATTTTTATCTAAGTTTTCCAAACCAATTTAAAAAATTATATCCAAGTAAGTATATTTGTATATATTTCACATGTATTACTTACTTCTTCAAATAGACCTTAAATTACTTTAAAATATCCAGAATCCAATACTTTGTATCCCCCAAGGCACCTAGCAAAATAATGAACACATAATAAGCGTGAAATAAACATATGCTTGTTCCTCTTACTGAATAGATGACTTTAAGAATTGATTCTTCGTGCCTAATATTCACTACCATAGTGACTGGGTAATCACAAGGTGTTTATTTCTACCACCTCCTCAGCAACCGGTAGAATCAACGTGGTAGAATACTATTTGTATAAGGAAAGTCAAGAGAAAAATTGGCTAACATTGACCAGTTCTCAGTAGTCAAATGGACAAAAGTATTACACTTAACGTACATAACACTGAAAGTAGTATTGGGAGAATTTATTTTTCTAACTTTATATATTTAACATTTTAAAATATATTTAGCTGTTGAGTCTATAAAATCCAAGAATTTTAAATAATATCAAACCATGGAGACTAAAAGGTTCAGTTCAGTTCAGTTCAGTTGCTCAGTCGTGTCCAACTCTTTGCAACCCCATGAATCACAGCACGCCAGGCCTGCCTGTCCATCACCAACTCCCGGAGTTCACTCAGACTCATGTCCATCAAGTCAGTGATGCCAACCAGCCATCTCATCCTCGGTCATCCCCTTCTCCTCCTGCCCCCAATTCCTCCCAGCATCAGAGTCTTTTCCAATGAGTCAACTTTGCACGAGGTGGCCAAAGTACTGGAGCTTCAGCTTTAGCATCATTCCTTCCAAAGAAATCCCAGGGTGGATCTCCTTCAGAATGGATAGGTTGGATCTCCTTGCAGTCCAAGGGACTCTCAAGAGTCTTCTCCAACACCACAGTTCAAAAGCATCAATTCTTCAGCACTCAGCTTTCTTCACAGTCCAACTCTCACATCTTACATGACCACAGGAAAAACCATAGCCTTGACTAGATGGACCTTAGTCGGCAAAGTAATGTCTCTGCTTTTGAATATACTATCTAGGTTGGTCATAACTTTTCTTCCAAGGAGTAAGCGTCTTTTAATTTCATGGCTGCAATCACCATCTACAGTGATTTTGGAGCCCCCCAAAATAAAGTCTGACACTGTTTCCACTGTTTCCCCATCTGTTTCCCATGAAGTGATGGGACCAGATGCCATGATCTTCGTTTTCTGAATGTTGAGCTTTAAGCCAGCTTTTTTGCTCTCCTCTTTCACTTTCATCAAGAGGCTTTTTAGCTCCTCTTCACTTTCTGCCATAAGGGTGGTGTCATCTGCGTATCTGAGGTTATTGATATTTCTCCCGGCAATCTTGATTCCAGCTTATGTTTCTTCCAGTCCAGTGTTTCCCATGATGTACTCTGCATATAAGTTAAATAAGCAGGGTGACTAAAAGGTTATAATATAATAAATTGATCATTGATAAGATTTTCACTGAAAATATATTAATATTACTACTTTAAGAAGAAATTATTGCACAATTCACAATATAGTTTAACAGTTCTCTTAATCTTACATTTTCACTAACACACATGGAAGCCCTTTTGATTTATACAATTATATAAATAAAAAGAAACTGTGATTAAAAGATAATACTGAAAAAAACTTTCAAACTGAAAAAAAGTGTTTATATATTCTTTAAAGCATATGTGCATAATTTCATGATATATCTTATAAGCCCCAAACGTTGGGGAGTCCATAAATATTTATTGAGTATTGATAGCTGTAAGGAGTTGGGAAGTGAATGCTACAGACCATGAGGTTATAGGTTATATTTACTAAGTAAGTGACTAAGTTTGCCTCTATAACTTTTCAAAGACTCATGTGTAGCATGTGGTTGTTAAGTTATTGTTTATATTAAAATCCCATAGTCTTGCTAGATCTTGTGCAGAATGCTTTCACATATAGCATATATAGAATTTTCGAGTAATAGGCCATGCATGGCACACTGTATACCATGGAGAGATTATAAGAATGTTTTGTGAAAATATCAGTCTCCTTCTTGTGGAGTAAGAGGCGAAGGCAATTGTAGGCAGAGTTCACAAGGTCACTTGCCTCTTCATAAGTGGTTTCATCCAGGTTCCTCAAAAGACTGCCCAAATAGAACAGATTCATAAGCATAATGAAATCCCATTGTTGAAACCCATTGTCAGTGAGGACAATGAGAACAAATGTCTTCTGTTGGTTTGTCGGTGTCTTGAGCATGGTCATAGGAACCTGAAACGTTTGGTCCATGAATCAAGGCAAATTGGAAGTGGTCAAACAGGAGACAGCAAGAGTGAATGTTGGCATTTTAGGAATCAGTGGACTAAAATGGACTGGAATGGATGACTTTAACCCATAACGGAGTAGCCATCATAGTCAACAAAAGAGTCTGAAATGCAGTACTTGGATGCAATTTCAAAAACTACAGAATGATCTGTTTGTTTCCAGGCAAACCTTCAATATCACAGTTATCCAAGTCTATGCCCTGACCAGTAATCCTAAAGAAGCTGAAGTTGAACGGTTCTATGAAGACCTACAAGACCATCTAGAATTACACAAAAAAGATGTCCTTTTCATTATAGGGGGCTGGAATGCAAAAGTAGGAAGCCAAGAAACACCTGGAGTAACAGGGAAATTTGGCCTTGGAGTACAGAATGAAGCAGGGCAAAGGCTAATAGAGTTTTCCCATGAAAACTCACTGGTCATAGCAAACACCCTTTTCCAAAAACATAAGAGAAGACTCTACACATGGACATCACCAGAAGGTCAACATCAAACTCAGACTGATTATATTTTTTGCAGCCAAAGATGGAGAAGCTAGCTCTATGCTGCTGCTGCCGCTGCTAAGTCGCTTCAGCCATGTCTGACTCTGTGCGACCTGATAGGTCACTTGCCTCTTCATAAGTGGTTTCATCCGGGTTCCTCAAGACTGCCCAAATAGAACAGATTCATAAGCATAATGAAATCCCACTGTTGAAACCGATTGTCAGTAAAGATAACTGTCTGTTGGTTTGTTGGTGTCTTGAGCATGATCATAGGAACCTGGAATGTTATGTCCATGAATCAAGGCAAATTTAGTTCAGTTCAGTTCAGTTGCTCAGTCGTGTCTGACTCTTTGCAATCCCATGAATCGCAGCACGCCAGGCTTCCCTGTCCATCATCGACTCCCAAAGTTCACTCAAACTCACGTCCATTGAGTCGGTGATGTCATCAAGGCAAATTGGAAGTGGTCAAACAGGAGATAGTAAGAGTGAATGTCAGCATTTTGGGAATCAGAGAACTAAAATGGACTGCAACGGCAGCCCACCAGGCTGGGATCCCATCCCTGGGATTCTCCAGGCAAGAACACTGGAGTGGGTTGCCATTTCCTTCTCCAATGCATGAAAGTGAAAAGTGAAAGTTAAGTCCCTTGGTCATGTCCAACTCTTAGGACCACATGGACTGTTGCCCACCAGGCTCCTCCATCCATGGGATTTTCCAGGCAAGAGTACTGGAGTGGGGTGTCGTTGCCTTCTCCAAGAAACTCTATACAGTCAGCAAAAACAAGACCAGGAGCTGACTGTGGAGTACGTCAAGGCTGTATATTGTCACCCTGCTGATTTAACATATTCAGAGTACATCATGAGAAACACTGGGCTGTATGAAGCACAAGCTGGAATCAAGATTTCCAGGAGAAATATCAGTAACCTTAGATATGCAGATGACACCACCCTATGACAGAAAGTGAAGGACTAAAGAGGCTCTTAATAAAAGTGAAAGAGGAGAGTGAAAAAGTTGGCTTAAAGCTCAACATTCAGAAAACTAAGATCATGGAATCCGGTCCCATCACTTCATGGCAAATAGATGGAGAAACTTTGGAAACAATAGCAGACTTCATTTTGGGGGGCTCCAAAATCACTGCAGATGGTAACTGCAGCCATAAACCTAAGAGATGCTTACTACTTGGAAGAAAAGTTATGACCAATTTAGACAGCATATTAAAAAGCAGAGACATTACATTGCCAACAAAGATCCGTCTAGTCAAAGCTATGGTTTTTCCAGTAGTCATGTATGAATGTGAGAGCTGGATTATAAAGAAAGCTGAGCACTGAAGAATTGATGCTTTTGAACTGTGGTGTTGGAGAAGACTCTTGAGAGTCCCTTTGACTGCAAGGAGATCCAACCAGTCCGTCCTAAAGGAAATCAGTCCTTAATATTCATTGGAAGGACTGATGTTGAAGCTGAAACTCCAATACTTTGGCCACCGGATGAGAATAGCTCACTCATTTGAAAATCCTCTGATACTGGGAAAGATTGAAGGTGAAAGGAGAAGGGGACGACAGAGGATGATATGGTTGGATGGCATCACCGACTCAATGAGCATGAGTTTGAGCAAACTCCGGGAGTTGGTGATGGACAGGGAGGCCTGTTGTGCTGCAGTCCATGAGACTGCAAAGAGTCTGACACGACTGAGTGAACTGAACTGAGCGTGGTCAGTGAGGAACCCTACCCTTGACATCTCCTTCCGTGGCCTGCAGTATCATGTACCATGTACACACCCTTTCCTGGATATGGGATCTGTGGAGCTTCTGAAAGTTGGTGTTCTATATGCTCACCCATGTAAAAGTCCCCTAAGAAATATGTATACCATCTCATGGAAGCAAGATTTGATGATCACATTTTGTACACATTTCACTGGCTTCCCAGTTGGTATCAGTGGTAAAGAACCTGCGTGCCAATGCAAGAGACATTAGAGATGCAGGTTCAACCCATGGGTGGGGAAGATGCCCTGGATGAGGGCATAAAAACCCATTCCAGTATTCTTGCCTGGAGAATCCCATGGACAGAAGAGCCTGGTGACCTACAATCTGCAGGGTTGCAAAGTGCTGGACGTGGCTGAAACAGCTTTAGCTTCACAGCTGAAGATAGCACTCCTGCACACATTTCTCTAATACTTATAATTTTCCTTATCATAATTATCTTGCATAACAATTTTAATGTGTGCAGCTGTGTGTGTGTTCAATCGCTCAGTCGAATCTGACTGCAACCCCATAGATTGTAGTCTACCAGGCTCCTCTGTCCATAGGATTTTCTAGGAAATAATACTGGAGTGGGTTGCTATTTCCTTCTCCAGGGGATCTTCCTAATGCAGGGATCAAACCTGCATCTCTTGCTTGACAGGTGGATTCTTTACCACTGAGTCTCTTGCAAAGCCCTCAAGTCCTAAATAGATATACACAAATTCCAGTGTGTCATATGTATTTAATATTCCATGTATGATACTATGGGTTTCCCTGATGGCTCAGAGAGTAAAGAATTTCCCTGCAAAGCAGGAGACACAGGAGATGAAAATTTGATCCCAGGGTAGGGAAAATCCCTTGGAGGAGGAAATGGCAACCCACTCTGGTATTCTTGCCTGAAAAATCCCTTGGACAGAGGAGCCTGGTGGGCAAGTCCATGGGGATGCAAAAATCAGACATGACTGAGTAATCATGCATTTATGATTTTTCACTATGTGAAAAATGTTGGAAAGTTTATAACAATTTTAATACTATTATAACAAAAAGCAAATGTATATTAATTTCTACTAATATTTAAATATAAAGGTGTGAACTCTATAGGCATGCAAGAACAATTTAGATCAACAGCTTATGAGTTGATAATTATCTTAAAGTTTGAATACTTAGTGATCAATTATCAGCACATCATATTTATGTGGCATTTCATAGGTTTTATGCATAAGAAATTATTTAATTTTTACAACTCAATGAAGAAGGTATTATTATCCTCATTTCACAGATATTTGAACCAGCTGATTTCCTTGGGTTACAGAGCCAGTAAGTAGTGAAGCTGAAATATAACCTATGGTCTTTGCTAACATAATGTACCTTCTCCAAATCCTTAGTTAAATTAACCTGAATATCTATGTAAATATTATGAATAACTTATACTATAAATTCCCATTATAAATCAGATAATGAAAACACATTAATGAGAATCACTAATCCTCCTATAAAATTTATGTTTGCAGTTGCTTTCTTTCTATATGATCAGTCTCTGTCAATTTGATCTTCCTACAAACATGCTTTCCTTCCTATTGCCAACTTTTAGACATATTAAATGATGGGTTAAAAGGATAGAGGGGAAATATTTGAAATTAACTGAAGGCTGGTGCCTCAGCTAAATCATGAATTTAAGTTGAGGCAATGTTTGTTACATCTAATAGACAATTTCATGTTTAAAAAAAGTAAAAAGACTTTCCTCTCCAAAACACTGGAAATATGAAATAAAGCTCTGATGTGCTGATGTCTTCTACAAATTGTTACAGAAAAGTGTTTTGCATCACCAGTTTGGGTTCATCACTTCAACTATTATCTATTTCCAAAAGCTTTTCTTGGGAAGCTATGACCGCAATTGACCCAGCTCTTTTCATCCTTCTGTCCCATTCATTTCAGTGATTATTTTTAATTCTCACTGGACCATGTATAAAGTAAATCTCAATTATCAAATTGTCCAATAGGTATCTACAATATGTTCCTCAGGAGTCAGAAGATAAATTAGAAATAAACGCAGATCACCATTATCTCCAGAGGAGAGCTGACTTGCCCAAAGTCACATAGTAAGTTACTGGCAGACTTGTTTAATGTCACCTCTCTTAATACGATATCATTGCTCTTGCTGTCACTAGCCAGAAAATAGCTTCCCACATCTGTGAACTAGACAGTATGGTTTACTGAACACTTAATGACAGTAAGCATTAAACTAACATTCTTTCTCTTTTCATAACAAGGTTTGTGAAATAGAGCCTCCTCCACTGGACCCTTCTTGATTGAACAGAAATGAATACAAATTGCCTTGCCCTACTTCTAATTCTGGAGGGCAACTTGTATTTCTACAGTGTGAAGTGTCATGGGAAGCTCTGCTAAGGTTTTGAATAACTGTAGCACCTTATATTCTGACTCCTGACTTCTTGAGACAATTCAAAATATTTGGGGAGCAAAACTTCTAGCATTATGTTCTTTCTACTACCCTACACAAACACGTTTTTTATTTGATTTTTTGAGGGAAACTTCCACACCAAAGGAGACTCAAGAACATTGCACTGTTCCATCTGGTGAAATATTCTGACCCTGGTTGGCCCTAGAAGGCAATCACACCCTTCTGCACAATAAAAACTCATATAAATATCAGCTATTACTAGTATAAGACTCATTTTACAAATGGAGAAAATAATTGCTCAGAGAGGTTAATGATTTGTGTAAATGATTTTGGTTACCACCAGCCCAGCTGGCACTAGTGTTAGAGAACATGTCTGCCAATGAAGGAGGCATAAGAGACAATGTGGGTTCAGTCCCTGTGTCAGGAAGATCCCCTGGAAGAGGGCATGGAAACACTCCAGTATTTTTGCCTGGAGAATCCCATGGATAGAGAAGTCTGGTGGGCTACAGTCCATGGGTCATAAAGAGTCGTACATGACTGAAATGATTTAGTATTCACAGAGCTAAGAATATACCTTCCTAAATTCCAAAAGGAGCTCTTTTTATCACAGCCACACAAGTTGCTATGTTGCATAAAACAAATGCAATAAAATGTATATTCAAGTGCAAATAATTATATTTCTTTTGACTTTGATGATTCACATACAAATGTAGATTATTTATCAAAAACACAGTTCATTTGGAACATAGCCTTTGCAATTGAAACTTCTGAGTTTAGATTTGTCATCTACAATATTATAATATGGACAAAAGGCTTTGAAAATAACACCTAAAGACAAAAAGTTCTGTTGGTAGCTATACGTACATGCTTGTGTGTTAAGCTGCTTCAGTTGTGTCTGACTCTTTGTAGCCTTGTGGACTCTAGCCCACCAGGCTCCTCTGTCCATGGGATTCTACAGGCAAGAATATTGGGGTGGGTTGCCACACCCTCCTCCAGGGGATCTTCCCAGACCAGGGATCAAACCTATATCTCTTATGTCTCCTGCATTGTTAGGCATGTTCTTTACCACTACTGCTACCTGGAAAGCCCTGACAGCTATACAAATCAGATAAACACTGTTTCTACATATAGTCTATGATAAGATATTCTATAACACATATGAATATTTATCTACAAGATTTAAAAATATATTCATTTAATTGAATGCAAGATACTATTTGGGTGCCTTGATATTAGATGCCAAATATTGGGTTGGCAAAAATGTTAGTTTGGATTTTCTGTAACATCTTATAGAAAAACTAAAACTTTTCGTCCAACCCAACATCATTATTTTATATAATAATACCAATACAATTATGTCACAATGCTAAGATTCAATCAACAACAAATAGATAGACTTTTCAGCAATAATAAATATGAATGAATATGTTTTTGAATTTATGAAATGTGTTATATATTTCTCTATTTATATATGGATATAGATAAAAAAAAGAGGCTTCCCAGGTGGTTCAGTGGTAAAGAATCTGCCAGCCAATGCAGGAGACCCTGGAGATGCAGGTTCAATCCCTGGGTTGAGAAGATCCCCTGGAATAGGAAATGGCAACCCACTCCAGTATTCTTGCCTGGGAAATCCCATAGATAAGGAACCTGGTGGGCTACAGTCCACAGGGTTGCAAAGAGACAGACATGACTGACCACAGCTGTGCATGCTCATACACACATGCACATTCACACACACACACATACACACAGAAAGAGAAAGATTACTATATACTAGGCACTAAGTTCACTGATTTTACAGTTATATGCTGTACTCAGAGCTGTCCTTTGAGTCAGATACTATTGCTATTCCATTTTACAGGTGAAGGGGCTGAGATTACAAAGTGACTTTCCAAGATCACATTTCTTTAATAAGTAATCATTTGTTAGGTGATCACAGTTGTGCTGTGACTTGTGGCAGATCAAGTACTGTCCTCTGGGTCACTCTGTCTAGTTGAGGTAACAGGTTGTGCACAGATGAAGAAAGCAACAGTCCATGTCTTAACACAGTCTAATCCAGGCTTTCTAGTCCATGATTGGATATTGTGTTTTTGTCTAATGCCCCTCTGACCAAAAAAGATAGGCACATAATTTGTATAAATCAAAACAAACAAAAAGACCTGAAACAAGGGTTTACTTCAAAGGACTGAAAATCAAACTGAGCCCAATTTCCATGCCTTTACAAAACTAAAGTAAAAAAGAAAAATTGAGCATGGATTCTCATATATTTTTAGTGTATTTGTTTCCATTTTTCCTTTTACTTCTGCTTCCCAGAAACACAATAAAGTCAGGTAAAAGCTGAAAAATGGGAAAGCTTCAGCTATACACAAGAGATATTCAAATCTCTTCATTTGGATGATTAGGGGATAGGAAGGTTTCTGTTATTATTATTATTTTTTTCTTAACACCATAGACAGATTTTAGCAAGTTCAAGTTAATTGGGTTTTGTACACTACCATTCATGTGGCATTTGTTAAAAACAAAAAAAAAGAGAGAGAGAGAAAAAAGAAAGTAAATACATGCATACACATCAAACGAGTATGCATGCCAGAGTATCACAGTGAATTCAAACAGAATTGGGAGCTTTTGCACTAGGCAACATATTTACTGAAGCAGAAAGTATCCTCTGTGTGAATAAGCTGCCCCCAAATATCTTGGCATAAAAGTGCTTAAACTCATTTAAAATACCACACTCTGGATTCTCCATGCTTGTCAAGTTCCTCAAACTATACTGCAAGCTACCTCTTCAAAGTATCACTATTTTGTGATGTTTGTCTATAACATTTCAAAATGTAATCAATATTTTAAAAATCAATAATCATCATTTAAGTTGCCATTTGCTAATGTCATTATAGTTTTTAATAGTTTTAAGATCAGAACATCTCTAAACATCAATTTACTTTACATAAGTAGACCCTGTAATACAGCTCAAGTTCATCCGTTAGTTTTAGCTTTGGTTCAGTTCAGTCACTCAGTCATGTCTGACTCTTTGCAACCCCATGGACTGCAGCATGACAGGCCTCCCTGTCCATCACCAATTTCCAGAGCCTACTCAAACTCATGTCCATCATGTTGGTGATGCCATCCAACCATCTCATCCTCTGTCATCCCCTTCTCCTCCTGCCTTCAATCTTTCCCAGCATCAGGGTCTTTTCCAATGAGTCGGTTCTTTGCATCAGGTGGCCAAAGTATTGGATTCTCAGACTTAGCTTAGTGGTGATAGAAATTATCCTGATTTCCGTTTGCCTTACCATCTAGGGATCTTTCAGAAGTGAAAGTTTCTGATACATCCTTTCTAAAACTTTTTTTTTTTTTTCACTGAATAAAAATAAGTTTATAAGGAATGTATAAATATTATGTTATTCTGGTCAGCTCATGATATTATGTATGGAAATTGTAAAATGAGGAGTATAAGTAGGGAGATGAGCCATAATGTTTTCTCTTCCATTTTCAAATTAAGTAGAAAATTAAAAATTAAGTGAAACCATTATGATGATTATAATGATCTCTTTCATTACAGTGGGGGCAGGATTTCAAAAGTGGCTAGTAGAGACTAATTTTCTTGGTATGGCCATGTAGAAGTGGCATAAAAATGGACATGTAAAATCATAACCAAATACTATGGAGCTGAAGTCTAGAACATATTCCTCTAGAACAATAAAGGAATCATTCCAGAATTATGATTTCTCAAGGCAGAAGCTGAGATGCTAGGACATAGGTACGACAAGACTCTGTCATTGATATAAGAAAGACCACTATAAACAGGAAAAAAAAACACAAAAGGCAGAGATTTCGTGTGAAAATCTCTCATGAATAAACAAAATTACAAATAGCCATAAAAAAAGAGAAAACATTAAAAAAAAACACACAAGACTGAAGGAAAGGAGGGACTGGGGTGTACTGTGGTATTTTCTTAGAGATAAGATTCAGTCTTCTCTTAAGTCTGGTTATTCTGTTTTGTTAATAACAAAACTTTTATGAAAAGAATTTAATACATCTGTTAATCCATTTATCAGTTACTTATTGAGTTCCTAGTGTCTGCTATGCTCTACAAATCTAATTGGAATTTGCAATTCATGATACAGCTTTCATCTGACAACATAGGTTGGGCCTTCCAAAATGAGGAAGAGAAGTAGGAGGCCCAGAAATATCCAAGAACTAAAATAATTAAAACTTTAGATGTCTTTACAAGAATTTCCAAGTACCGCAATTTTTATTAACATATTGTCTTAATATGAAGTCTTTGCAAAGAACAAAGAATATGACTTTATCACATAGCTTCCAATTATTTTTCAAAGGGTTTTTCCTTTTACTTGGTTTTAGGAAGAGAAATTCTGGATTTACTTTTAATTCGCTAAAAATAATACCCAGAGCATTTCTACTTACTCTTTGGAATGATCTTGTAGGCTTGAAAAACTAGAAATGTGCAGATAATAGTGCTCAATTAATGATTTACTCAATACTTTTTCTTATTGTACTCTATTATTTCTAAATTCCATTAACAAACCTTTTTTTTTTTTTTTTTTTAAACTAACTAGGCAGGCAAGGCAAAATTTTAATTATCTTTTGCTGCAAAGCACCATATGTTCTGTTTAACATTGGAAAAGACAACAAAGAACATTTAGTTTTATAAAATTTTATAAATTTAGCTGGGGTGAAAAAGTTAAGCAGGTCAACACATTGCAAACTGAATCAGTTTGTGACATATTTAATCATGCCAAAATATTTACCACTCAGCCTAAGTGCCCATCAGTGAAAAGAGAAAATGTGGTTTATCATTTTAATACTCAACAAATTTTGTACCCAGCTGTGGCCCTCAAGAAATCTGAAAACTTTTCTTGTGAGAAGGAGGAAAGTTGAAAGGGGAAAAATACATGTGGATTTCATTACAAAGCAACCAGATGTTTACTCTGGCACTTTGCATAAAAGTTAAACAAACATTAAACATATTGATTGTGTGCATGCACTTTGGATGAAACTTTGTAAGATTTGCTTTATGATTTATCTGATTTCTTGCAGAGAAGAAAAATTGAACTGTTTCTTAATGATGTTAAAAATAAATATATATCTAATCTGGTTTTGGGAAATGTAATTTCACATACACATTTTTAGCTGGAAAGGAAAATATGAAAGGGAATATTTATTACCTACTAAACAGTAAGAGTTCTAGTCACTATCCTTGTTCTATATGTAGCTGGACCTTTCTTCCTCAGGAAGAAGTGACTGAGAGTACTAGAAATCAGGTGTTTCCTAAGCTCTAACAAGTTAACAGATTAGCATTTGTCCAAAGGTGAACACATCAACAGAACAGCATTTGTTCAAAGGCAGACAGTCCTTTTTCTATGACTTTCTGTCATGGTAAAAACTTAAAAAGAAAACATTTTGATAAATGATGTTTTTGTTAAATCCATATAAGCATTATAATCAGAAGAGCACGAAAAGTTTGTTTCAACAATATAAATGAAGACTCATAAACAACATATCCCAAGATATTTTAACATATCTGAGTCTTGCCTTCTGAGGACTTTGGATCGAAAGGCACTTTCTGATAGAAGAAAAATGGCTATTTCAGAGTGTGTGTGTTTTCCTTTCTTAAAAAAAAAATCACATATAACTGAAAAAAATATGAATGTGTTGACAGAATTTATCAAGTTCTATTAAGATATTTTTGAACTGTCTAGACATGTAGCCCAGAAGAGCACTTTACTTTGCTAAATAATTCATTTGATTTGACTTCTACCCCCAAATTCTGGTTTTCAGCATTTTAAAAAATACTTGGCTTTTCTTTAAGTCACTCCTGTCTCATGCATTCTTCAGCTTGTGAAGACCATAACTGTTAATGGTTATCATTTCTACAGACAGATACATGTAAACTATTGTGTGAGAAATATCTCATGGTGTGGTCAGCCCAGACCTTATACTATGCTAAGTATTAAATTAGTGAATCTTATCTTTGATAATTTTTATATTCCACGCTTCATGCTTCCGTACTGCCTGAAACTCCCTTTCCTCTGCCTTCAAGTCCAAATATCCACAGTTCATTGTTCAGTGACAGCAACTCTGTTCCAGGCCCCACTCTGGCAAAATGGTTCTCTGGTCACAACTGTTAATGTTTCTATACTCCCTCACCTCAAATTATAGCCTCACTTATGTTCTTTCTCCACCAAATGTCCCATCTTCTTGATGAAAGTGGGTCTACTTACCAGAATAAATGAATCTCATTAAATATATAAATGAATCTCATTAAATATATAACTCATTAAATGATGGATGATTAAACTCCAATTGTTGAATTTTTATCTGAAATGAACTTATTGCCAAGATAATTTCTAATGAGACTGAGTATAAAAAGTGTTTTTGATGGAAATTTTTTTTTCAAAAGTCCTTAAAATTAAGCTTGTAAGGTAAATTAATAATTTTTAAAATGGAACATTTTTCTACTTCACAGATAGAGAAATAGATTTTTAATGTTTTTTATTCATAATATATCTCCAAGTTATATTTTGACTTCTCATTTGATATTCTTGTGTCTCTCTATGCTTATTTAAGTTTTGGGGGAAGTTTTTTTTTTATTATTTTTTCTGCTTTTTAATTTTATATATGTATGAATTCTATAAATGTTTCACTTCATTCAATCTTGTTCATAGACCTTTTCCTAAAAGGTGGGATCTTTTTCCTAAAAGAAAAATTATATAAACAGTAAGTCCTATTACCTACACCATTGAATTACTTTGCCAACTAAGGTCCATCTAGTCAGAGCTATGGTATTTCCAGTAGTCATGTATGGATGGGAGAGTTGGACTATAAAGAAAGCTGAGTGTCAAAGAATTGATGCTTTTGAACTGTGGTGTTAGAGAACCTTGAGTGTCCCTTGGTGGCAAGGAGATCAAATCAGTCCATCTGAAAGGAAATCAGTCCTAAATATTCATTGGAAGGACTGATGTTGAAGGTGAAACTCCAGTACTTTGGCTTCCTGATGCAAAGAGCTGACTCATTTGAAAACACCCTTATGCTGGGAAAGATTGAAGGCAGGAGGAGAAGGGGAGGACAGAGGATGAGATGGTTGGGTGGCATCACTGACTCTATGGACATGAGTTTGAGTACGCTCTAGGAGTTGGTGATGGACAGGGAAGTCTGGCATGCTTCAGTCCTTGGGGTCACAGAGTTGGACATGACTGAGTGACTGAACTGAACTGAACTGATTACCTTAAGCAAAGATATTAAAAAGCAGGCTGAAACAGGAAAATCAAGAATTTCCTGGGGCCACATAAATCTAGCATCTAGCAACCAGCAATAGCTGGCTGTTGCAGAGGATGGGGTAAGTGTGTGAAAGAAAGCCCTACCTGAAGCACAGACCCACGGGGTCTTGTGAAAGCTAAGAACATTGATGTTTAAGAAAACCATCTGGCATCCTAGGAGCCACACTAAGTAGAAGGTCCGTGCCTACTCTGTTGCTCACTCATGTCCGACTCTTTGCAAGTCTGAAGACATGTAGCCTGCCAGGATATGCTGCCCATGGAATTTTCCATGTAAGAATACTGGAGTGGGTTGTCATTTCCTACTCCAGGGGATCTTCCTGACCCAGGGATCAAACCCACATCTTTCGTGTGGCACTGGCAGGTGGATTCGTGAGCAGCTGAGCCATGTGTGAAGTCCATAAGGAGAAGGTAACCACAGCCAACCACAGGAAGACTTCTGCTTCTACTTAGAAGTAGAAATGACAAGAAAATGTTGCTCTCATTCTGAAAATGAAAAAAAAAAAATCAAGCAAAACAAATAATTTTCTTAATCTGATAAAAGTCAACAATTAAGTTTCTAAATTATTTTCAAAAAATTGCAACATGATGTTTCAAGAAAGGTAGTTATGAGGAAATACATAATAAAATAGAAATGTCAAGCTTCTGACAAAACGCTTTATATAATTTATTTCTAAACATCTCAAAATGCCTCTATGTTAATGCAACAATGTTGTTGAATAAATTGATGACATTTCTTGAATGACTGAATCCCTGCTCCTCATTGGAACAGTAAACATTTTTAGCCTGTTGTGCCTATTATCAGACCATGCTACTGGATGCTGACATTTCTTCAATTTCTTACATAAGTTTTGCTATGGTGTCAGAATTCCTCCATTATCAGTCAATCAACCTGCCCACAGAATATTTTGTCCTTTCCCACTAACATTCTCTAAGTTAATTCATAATTCAGTCTACTAAGTGCGAACCAGACCACAGAGAACTGGACAGAAAGCATACCTTTCTCATGGTTTTCCCTGGCAATGCCCCAATACTCAAGAGATGCCTATCTAAGTGACTACCATTGCCATGTATTACCAGCCCTGCAATGTCAAAGCATATTTTACTTCTGAGCTTTGAGAGAAAAAAATCAATCAGCACAGGAAGCAGAATAGGGAAAATAAGAATAAAGAGAAAAATATCACTGAGGATTTGCACAAATTCAATTTTTAAAAATAGTGTTGAAGGAAAATAAAATGCAAATATACAATGTAATATTACTCAGCCATAAAAAAAAAAACTGTGTAATAGTGCCATTTTCAGCAACATGGGTGAATCTAGATATTGTCATACTGAGTGAATTAAGTCAGACAAAGAAAGACAAATATATTGCTTATATGTGAAATCTAAAAATATAGTACAAATGAATGTATTTATAAAACAGGAAAAGTCACAGATGTTGAAAAAAATTTTATGGGTACCAGGGAATGGAGGGGAGGGATAAATCAGAAGACTGGGATTGACATGTACACACTATTATATATAAAATAGATAACTAATAAGAACCTACTATATAGTACAAAAAACTTTACTCAGTACTCTGTAATTATCTATATGGGAAAAGAATCTAAAAATAGAGTGGATATATGTATAACTGATTCACCTTGCTCTATAATAGAAAGTAGCACAACATTGTCAATCAACTATACTCCAATGATTAAGAAAAAAAAAAAAAACACTGAATTTACTTAACAAATATTTTAAGCAATATTCTAATTATTCTTCAAAAATAACTGTAATATTTAAAAACATTAGTTCAAGAAATGCGTAAGGCATTATCCCATTTCCACTGCAAAGGGTTCAAGATGGCAGCACAGGAAGCTCCTGAACCCACCTCCTTGCACAGACACAACAAATCAATACCTATATACAGAATAATTCCCTCCAAAAGGTACCTGAAAATTTGATGAACAGGATCTCCACAACAAAGAGTGAAAGGACAACAATGAGATGAGTAGGAGAATGATATTGTCACACCAAAGGAGGGGAAAAAAAGACACACCATTCATGGTTATCTATAGCTGGGAATGATCACAAAGATAGGGTTATTTCCCTGAGGAGTTAGGGATTTGGGTTCCACATCACACAACCCAAACCTTAATAACTACATAAGAGCAAGGAATGCCCAAAACAACTGCTTTGAAGACCAATGGGGAATATGTCTAGGAAAACTATCGAACTAGGAAAAATGGAAAATCCACTTTTAAAGGCCACAAGCATAAACTCATTTGACCTGAAAATCAGTGTAAAAACACTAGGTTGAAAAGTACAGAGACCACAGGCAAAGGGGATTTGCTTACTGATCCTGAAGTGTCTACTGGAGAGGTAGGAATCAGTTGGGCTTCTCTTTTAGGATTGAGATACTGGCAGGCACCAATTTGGAAATCTCCAATCTGTTGACACCACTGGGTATGACCTGTCAATAGCCCAACTCATCAATGCACCTTGGCCAAATCTCACAAAATGTCAAGCGATAAATCTTCCCAGCACTGCCAGACAGTTGCCATGGCTTTCTGAGGGCCAGTCTTGCCCACCAGAATGCCATCCCCACAACAAGAATATGCATACAGGCCGCATGAAGGACACCCCTGGAGCCTCTGATCCTAGTAGCCAGCAGGATTGTGCTTCTCAGCTCCATAGGACATCTTTTATATAAGATCACTTATTATAGACTGGGAGAGGTAGCTGATATAACTAAGAGTAGAAACAGAAAATTAAGCAAACTGTGGACAGAAAAAAATATTTTCCAATCAAAAAAGAAAGACAAACTTCAGAAAAAGAACTCAATGAAACATATATAAGTAATCTAGTTAATAAAGAGTTCAAAATAATGAACATAAAAATGCTTTATTAACTCAGGAGAAGAATGAATGAATGCAGTGAGAATTTCAATAAAGAGATAGAAAATACAAAAAATACCCAAACAGAAGTCATAACTGAATTGAAAAATACACAGTGTGGTTTAACAGCAGATTGGCTGAATTAGGAAATAAAAAACAAGTTAGAAGACAAAGCAATCAACTCAACCAAAGGTGTTGATGGGTGTTAGTCACTCAGTTGTGTCCGACTCTTTGCATCCTGTTGGATTGTAGCCACCAGGCTGCTCTGTTCATTGAGTCTTCCAGGCAAGAATACTGGAGTGGGTTGCCTTTCCCTTCTCCAAGGGATCTTCCTGACCCTGGGATCGAGCTTGGGTCTCCCGCATTACAAGCAGAGCCACCAGGGAAGCCCCAACTCACTCAAACAGAGCAGTAAAATGAAAAAATAATTTAAAAACTTAAACACCTTAAAGGAACTTTGGGACAAGATCAAGATAAATGACATTTGTATTTCAGGGGACACAGAATGAGAAGAGAGTGGAAGGGGGGTTGAAAATGTCCCTAATCTGAAGAAGTCAACAAATATTCAGATCCAAAAAGTCCAGAAAGTTTAAAATAAGATACAGTCAAAGAAACATATAGCAAAACAAACTATAGTTAAAATGATTAAAGTTAAGGGTTAAGACAGAATCCTAAAAAGCAGCAAGAGAAAAAAAATTGCTATATACAATTGAACCCCAATAAGGCTATCATCAGATTTCTGGCATAAACCTTACCGACCAGATAGTGGTGGCATAAAATATTCAAAATGCTAAAAGAAAAAACAAAAAACTACCAAGTAATCTCTGCCCCCAAAATTTATCATTCAGAATTGAAGAAAAGATTAAGGATTTCCCTGATAAGCAGAATGTAAAGGAGTTTACCTCCTCTAAAACAGGACTTCTTTAAGCTGAAAAGAAATGTCACTCATTAATAAGAAGAAAATGTATGAAAGCAAAATCTCAATGAAAAAGGCACATATTAAAGTTAGTTGGTCAAACACTTATAAAGCAAGCATGAAGGTTAAAACACAGAAGTAGTAAAGTTAAATAAATTACAATAACTAATTAAGGGGTATATAAAATTAAAAATGTAAAATGTGTCATTAAATTTATAAAAATTGAGAGAGAATAAGAAGGTAAAGCTTGGAATGTGTCTTCAAATTAATTTGCTGCTAACTTAAACTAAATTACCTCACTTATATATTACTTCCCTAATACAAGTTTGTGGGCTTTCCTGGCATTTCAGTGGTGAAGAATGCACCTGCCAATGCAGGAGATGTGGGTTCATCTCTGGTTGGGAAAATCCCCTGGCATAGGAAATAGCAACCCACTCCAGTATCCTTGCCTGGGCAATTCTTTAAAAGAGGAGCCTAGAGGGCTACAGTCCATGGGGTCGCAAAATGGTTGGGCACGACTTGCTGACTAAACAGTAACAACAATATGAGTCTGCAGGATAATTAGTCCTGTACCTGGCTTCCACTGGAAGTTGACTGAGTGGTTTTCCACTTCCCAACACGTACATCACTGACTCAATGGACATGAGTTTGAGCAAGCTCTGGGAGTTGGTGATGGACAGGGAAGCCTGGCGTGCTGCAGTCCATCAGGTCACAAAGAGCAGGAAGAGACTGAGCAACTGATCTGAACTGACCTTATTTCTATAAATCATGATTTTTGATAGATCAGTGACATTGGAGTATCAACTCCACATGAGGAGAGAACCTGATAGCACTATTTCCTACTTTTTCTGTACGTGGAACTGATTCTGTATTGATGGTAAATCCTGAATCAATTTTTTCATGAATGATTGAATGAACAATTAAGATGAATTCCAAAGTTAATTAGCACACCTCGCAGGATTACTCTATGCTACTGCTGATTATACACTTGAAGGTTGATCCTGTATCTCCAACTACTCAAGCAGCTCAGAAGTCCCAGCCATGTACATGTATGAGAAGGGCCTATAAGAGCCTGATGAAAGAAACTTGGAAATGTGAAGAAAATGCTTAATCTTCTTTGGCAGGAGATTTGCACATTGATCTGACAAGCATCTCTCTCCATCTCCTGTACATCTAACACTTTTTGTTGTAATTTTAAGGGAATATGCCACATACTTATTCTAATTTTAGAGGAGAGTGTCATACACAGGTGACAAGCATGCTGGGATTCTGATGAATTTAAAATGTTAATGTACATAGAATTATGGATGTTATACATAAACTGGAAACTTCAGCTCTTATTGTTACTCACTCTGCAAGTCTAATCAGATGACACTTCTCAGATTATTGATGTATAAAATGAGATCTTGCTACTCTAATTTCCTTTTCATGTGTGAAAATGTTCATTATGATTTAAGTTGCAGTGAGTGTCTTATAATGTGTAATGTGCAATTAAAATAAGATGATGTCATGAATTATCTAACAATTTTTAGAAGCACTATTCATGATTTTGTTCTTTCTCTTCATTTTTCTTGAAGTAATGACATATTGTAGATACAGCATTTTCTATGCCATTAAAATAGGCAATGTTTTATTATCAATATATGAGTGATATAACTCATAACATTAAAAATTCAGTATTTAATTATCAGATGTAAATAATGAAATTATGGGAAGATAAGATGTTAAAGATGAATTTGTTTTATAACGCCTTTGGAAAATATATGATTAAAACCCAATGAAAAAATATTATGGCAAAATAGTAGTGGCAGTAATATAATATTTGAATCTCTATAAATCTAATGCTTCAAGAAGGTCAACAAATGTACCAAATAAATTGTTCAACTTAGAAATCTCTATTCATCAAAAGATCTCACTAAAAGAGTTAACAGTACTGTTCAGTTCAGTCGCTCAGTTGTGTCCGACTCTTTGCAACCCCATGAACCACTAAGCCTCCCTGTCCAACACCAACTCCCGGAGTTTACACAAACCCATGTCCATCGAGTCAGTGATGCCATCCAACCATCTCATCCTCTGTCATCCCCTTCTCCTCCTACTCTCAATCTTTCCCAGCATCAGGGTCTTTTCAAATGAGTCAGCTCTTCACATCATGTGGCCAAAGTACTGGAGTTTCAGCTTCAACATCAGTGCTTCCAATGAACACCCAGCACTGATCTCCTTTAGGATGGACTGATTGGATCTCCATGCAGTCCAAGCGACTCTCAAGAGTCTTCTCCAACATCACAGTACAAAAGCATCAATTCTTTGGTGCTCAGCTTTCTTTATAGTCCAACTCTCACATTCATACATGACCACTGGAAAACCATAGCCTTGACTAGATGGACTTTTGTTGGCAAAGTACACATATATGAAAGAATACTTTTCAGAACATATAAACAGCTTCTGCAAAGTAATAAGCAAAAGAACAACAATGTAAGTAAAAGCAAAAGGCTTACCTAGGAATTTGGTGAGAAAAGAATACCCAAACAACCAATAGAAGTCAAAACAGTGGTT
This sequence comes from Oryx dammah, assembly GCF_014754425.2. NCBI lineage: Eukaryota > Metazoa > Chordata > Mammalia > Artiodactyla > Bovidae > Oryx > Oryx dammah. The sequence goes on from NW_024070211.1 coordinate 78,821,870, forward strand.
ATCTCTGGTGAAGTCAGACAGGGGAAAGCTATGTTCTTGGAGATTTTAGAATATTCTATAGTTACATTTCTGCTTCCCAAGAGGCACTAGTAGTAAAGAATACACCTGCCAATGCAGGAGACTCAAGAGATGTGTGTTTGATCCCTGGGTTGGGAAGATCCCCTGGCAGAAGGCACGACAACCACTCCAGTACTCTTGCCTAGAAAATCCCATGGACAGAGCAGTCTGGTGGGCTATGGTCCATGAGGTCACAAGGAGTCGGATATAACTCGGTGAGTAAATAACAACAACGACAAAAAATTAGTTACATTTAGTGGGTTAACAGATTCACAGGTTGAGTACTTAAGATTGTAGACCTACCTAAATGTCTTATTATAGTTAATAAAATGGTTTTAAAACTTCATTGAAATATAACATCTCATTTATGAGTGACAAAATTCTACAGATATTACATAGTATTCTTGTGAAGAATCTCTGCAGCCAAAACTCTCAAATATTGTTAATAGATATATAAAATATCATAACCCTTATGGAGAATAAAATAACTAATAAAATCAGATATAATTTAATCTAGCTATACACTTTCAGGAACCTACCCCAAAGTTGTGTTGATGAAAAATATGAAAAGAAAGGTGTGCAAAGCTAGGCATTGTACTCTTTACATATAACAAAAGACTGGGGACAATCTAAATGCCCATCAAAAGAGGAATAAACAACTGATACACATCTGGTCATTGAAGGATCAACATTCCAGAAAAGGAAAAAAATAAATATTTCTATATATACAATCATAAAGAGTAATTTGCAGTATACATTGTAAGTTTTGTTTTGGTTTTAGCAAAGCATGATTTAAAAATGCAATACAACATAGTTTAAATAAGGAAAAATATCCATTTACAGTTACATCTACATATATACATATGTGTGTATATGTGTGTGTATGTGTGTGTGCATATATTACATATGATATATATATATAAAAGAAAAAATCTACAGTTAACTTTCCTTTATGGGCAGATTTTCTATATAAAAATCGTAAAAGATTCAACACAAGAAACTGCTGAAAGTGAAAGTGTGAAAGTGTTAGTTGCTCAACCATGTCCGACTCTTTGCAACCCCATGAACTGTAGCTCACCAGGCTCCTCTGTCCGTGGGATTCTCCAGGCAAGAATACTGGCATGGGTTGCCATGCCCTTCTCCAGGGGATCTTCCTGATCCAGGGATCGAACCCTGGTCTTCTGAATTGCAGACTGACTCTGTACCATCTGAGACACCAGGGAAGCCCTCAAAGCTGATAGAATTGGTTAACAAATTGAGCAAGGTTAAGGAGATCCAACCAGTCCATCCTAAAGGAGATCAGTCCTGGGTGTTCATTGAAAGGACTGATGTTGAAGCTGAAACTCCAATACTTTGGCCACCTGATGCGAAGAGCTGACTCATTGGAAACGATCCTGATGCTGGGAAAGATTGAGGGCAGGAGGAGAAGGGGATGACAGAGGATGAGATGGCTGGATGGCATCACTGACTCAATGGACATGGGTTTAGATGGACTCTGGGAGTTGGTGATGGACAGGAAGCCTGGTGTGCTGTGGTTCATGGGGTTGCAAAGAGTTGGACATGACTGAGTGACTGAACTGAACAGGATACAAGGACAATTTTCAAAAATTAATTTATTACTGTATAATATCAGTGAAGAATTGGAAACACTGGAAATAATCCAAATGACCCTAAAATGGTGAATAGGCTAAAGCAAATAAATGGTGGTACAGCTTTACAATGGAATGTCATAAAACAGTGAAAAGGAATGTACTACTGATATATATACTAACAATGATTAATATCAAGTGCATTCTGAGAACTGAAAAAAACCTGTTTCAACAGGCTGCATGTTACATGATTCCATTTCTCTTTTTTCAAAAAAATTTTATCAAAGTACAGTTGATTTACAATGTTGTGTTTATTTCTGCTATATGGCAAAATGCCTCAGTTATAGATATACATATATATTATTTTCCATTATTATTTATCACAAGATATTGAATATAGTTCCCTGTACCTCCATTTCTATGATATTTTGAAAAAGACAAAACAACAGAGACATAAAACAGACTAGTGGTTGTCAGAAAATGGGGGTAGTTGCAGTTTGGTCTTGAAGGGACCCAGAGAGACTTATGTGGTATCTTGACTGTTGTGATTACACAACTCTAAGATTTTGTCAAAACTTGAAAACTGTACACTAAAAGGAGAGATTTTAACTATATGTATATTATACATTAACAAAAACCAAAAATGATGGGACAGTAAACTCTTAAGTAATGAAAAATAATTATATTCACTTATAGGATGATGGTAATGGGATGGAATGATCATGGACAGAGTATTTTCTCTAAAGATTGCAGATTCTTTTGAAAGATTTATTTTAGATGTAATTTTAACTTATATAAATATCACACTAGTTATAAAACAAAATTAAATTTTGAAATTCAATTTACAAAAAGTAATGTAAAATTAAACAAGCCTATCATAACCTACAGTAATAACACAGGGCTTAAAAAACAAAACAAAAAAGTAATCTACACAAAACAGTTGTGAACTATTTTCCTAAATCATGTTGCTGATAGTATTATAATACTGTTTTTGTTATCCAGTCTTCTTTATGTGTATTTTGCAATGGAGCAAATGATTAATTATTTTGCTACCGTTTAGAATCAAAATATTTCACATGAGTAAAAGGAATTTCTTTTCGAAGAAAGTATACAGTAGGATTTATCCAGTGTAGAGGTTTTGGTAGGCAGGTGCAATAAGAAGAGAACAATACATCAGTGTTAATTATATAGGCAAAAACATACTAATGGATACTACAAGGTTAACTGTGCATATTTCCTACTTTATTCATGGAATCAAAATTTCTAAGGAGCTCTGTAGTTAGAAATAGTACTTAGAGGCACCAATTTGGATGTAGAAGATGCTCACTGCTATTTTGTTTTGAGGTCTGCTCTGTAGAAAAAGCTAGAGTATACAATATATTATGATGAGTTAATATTGATACTTTTAATTCAAATTCAGGACTACAGAATCATTACTTAGTCTTTATGATGCTGTTGATCCTGCAAAATGAAATAGATGGGCAGCTTTCTAAGGTGTTGTGTGATACATATAATAAAATTCTCTGTAACTGGAAACAGAAACTTGACTCTAATTATCACAGTGGGAATCTAAGCCTCTCACCTGGTTCCCACATCTAAATCTGTTATTAGAACAACAGTCTATCGATTGAGGGAGAGGCTAGGTCAACTGAAGGAATGTAGCCACAACTTCTGCTATAAATTTTCCCCCAAAGGCTAAGTATCGTTTCACCAAAAGACTAAAACCTGAGAGAAAGTAAACGCTCAGTAAAAATTCATGTTTTCTTAGATATTAATTATGAATTATGGTTAATATCTGAAAAAATATAAAGTGGTCAGAAGGATTATATAGATAACATACTGTGTTCCTGAGGTGGACATACTTGTCTACCAAATGAATTCTCATCTTACTGATGGGAAAAGTCATAAGAGCCCCTGTACCTCCATTACATTCTCTTATACCATCAAAAAGAGAAAAGCAGTGACTACCTCATGCAATAGGCATATGCAGAGATTAGTGCACCAGCAAATCTTTGAACGATTTAAGGTTGTTGACTCTTATCACACCTTGGTTTATCTTTCCACACTTCATGGAAAATTGCAAGGATTCTTCATGGATTTTGATTTTTAAAAAGCATGTACTACTGAAAACTTAATAAAACTGGAGGCTGATGGGACTTGCTATTTCAGATATAATATCTTTACTGGATCAATTCACCCACCATCTATTGCTCTGGCAGATTCTTTTGTTTCTTGATTGTAATTAGTAAAGGCTATCAGAAGCAATTTGCCTTACAAAATGGAGAAAGCAATTCACTTTCAATGTCCTACCTCAGAATTATTATGTCAGCTTTTCTGGTCCCTGTAATACAATTTTCCAGAAGAAACTTAATGTCTTGATAACCTATAAAACATCAAGATTATACATTAAATAAATGACATTATATTAATTGGGCTGAGTGAAAGTAAGTAGGCAATACCCTAAGGTGCCATATTAAGGTACTTACATGCCAAAAGTAGTTAAATTCTATGAAAATTCAGAGTCTTGTCATATCAGTGAAATTTTAAGTAGTCCATTGGTTTTAAATCTGCTAGGATAGTCTCTCTAAATAGGCCTGTTCCTGTCCCTTGTGGAGCCCATCACTAAGAAGGAGTGACCAATTTGGGGTTTTGGATGTAACTGTGTTCAAATTTGCAACTCAGAAGACCTCTAATTCTGACTGGAGCCCAAATTAAGAGAGAATCCTGAAGTGAGTAAGGCTGTGGTTCCTGAGTCCCTGCCACTAGAGCCTTCTGCGCCAGGAAACCAATAAAATTCTTTGTATGCTGAAACTATTCTCCATTTGGGAGTGCCCCCGGGTGTAGTTTCTGTCTCTTGTGGAGACTGAATGCCTGACTAAGGAAAAGGAGGTAAAATGCAACCTGAACTACAAATCAATAACCATGTATCTTCTCATGCACTTTATTATACAGTTTAGATATGGAAATAGACAATGCTTTTAACCACAACACATTTGCACCTCTCTAGTGATTTCTTCCTTGTGTGACATATACTACCATGGTGCTTGTAGAAAATGGTCTCATAGTATTACCTTGATATTGTTTGAGATGCCTTATCCTCCAAGATTTAACATGGCATATCTAATCACAGAGGCCATCTTGGTCTCTTTGTTAGGTTTTGAAAACACATATCATCTGAGAATGGTCTATGTCTACTGTGCCCCTAATGCTGACCATGTCCTGAAACAATCCCAACTGATTTTTTGGTTTTTTTTTTAGCGTCCTTCAGATGGAGAGTGTCTACTGCATAACAGTATCTGTGACTACAATCCTCATATACCTGTATCCCAGAAATGGAACCCTAGATACCTGCATGAATCAGTTTAGTCTGTTATACATTAGCTGATGAAAAGGGAAAAACCAAAATAATCCGCCTTTTTCTGTTGATTCCTAGCCTTTCATTTTTCCTACCTCTGTCTATGACACACATTCTGTAATCTGTACCAAGTGACATATTGAGCACATGCATTCATGTGAGAGCTTGCATGTGCTCACACACACATACCCCAACAGCAAGCTACTGGCGTGAAATAAACAAAAAGACCTATCCTGACCTTTGTGTGTGCAGAGGTGGAGACTGAAGGGTGCTGTCCATTCTGAGCCCTATTTCTTCACAGCAACCACCATGACAGCTGTTTTTCAGGTCTCTGGGGAGAAAAAAAAACTTATTTCTGTTTTAATCCTCAACAAAGAATTCTCACTTTCAACTAAAGGGGATAAGAGCTAACTCTCTCAATGAACAGAATGTTGATTAACATAGAGAATGCAAATAAAAAATTTAGAAGCAAATCAAATCTGTTTGTTGTGAGGGAAGAAGGAAAGAGGAGAGAGGAAAAAGCTTTTCTTAGTTCGTGACTGCGGTAGAAAGCATCCTGCAAAGTTCTGTAGTGCTAGTTTCTATCCATATACATTGTTGCATACTGATTATATATAGATTACCAGTTAAATTAGATATATAGCTGTTATCTCCTTCTCTCAAACATAGGAAGTAACAGAAAAGGGGAAAAAAAGGAAATTTTAAGATATTAATTCCGAAGGATGATGAAAATGGGGACAAAGAAAACAGTGGATGAAAATTCTAAGTCTTAGAAAGAAGATGGAAAAGTGATAACTGACCACACAGTGAGAAAGTTAAATCTGCAGATCAACTGCGAGTCTCAGAGCCTGGAGGCATTGCAGAACTTGCAAGCAGAAGGTGACAAGGAGATCTTGGGTAAGCATTCTATGTACAGTGTATTTGGCCCTCCTTCATGCATGAGATGACTGCTACTCATCATCAGTGCTGCACGAAACAAGATATTTCACTCTCTACAGCAAATGAAGCAGAGTCGAAGTCCCCAAGCACAGGGGAAGGAAGAGGAGAGACAGACAGAAAAAAAAAAGGAATTCTGTGAAAGGGTTCATTGGGAACTGCATATACTAAGCAACCTCCTCCACTATTTTCAAGGAAGATTACCATCCAGGCAAATTACAACCCTACCCCCATCAACTAGGCATGAGATGGAAGACTTTTGCCCTAGAGAAATTAAATGAACCAGAGAAAAGATCTTAACACTGAGACTTACATTTCATTCATTTCAGTGTTATCCAAAAATTTTAATTTAATACTATTCTCTTAACACATCTAATCAATGGCACTGAATACAAGATTTCCACAAAAGCACACTGACAATGCAGTTTTCCTGCACTCTGCATTTGCTTGCCTTATAGCACTAACATACTCTTGCTCTAAATAGGTCCTAATAAACATTTTCTGAGCCTATTAACAGATTCAGCCATATACTTGCCAAATCTCAGTTATCAAAAAATCACAAAGTGCTGGAAGAAACTTTTGCAAGTCAACTTAATGTGTTCCCTAAGCACAATAACTTCTGAGCAGAGTTTCTATCATAGTTTTGCACAATGTCAAGACAGAAGTGAACAAACCCACATGGAACTTTAGAGATCTTACATTTTTGCTTCAGTGAAGCTAAACCAAATTATTTAATAGCTTAAAGTCAATCGTCTATCTTTTCAAAATTTCAGCATCAGCATTCATGAAAGGTTTCAGTGGAGCTTCAGAATAGGAACTAAAAAAGACAGTGGTAGTCAACTGTGTATCCATGGAAATAAGAAATGAGCAGACTTTTTGATAAGATTATGCTATCTTTGGGATAGGTCATAATAACACCTAGTGAAAGGAGACACAGGACAGAAAAGGGCCTGAAGCAAGCCCATCCTCATTAAATTTATCTCAACTCCATTGCTCTCATTTGTCACTTGTCTCATTGGCACTGTATTTTTCAACCCTCCAGCACTGTAAAAAAATGTCTAGTTGTTTCTAAATTCAATGAGAGCTCTGGCTTTTGTGAAAAATTTTTTGATAACTCACTTCCTATTTACCAGAAGGGTTGAGAAAAACTTATGGAATTAATTTCTTGATTATAGTTAATGTTCTAATTTTTAGAATAAATCACTGGGCTTCTCACTGATCTCCTTAGTAAAGTAGCCACCCTTTTAAAGTTTCTCAGTTTTATATTGTACCTCATTGACTCCCATTAGGATGAAATAATACAATGTGTGTAAAGTGCTTAGCACAATAGCTGCATGAGTCAATGTATGTTAACGGATAGCAGTTTAGGCTATTATATCAGTATTGCTATTAACTTGCAATTTCAAACACTTGCTATTTAATATCTTAAAAACAACATGTATTTTCTTCTACATCTGGCTAATGTTTAAGTCATGTAGAATCATAATCAAATGTTATTCCTTCCTTTTGACATGATCTTTTATCTTCTTTATTCTTTTCTTTTTGAGAATAAATATAAAATTATGATCACTCAGGGTTAAATACTAATAGTTTTGAGAATCTTCATTTTCCTCAGTTATATTGGCTTTTAAAGTAATGTCAGGTAAAGAGTTAATTGCAGTTCTGCTTTGTACTCTTTGAAAAATATCTACCAAGATGTATCTCTGGTCCCTTTACCCTTAGAAACTGATAGAGGAAGATATATACTCTCTATTATTCAGATGCATCCATTTTTGACTTAAGTATCTGTTCATTAGCAGCCTTAATTGTAACTGCTAGAATATGGATTTGCTCTCTTGCTGAATTCAATTTCATTTATAGAATGAAACACATTAAATTTCCCATCTTTTGTAATTAGAGTTACAAACGTCCAGTGTGCCTTAAACATATCGCCTTATGCTTATTTTCCTACTAACCCTTCTTGTTTATATCTGCGCTTGATTTTTCATATTTTAATGAAGTATAATGAAAACATGTATTAATTTATGCCACGATGGCTCTTGCAGATACCATGTTGATGATTTTCAGTTCTGTCTTGTTCTCCTCTAGCATTCTGGAGATACATGTGCAATGAACAAAGTGATTAATTTAAAACAATTAAATCTGAGAAATGACCAGTGACAACCAGTCTCTTCTTTTTAAGACCTTCTCAGACTCACAGACTTCATGTAATAATATATGTCTCTATCACACACACACATACAAGATGGGAGCAAGAGACAGAGAGAGGACTTATTTATAACATTTACCAATGAATGTTGGTGGCCAATCAAATTTGAAATGCTAAATAAAACACATATATTACACTAAAATATCAGGAGAAAATTCAGTACAGACTTTTCACACTTTGGAAGTAAGGAAGTAACTGCTAAACGTGACATCCATGCCAATAGTTAGGAAGGAAAAGACTGACATAATGGATTGCATGAATATTTAAAATGTCTTTAGAGAAAAGAAACAAAAACAAAATTAAAGCAGGTTATATATTAGGATAATATTGAATCTCATGTGACAATTTTTAAAAGCACATCACTTTTTTTTAGGCAAACACAACTTATACAGAAAAAGACAAAAATTCTTAACAAGAAATAATCAAAAAGAATGAAAATGAATAGCCATTTTGCCAAGAGAATATACAGATGCCTTGTACCAAATAAACACTATTAAATCAAAACAATGTAAAATGAAAGTATAATGTAAGATTTAGTTTGCATTTTCAAATTTACAAATCTTAAGAAAATCATTAATGTTAAGAATTCACAAGATTTTTGAGGAAATGAGAAGTATTGGTAAATCTTCATATTATTAAAATGTTTTTGAAGAACTGTCTGATAGTAAGTATTAAGATTTAACTTAGCAATTCTACTCTAAAAATAGATCTCAGGAAAAAAAAAAAAACTACTGGTGTATACATATGAAGAAGACATGCATTCATCTATTTTTTTAAATAACCAAATTATAAAGCTTATTTTCTAGTAAATTTTTCAAGAAGTGCCCATGGGAACAATATTCCCTGAGTTTTTAATGTTTAAAATAATTTTTAATACCTAAAATTTAGTTTTGCTGGATATAACATTTATAGTTCTCTATTTCCTCTCCTTTTCAATATCTTAATTTTAACCCAATTTCTTGGATATCAGTGTTACTACTAAGATGTATAATAGTAATATAATTTTTTTCTCTATTCTTTGCTTAAAAAGCCAAGTGATACTTTTTTCCTTTCTTTTTTTGGTTATGGTTCCATAATTTAAAATTAAAATAATTTTTGTAATGACTCATATGACATAGAATATTAATATTATAGTTTACAACATAACAATTTAAAAGAGTAAAAACTGCCAATTTTTATTACATTTGGTATTTCTATTTCTACCTTGGTGATGTAAACTCAAATTTAAAGTTTTGTTCTAGCTTTTCATATTTAAAAATCTTCAGAACTTGCTCTGGGGGTTAATTATAGAAGCAATTCCAATATAAGGTTCTGCTGTTGGGTGGAAATGACATCAAATATTTCCTCTGAATTTCCTTTAGACCAACTTATGAACCTGTGTATGTATGAAATGGGAAGGTCAGTGCTATTTTCTAATCAGAAGCAAGCAACATTTAATAGTAACTGAATAGATTAATCTATAATAAAGCTGTGCTGTGCTTAGTCATTCAGTCATGTTCAACTCTTTGTGACCCCATAGACTGTAGTCTGCCAGGCTCCCCTGTCCATGGGGATTCTCCAGGCAAGAATACTGGAGTGAGTAGCCATGCCCTCATCCAGAGGATCTTCCCAACCCAGGGATTGAACCCTGGTCTCCTGCATTGCAGGTGGATTTTGTTTTTACCAGCTGAGCCACCAGGGAATTCAGTTAAGTTCAGTTACTCAGTCGTGTCTGACTCTTTGTGACCCCATGGACTGCAGCATGCCAGGCTTCCCTGTCCATCACCAACTTCTAGAGCTTGCTCAAATTCATGTCTGTCAAGTCAGCGATGCCATCCAACCATCTCATCTTCTGTTGTCCCCTTCTGCTCCTGCTTTCAGTCTTGCCCAACAACAGAGTCTATCTAATGAATCAGTTCTAGGCATCAGGTGGCCAAAGTATTGGAACTTCAGCATCAGTCCTTCCAATGAATATTTAGGACTGATTTCCTTCAGGATTGACTGGTTTGATCTCCTTGAGGTTCAAGGGACTCTCAAGAGTCTTCTCCAACACCACAGTTCAAAAGCATCAATACTTTGACACTCAGCTTTCTTTATGGTCCAACTCTCATATCTATGCATAACTAATAGAAAAACCATAGCTTTGACTAGATGGACCTTTGTTGGCAAAGTAGTGTCTCTGTTGTTTAATATGCTGTCTAGGTTGGTCAGTTTTTCTTCCAAGGGGCAAACATCTTTTAATTTAATGGCTGCAGTCACCATCTGCACTGATTTTGGAGCCCAAGAAAATAACATCTGTCACCGTTTCCATTGTTCCCCATCTATTTGCCATGAAGTGATGGGACTGGATACCATGATCTTAGTTTTCTGAATGTTGAGTTTTAAGCCAACTATTTTACTCTCCTTTTTCACTTTAATTAAGAGGCTCTTTAGTTTTTCTTCACTTTCTGACATAAGGGTGGTGTCATCTGCCAGGTTATTGATATTTCTCCCGGCAATCTTGATTCCAGCTTGTGGTTCATGCAGCCTGGCATTTCACATGATGTACTCTGCATATAAGTTAAATAAGCAGGATGACAATATACAGCCTTTCCCAATTTGGAACCAGTTTGTCATTCCATGTGTGGTTCTAACTGTTGTTTCCTGACCTGCTTACAGATTTCTCAGGAGTCAGGGAAGGTGGACTGGCATTGGTGGCCATACCTGGTGCAAGAACACTGGAGTGAGTAGCCTATCTCTTCTCCAGGGTAACTTCCCAACCCAGGAATTGAATTGGGGTCTTCTGGACTGGGGGCAGGTTCTTTGCCAGCTGAGTGACTCAGGAAGCCCTAATAAAGTTTGTTTGTTTGTTTTCAAAAATACACTGAGTAGTTCCCCCCCACCCTTAAGAAAGAACTAGAGGTGAATTTTACAGACAAAATCTTTGACTTTTTCCAGGACTTTCTGTCTGGGATCTGTATGTGAAAAATCCAAGAATCTTAAGAACTTAATTTTGATCAAATCCTATGCCAGGTTACAAAAGTTTATGTAAAATATCCAGAGTTCCTCAGAAAAATGAAAACATATATAGCTAGATAGATACACATACAGCATAATGATCAGTTTGGTAAACAGAGTGTGACACTTCAGATCCCTGAAGAAAAGAAGGAAAGAAATTCTATAGTTATGGTCTGTGTCCAGTGTGAACCTCTCCTTGTTGGTATCTTAGACTTATCAAATGCAAAACTGTGTTCCTAAGTCTACTCATCCTGAGTCTTCTAGTCTTCTTCATCTCAGTTCAGCACAACTCCACTTTCAAACTGTTCAGTCCTTTATCCATACTCTTCTTTCTTTGCCACTAAATACTTCAGTCACAAGTAGATTCTAGCTTCGAGATGTATCTCTGGACCACTGCTGCTGTCTCCAGACACAGCAGCCACGTAGTGAGGGACTTCCTCCCCTCTGAACACATTACTGCAGTGGCCCCCTCTCTGTTCTCTTCTCACGCTTGTCACCCTACAGCCTATTTTCAAAGAAACAGCCAGAGTTTACCCTGTGAAAACATCACTCAGATCTTGTCTCGCTTCAAATTTCTCAAAATGCTCCCTTCTCACTCACTCTGAGCAGAGGCCCAAGTTCCAACGTTGAAGTATAAGGTCCTACCTGATTCCCTCCCTGTTACCTCTCTGAACTCACTTCTAGGAACTCTGCTGCTGCCTCAGTTGTTTCCAACTACTCTTGCCTCCTCACTATTTCTGAGACTCCATGACATCACAGCCCCTTATGACTCTGCCACTCACCCACTTCCCTCTGGCAATAACGCTTTTCTTCTGGGTAAGGGAATGTGACTCTCCTCTTTTTTTCATGTGTGTGTGTGTGTGTGTGTGCTCAGTGGCTTAGTCGTGTCCGATTCTTTGCAACCCCATGGACTGTAGACCACCAGGCTACTCTGTTCATGGGATTCTCCAGGCAAGAATATTGGAGTGGGTTACCATTTCCTCCTCCAGGGGATCTTCCCAACACACGGATCGAACCTCTGTTTCTTGCATCTCCTGCACTGGAGTTTAATTATAGAAGCAATTCCAATATAAAGTTCTGCTGTAGGGGGAGAAATGACATCAAATATCTCTTCTGAAATTTCCTCTAGAGCAACTTATAAACCTGTGCATGTGTATGTGTATGAAAGGGGAAGAAGGTCAGTGCTATTTTCTAATCAGACGCAGGCAGATTCTTAACCACTGAGCCACCTGGGAAGCCCTTTTTTTCCTCTGAAACTTGCTCAACTGATGCTTTCTTACAGAGCTCTTTCCCATCACATCTACAATTTCTTTGTTCAGCTCCTGCAACCCCAGGCTATCCTCCTGCTTTAACCTTTTCCTTACAACTTGTAACTCTGATGTATGTTTTAGTTACTTAATGCATGTGTTGCCTGCCTCTCTGCTAGAAGTTAAGACTCACGAGTGGAATTTGTCTGTTTCAGTCAGTGCTCTGTCACTGGTCCCTGCAACAGTGCCTGGCACGAGGGGCTCACAATGCACAGCTCCATCCCCATTGCACTCTGTGTACACAGGACTTTCTGGAGCACGACTGAATAGCAAGAGAATGGTCCCCCTGGAATCATACAAAATACTGACCTTGTCCATCCACTAAGTATACAAATATTAGAGAAATAAATGACTGTATAGATCGGTAGTCATAATACCATAGGTAAGCGGGTCTCTCGGAATTTGAAGTTCCTTTGTTTGTTTTTTTAAGACTTAATGCTAGGCAAAACAATGGCAACAGTAAAAAGATTATTGGATTATTAGTTGTTAAAGGTAGTGGGGGCAGGGGTGGATAGGGATAAAGAGGCAGAACACAGAGGCTTTCTAGGGCAGCAACAAGACTCTGTATGATCCTATAATAATAGACATATGTCATTACACTTGTCCAAACCCTAGAATGTACAACACCAAGAGTTAACTCTAATGTAAATTGTCAGTTCTGGGTGATTATGATGTGCCAATGTAGCTTCATCAGTTGTCATAAGTGTGCTGATCTGATGGGAGATGGTGATGGCTGTCAGGGGAGGAGGGCTGTACATGTGTGGGAGAAACAATATGAGAAATCTCTGACCTTGCTTTCAATTTTGTGATAAACCTAAAACTGCTCTAAAATTAAAGTTAAAAAAATACTTCCTGTCAAATTAATCTGTGTTTATTCTATTGTAATTACTGAAACTCTTTCTTAAAAAAAAATGCCTTGTGGGGTAAAATTATTTTCCAAAATTCAGTAATTCCGAATTCAGACAACATTCTCAGTCTGGAGTTGTCTTTTTGATTTAGGTAACCACCCAGTTTCTATATTTTTCTCTGGAAGGACAAAGGCCAGCAAGCTGAAGCAATTAATTTTGTTTTATTCCTCCTCATTCAGTAAACATTTATTGAGTGCTTGATAGGTTCTAGGTGTGGTATTAGATGTCTTAATGCCTGTTATTTAAATTAAATACTAACAGAAGCTATATAATGCTGTGTTCTGGTACCAAGATTGTGAGTTGTCAAAGACATTGTTCAGACAAATCATCAAAAACTATAATGCACATATCCTGAACATTTATTTTCTTTTTCCTGAGGATCAGTAATGAATGCAATGTCCAAAGATGTCCTCATTGCAATGAATATGATATCCACATCATAGAAAACATAAAGGGCAAACACACCCTTCCTAAATGTATTTACCATTTTTTACATTTTAAATACAAGTCCATGTTTGGTTATGAAAATACAGATAGATATTTGAGAGAAAAAACTTGAGGCTGCATTTGGTTTCCTATTTTAATTTCAAGGAAACTTACTTTTAAACTAATGATTGCTAAAAAAAAAAAAATCAGTATTTTTTAATATGGAAAATTCATCTACTTCTGCTGAAGTTATGTCCTGCTGTGTATCATTTTTTTCAACTCATGCTTCAGATGTAAAAAATCTTCATCAAAAAGAATCACATAAAGAAAGTATTATAAGCCTGAGGTTGTAAACATAAAGGAGGCAGTTGAGATGCTATAAGTACCCTGGTTCAAATGACTAGCAATGCACAAGTCTGTGTTTGTGTCCCCACCAGTTCTAAGGTTGGGTTTGGGTTCCTAATAAACATTATCAGTATTTGGTATAACTCCTCTGTTGAATTTCTTTTTCCTTGGGTATATCAGTTTATTTTCTGAAATTCATCCCTAGATAAAGTAATGATCTTTATACTTCTCAATGCATTATTTTTATTGTGGTACTCCATTTGCTTGCTTCAAAAATGTCTTAAAGAGCTATGTAGTTTAAAAAAAATCAAAATGAATTATGAATATTTATGTGTATTGTATATCATGTATACTACATTCCAAGGTCATTACAAACAGGAAGAATAAAGATAAGGAATTTCAAAAATCATTCCATCCATCAAATGATCATTACTTTACCAAAAACTGAAATTTTAGGTGAAAAATGCAGTTATGAAATGCAGCCATCTCATGTGTAATATGGGTTGACCTTGTTCATATTTTCCCAAGGAAAAGTAATTTACAGGTGCATTATTTTCATTTTACTTTTCTTTTAGACTTCTGTACAAAAGAGCCAATGTACCTATCTTCAAAGCAAAGAGTGAAAAGATTCAAGGGCAAGCATGCAGTACAGGACACTGTGAGATTAGGTTTATAGCATCCAAACCCTGTATCTTACAGTTTCCAACTGTGAAATGGATTTACTGCACAGCTCCAGACTTGAATTCACCTGCATATGGAAGGACTGTCCATCTTTAGATTAATCATTTTTTGGCCAGGAAAAATTATTTTCCTGAGTGTCTTTGGAGGGTCATCAGGAGATTATTAAATCCTATAGGCTATAAAAGACATTAGCTCCACTAGATGAATTCTTTCTAAAGTTGCACTTTATCCCCTGACCAATTTGGTTAATACCATGCCACAAAGAATTTTCCTGAGAACAATGCTTTTTTATTCAGATGAAGGGGTGCTGATATTACCAGAGAGATGACCCAGGGGTCATAATAATCCTAACTGGGCACATCAGGTGTCACAAGAATATAGCAATGTATGTACTAAGCTTTGGTCAGTCAGAAACACTACACACACACACACACAAAGATTCTAAATGTAACCTAAGTAGTTTGGGGTACAAAGTTAAAGAATGGGAATCTCTTAAAAACATTTTTTTTCCCTTTTGCCTGAAAACAAATAAGAGCTCCTCTCTAGCTAACAGCCTTCATTATATCTTGTGTTAGAAATACTCTTAAATACTCTAATGATGTTTTAAAATTATTATTATTATTATTATTGGCCATGTTATGCAATAGCAAGAAGAGATAAGAAAGCCTTCCTAGGTGATCCATGCAAAGAAATAGAGGAAAACAACAAAATGGGAAAGACTAGAGATCTCTTCAAGAAAATTAGAGATACCAAGGGAACATTTCATGCAAAGAAGGGCTCGATAAAGGACAGAAATGGTATGGACCTAACAGAAGCAGAAGATATTAAGAAGAGGTGGCAAGAATACACAGAAGAACTGTACTAAAAAAGAGCTTCAAGACCAAGATAATCACGGTGGTGTGATCACTCACCTAGAGCCAGACATCCTGGAATGTGAAGTCAAGTGGGCCTTAGAAACCATCACTACAAACAAAGCTAGTGGAGGTGATAGAATTCCAGTTGAGCTATTTCAAATCCTGAAAGATGATGCTGTGAAAGTGCTGCACTCAATATGCCAGCAAATTTGGAAAATTCAGCAGTGGCCACAGGACTGGAAAAAGTTAGTTTTCACTCCAATCCCAAAGAAAGGCAATGCCAAAGAATGCTCAAACTACCGCACAATTGCACTCATCTCACATGCTAGTAAAGTAATGCTCCAAATTCTCCAAGCCAGGCTTCAGCAATTCATGAACCGTGAACTTCCAGATGTTCAAGCTGGTTTTAGAAAAGGCAGAAGAACCACAGATCAAATTGCCAACATCCGCTGGATCATGGAAAAAGCAAGAGAGTTCCAGAAAAAAACATCTATTTCTGCTTTATTGACTATGCCAAAGCCTTTGACTGTGTGGATCACAAGAAACTGTGGAAAATTCTGAAAGAGATGGGAATACCAGACCATCTGACCTGCCTCTTGAGAAATCTATATGCAGGTCAGGAGGCAACAGTTAGAACTGGACATGGAACAACAGACTGGATTCAAATAGAAAAAGGAGTACGTCAAGGCTGTATATTGTCACCCTGTTTATTTAACTTCTATGCAGAGTACATCATGAGAAACACTAAGCTGGAAGAAGCACAAGCTGGAATCAAGATTGCTGGGAGAAATATCAATAACCTCAGATATGCAGATGACACCACCCTTATGGCAGAAAGTGAAGAGGAACTAAAAAGCCTCTTGATGAAAGTGAAAGTGGAGAGTGAAAAAGTTGCCTTAAAGCTCAACATTAAAAACACTAAGATTATGGCATCTGAAACAGTGTCAGACTTTATTTTGGGGGACTCCAAAATCACTGCAGATGGTGACTGCAGCCATGAAATTAAAGGACGCTTACTCCTTGGAAGAAAAGTTATGACCAACCTAGATAGCATACTGAAAAGCAGAGACATTACTTTGCCAACAATGGTCCATCTAGTCAAGGCTATGGTTTTTCCAGTAGTCATGTATGGATGTGAGAGTTGGACTATGAAGAAGGCTGAACACTGAAGAATTGATGCTTTTGAACTGTGGTGTTGGAGAAGACTCTTGAGAGTCCCCTGGACTGCAAGGAGATCAAACCAGTCCATTCGGAAGGACATCAGTCCTGGGTGTTCTTTGGAAAGAATGATGCTAAAGCTGAGACTCCAGTACTTTGGCAACCTCATACGAAGAATTGACTCTTTTGGAAAAGACTCTGATGCTGGGAGGGATTGAGGGCAGGAGAAAAAAGTGGCGGCAGAGGATGAGATGGCTGGATGGCATCACTGACTCGATAGATGTGAGTCTGAGTGAACTCCGAGAGTTGGTGATGGACAGGGAGGCCTGGTGTACTGCGATTCGTGGGGTCACAAAGAGTCGGACACGACTCAGCAACTGAACTGAACTGAACTCGTGCAATACATGGGATCTTACTTCCTCAACTAGTGCTGTCTTCAGTGGAAGTGTGGAGTCTTAACCACTGAACCACTAGGGAAGTCCCTTAAAATTATCTTCTGAAAATGTAGTGTTCTTCAATGGAATTGGTGTTTCTGAAAGTACTATATCCAGAAGAAAGAAATCAACATCTGAAAGGAAACCAAAGACCACAGTCTCCTTCCTAATCAGTATGTCTATTGGATCTTAAACGAATCCTCAAGGGTTTGATTTTGATGGAGATGAAAGTAAATGTATATCTTTTTGCTTTCTAAGCAAACTTCTTCTCTACTTTCAGTAGTTTGCCTTCCCCCAAAGTTAATCAGGACCATTATGTCACTGTCCAGTATCTTTGAAGACCAGTATTCTGTCTTGCCTGGTGTTCTTCACCTTTAGATGTTCCTGTCTGTCTACCTCGAGAGACAGTGATCTGCTCCAAAAGACTGGTCCTTGGCATTCTTACTATCAAATGCACCCAGACAGTGTTTAACAATCACTTTCCCTTTCCTTTCAGGGAAATCCCATAGGATATCTAGATTTCACTATCTTGAGCAAGAAGTAAAGATGCAACACAACTAGGGTGAAGACTAGCAGTTTCCAGGGACCCACCCTCTTAGTCCATTACATACCTGTCATGACACTGAATGGCTATACTATTTCCACTGGCTTTATTCTCTCTAGGCCTGACTGATATTTACAGATGACACATTGATTTGAGGTGTCATTTTACAGGCTTGTGGTAGGACTCATCAATGAATACTACCCTCAAACAAATCTCTTGACTTTGGAAGATGCACTTGTATTTTTATTGGTCATTTGTGACCCTACCTCATCTCCTAGTAAACTGGTCTTTCCATATCTCTTCTTATTTCTGGGGTTCTATAATCCTTCCAGTACCCACATCAGTTCCAAGGAAGGCCCGCACACATTCCTTGCCTTGACAAAGTCTTGGAAAAGAGGACAATTCTGATGTAGCTCCCTGCATCCAACACACAATGCCTGCTCTAATGTTCTTTGGATTAAGTCTGGTCCCAAACTTCTGGATTTTCTAGCATTAGAGAACACAATTCAAGCTCTCTGAGTCTTCCCCCACAAAAGAGTCCATCATTAAGTTTGAGGTGTTCAAGATACTACCCTTTTCCCTCCCCCTACCCAGTTCTAAAATATTTCACTTGAAAAGTCAGTAGCGGGAATGGCTGGTATCTGTTTTACTGCCATCTCAGTCCAAACTGAGGGAGAAATAGTTCTGTTTTATCTTCATAGATTGTGTTATATCTTTCAGTTTTATAAGGATTTCATAAGGATTTTCGTGAGAGGATTTTCATTGGCTATAACATACATTCACAGATATTTGTGAAGCACTTTCTATTATTCCAAGAACTCTCAAAGGTAACAAGGATGATAACATGACTAAAACCAGATTCCTATGCCATTATTTTCATGATGAAGGCAAAATAAATAACAGAATAATAATCTAACTCTGAAATACTGTTCTTATACCATTTAATAACCTTTAAAATTTCAAGACTATTTAACAATAACTTCTATCAGGAAAAAATAGCAAAGAAACACCAGTATAATATTGTTCTTTTGTGTTTCATCTGATACCTGCTTCCATACACTGATTCCCATTTTCTAGAGTTAATGACCAAAAAAATAAGCATTCTTTATAAACCCTCTAATTAGGACACTCTCTCTTTAGTATCTTTTAAAAAAGTTTTTAGTTAATTAATTTTATAGGAATAATGGATAGACATTAGTTTCAATTGTGAAGCATAATGATTCAATATTTATATACACTGTGAAATAATCACCATAAGAAGTCTTACTAAGATCCATCGCCATACATAGTTACAATGTTTTTCTTGTGATGAAGCTTTTTAAGATCTACTCTCTTAGCAACTTTCAAATCTGCAACCCAGTATTGCTAACTATAGTTATGATATTATATACTACATCCCAATGACATTTATTCTATAACTAGGAATCGGGACCTTTAGACTCCCTTCTCTCTTGTTCTGGGCTTCCCTTGTGGCTCAGCAGGTAAAGCATCTGCCTGCAATGCAGGAGACCTAGGGGGTTTGATCCCTGGGTTGGGAAGATGCCTGGAGAAAGGAAAACCTCCCCACTCCAATATTCTGGCCTGGAGAATTCCGTGGATTGTCTAGTCCATGCGGGTCGGACATGACTGAGTGACTTTCACTTTACTTCACTTCTCTCTTGTTCTAATATATACATTTTCATGATTCCTCTCTTCAGAATTCTTAGGAGATGAGTGCTTGGACATACTTAATGTAATTCTGGGCTTCCTTTGGCTTCCCTGATGGCACGGTTGGTAAAGAATCCACCTGGGAAACAGGAGACCCTATTGATTCCTGGTTTGGGAAGATCCGCTGAAAAAGAGATAGGCTACCCACTCAGTATTCTTGGGCTTCCCTTGTGGTTCAGCTGGTAAAGAATTTGCCTGCAATGCAGGATACCTGGGTTTGATCCCTGGGTTGAGAAGATCCTTTGTAGAAGGGAAAGGCTACTATATAGTTCATGGAGTCCCAAAAAGTTGGTCATGACTGAGCAACTTTCACTTTCAACATAATTCTGATACCTTGTCCCTTATTCACTTCTTTGGTATGACAGTGAACAGCTACCTACATGTTCCAAATCTGCAGAATTTCTGGACATCACAGAACAAGGATACTATCTTAAAATCCAGATTTTCTCCATGACTTTTCCTAAGCTTCTCCCACCCAAATAGGCACACTGTTTCACAAGCACACATTCTATGCATGGTGATAAAATGAAGCCCAAACCACTTTCTTTCTCAGAACAATCACAAACTTAGATATTCATATTCTCTTGTACTGGTAGGCAGATGAGAAACAAATGCTTCAAGGTAGCAATATATGAGGTCTTTGTGTAGTTCTTGTGCAGATTTAAGCTGCTAGCTTTAGGAAGTTAATTTGGGAAGCAGACATTGAGGAAAGTTCCGAGAAGGCAGTGATCTTGAAGAAAGGCTTTAATGTGATAATTCAACATTCAGAAAACAAAGATCATGGCATCTGGTCCCATCACTTCATGGCAAATAGATGGGGAAACAATGGAAACAGTGACCAGCTTTATTTTCTTGGGTGCCAAATTCACTGCAGATGGTGACAGCAGCCATGAAATTAAAAGAGGCTTGTTCCTTGGAAGAAAAGCTATGACAAACCAAGACAGCATATTAAAAAAGCAGATAAATTACCGACAGAGGTCTGTCTAGTCAAAGCTATGGTTTTTCCAGTAGTCATGTATGGATGTGAGAGTTGGACCATAAAGAAAGCTGGGCACTGAAGAATTGACGCTTTTGTACTGTGGTGTTGGGGAGGACTCTTGAGAGTCCCTTGGAGTGCAAGGAGATAAAACCAGTCAATTCTAAAGGAAATCAGTCCTGAGTATTCATTGGAAGGACTGATGTTGAAGCTAAAGCCACCTGATGGGAAGAGCTGACTCGTTAGAAAAGACCCTGATGCTAGAAAAAACTGAAAGCAGAAGGAGAAGCAGAGGACAGAGGCTGAGATGGTTGGATGGCATCACTGATTCTATAGACATGGATTTGAGCAAGCTCTGGGAGATGGTGAAGGACAGGGATGCTTGCTATGCTGCAGTCCATGGGGTCACAAAGAGTCAGATACGACTGAGTGACTGAACAACAACAACATTTAGTTGAAGAAAAAGGCAAAAATAAGTTATGCAAGTAGGGTGGAGTGTGTTTGGCAGAAGTAAGTTTAATAAACTCAAACATTTTATTAAAGTCTCTAGCCCATGTTTACGTGTATTTTTATGTTTTGACAAGTGCAATCAAGTTACCTCTGTGGTGTTTAAATTGTTTCTGCTTATTATGTATACCATTGTACAAATGGAACTACAGCTTAGCTTAGAAAAGCCACTTAGGGGCTATTATGTTTTTAAAAATGCATTTAATATTTAATGAACATTAGTTTCCTCATAGTTACAGGGATTTAATAAGAAATGAATATTATGTTGCAATGTAAACCATTATGTATTAGAGAAATATAAACAATGAAGCAGAAGACAGAAAGTAAACACAAGATACTTTATTCTAAGGATTCCAAATCCAAAGGTAATATTTGTTATAAAGAGTTACAGATGAACAGACACTGATTTTTTGTTTCAGATGCTTTGATTCTGTCTTTTAGGGCAACATAGACTTTCTTCAGTGAAAATCCCTTTGTAAATTATTAAGTTTTAACCAGTTACCAAATAAAGAGAAGCCTTGTATTCACAGCTTTCATAGTATCAGATGGTTTCATCAGAATGGGCCTGCCTTTCATAACAGTTGAGCTTAGTAAGGAAAGCTAGTCTATAAGAAGAAACACATTTGAATCTCTTTAAGAAAAAAAAAAATTACATTTGATATCTATTAAAATGGATATGTCTTCTTCACTTCTTCACTAAAAGGCACCAAAGTCAAAATAAAGAATAAAATAGTAGCTAAATAATAGTACAATAAAATCTCTAAACAAACTGTATGCATTTGCACCAATTCCCTATTTCACTGGTGTTTGTCCACAGACAAATTATTTATAATTGCCAAGTCATACTTCCTCATTTCCAAAATGGTGAATGTGAGAGAATGTATTGTATTGATTTATGAAACATAAAAGAGCAGTTAATGCAAAAACTAGCACATTACATAGAACATAAGAAATTCTCAATAAATGTTTTGGCTCTTATTATAAAGATCAGTACGTGGTGGTCAGTAAAGAAGATATATATTTAAAATAGAATCAGTAATCATTATCTCTCATGTTTCCAAAAATTTGTCCCAGGTACAAAAGGTGACTTTTTATTATGTCATGTTTTTTAACTGGAACGCCATCTGTAAGTCTGCTATAAGAAAATAAGATATTCATAATTTTATAGACAATGCAAAACAGCATAATTAAGAAAATAGTTCATATTTGTTTTAAAACAAATCTCATTTCCAGTACTATAATAAAGTCCTTTTACAAATAGCATCAGGACCAAAAATAAATTTATAAAACTAATTGAAGTCATACAAGCTGAGCTAATGAGTGTCATTTGGGTCAGATTCTCAAATTACAAATAAATGTTATCATTTATCAACTGAACACTTTCCTCAATAAATCCTTGCACTGCTTTTCTTACTTCTCAGGCACATGGGTTGAGATTTCCTTGTGATTTAGTAAACCGCATGTGACTGTGTCTGATCTCTCACCTAGTGGAAAAGTTTACCTTCAAATAGCAGCTAATTCAAATATTGGATAATGCAAAATGCAATCTGGAGGGAGATAATACTTTGATTATACTAACACAATCATTTTTCTTCTCCCTCAAATAGCTGTACCACAGGAAAAGTGTGTGACTGCATGGAGAAACTCTCGGTGCACCTACAACAGGAAGCATTTATCTGTGTTCTGCTGACAAGGACAACCCTCAGTATGGATAGCAAGTTTTCTTCTCTGTTCACTCATGGGATGCTTACGTGGACAATTCCCTTGAAATTCAGCTTGATTTATGACTAATCTTCCCTGCTCTACTGAGCCAAAAAATTCAGAGTATTAACATTTGGAATACATGTAGAGATAACATCAACCTCCCCCTGCAAAATAAAAAGAGTCAAGCAAAAATTATTTCCATAGGGATATATGTCTCTAGTGGTAAAGAACCCACCTGCCAGTGTAGGAGACAAAAGAGATGCAGGTTCTATTGCTGGGTCAGGAAGATGATCTGGAGGAGGAAATGGCAACCAACTTCAGTATTGCTTGGAGAATCCGTAGATGGAGGAGCCTGGCAGGCTGCAGTCCACAGGTACAAAAGGTGATGAGTCAGACACGACTGCAGTGATTTAAGCATGTTGGCACACAATGTAGCGTTAGCTACAGAGTTCAGTGATACAAGATTTCTCAAATGAAAATGAGAATAACAGCATTTCTGTGGTCCTAGGGATGAACTTTTTTCTGGAACATGTGTTTTGCACTATATGAAGGGAGTAAGGATCTACGATTCACTTAGCTTCATTTGATTTTTATCCCTGAAGCTCCTTTTGTTCAGATCGTCTCATCATTTGTTTGATTATATTTAAACATGTATTTCATGTGTTACTGTAAACCTCCATTCCTTCTCAAACAAGTCATTTAATATATGAATAAATAATTATTGATGAATAATGAACTAAGAAATTGTGCTAAGTGAATGCATGACTGGCAGAATAAAAGAAAATAAAATGTTTTAGTTCACTAATGGTTTCCTGATAGATGGGATAAAAATGAGAGGATTGAGGTTTCACTAGGAAAGTGGTATAAAATAGGGTAGAAATATTTGCCCTAAAAAGTGAGTCATCGCCTTCAAAATTCTCAAGAGACTATTACTGACTTTCATGCATATTTCTTTATTCCTCATTTTTTTTTTTAGCAATAGGCTTCTTTCCTACTTCTCACTTCCCCCTCTTCATTCTGAGATTTTCATGTTAATTGACAGATTATTAAGAATTACTAGTTTAAATACCCATCATAGTAAGATGATGAGTTTAGCTATGAGTTTAGCTCTCACTCCTGATATATATTAAGGGATGGAAAGAAATTTGTAGGATAGCTAAGTAGTGAAAAGAGGGGGGAAAAAAAGGAAAAAAATGAGACAAAGAAAAACTAGTGGTAAAACTGGGATGAATAGGGGGTTGAAAAGGAAACCAATTACTCATTGAAGATGCCAGAAGAAGAAGTGTGACATAAATTCATAACTTCTCAGCATCAAGTTGAATAATGACACAGATATGGGAAATGAAAAGAAAAAGGTGCATGCAAGGTTCTTCTATTTATACTTGATTGAGATATGAAAAGAAAATGAGGGAAGGGATTACTAAAGAAAAATGTCAGACAGTTAAGCAATTTTAGGAATGATTCATTTTAAGATATAGCCATCAATTATTTATAAGGGTTAATAAATAGATTTATAAGCAAGAGGTACATGGAATCTAGAAATACATAAATGCCCTACAAATTATTTACAACCCCGACAAGTCATAACACATGAACTACTGCTGAAAACACCATTTACTTGACTTTAAAATTTGCACCATAAACTACAAATGGACCGGTTATGGAGCATCAGCCATTTGTAATGTGCTGTGCCATATTTAACACCAACTAAATGTCTTTTCACTAGCTGGTGACCAGTTGGACTAATTTAATAAGAATTCCTAGTGCCTAAAGATTTATCTGTAAGTAAAATGACCATTACTATTTAATGGTCTTGATATCAAAGATGTAATTCTCATACAGAATATCACACACTGAATTTAGTGGACAGTTTATTACCAAGAATCCAAAATTTAAAAAAATAAAAACAATTGTAAGAAAAAAGTTATATCATCTGCTTACTTTATCTCCTTTGGTCTTCAGCTTTTCAAATTTACTTCTTCCCTTTTATTTTCAGATTTAGGTCATCTCTTAATATTGCTTGCTTTTGTGCATCCTCCCTTATTCTTTGTACCTCTTTTGTTTATATTCTCTAATCATTCCCCAGTGAGCTCTTGGTTTCCAAAGGGAGATGTATTTCTATTAGGCATGGCAGTAAGAAAGTGGAAATATTCCATAGTTATTCTGCTTTATGAATGAATAGCTGAAATCACCAGAGTCCCTGTCATAACTTCAGAGATTCCATTGTCAGGATTCTCAGTCTGACTTGTGCCTTATCATATCTTTGCTGATTATGAACTCCTCTCCCCCAACTGTAATGTCTAGAAATGCACAATAGTTTGAGAGAGATACCTACACTTGTTCTGTGTTTTACTGGAAGATATCATAAAGATTCGGAGCCTGATAATAATCTGTCTTTAAAATGCCATGGCATCCCATTCTCTCTCTATTTTGCTTTGTATTCATCAGCATAGACTAAGGTTAAGCTCTGGAAACAAATAAAAACATTCAAAGTTGCTGAACCATATACAAGCTTGTGTGCATGAAAAGTTGCTTCAGTCATGTCTGATTCTTTGCGACCCCAAGGACTGTGGCCTGACAGACTCCTCTGTCCATGGGATTCTCCAGGCAAGAATACTGGAGTGGGTTGCCATGCCCTCCTCCAGGGGATCTTCCTAATCCAGGGATCAAACCCGCATCTCTTACGTCTCCTGCATTGTTACCACTAGTGACATCTGGGAAGCCCTATATACAAGGTTGCTGCTACTTCTGCCAAGTCACTTCAGTCGTGTCCAACTCTGTGCGATCCCATACACAGCAGCCCCCCCCCCCCCGGCTCCCCCATCCCTGGGATTCTCCAGGCAAGAACACTGGAGTGGGTTGCCATTTCCTTCTCCAATGCATGAAAGTGAAAAGTGAAAGTGAAGTCTCTCAGTTGTGTCTGACCCTCAGCAACCCCATGGACTGCAGCATTCCAGGTTCCTCCATCCATGGGGTTTTCCAGGCAAGAGTACTGGAGTGGGGTGCCATTGGCTTCTCCAATATACAAGGTTATTTCTCATCAGTTCTACATATCAAATATCTGCTGTCCCAGGGCTCTGCTCTTTAGATTCACTCAGGTCCCCAGGCTGGAGGAGTCCCCTACCTAACACAGGCTTCCGAGATGCTGGGAAGGAGAAGATAACCTAGCACAGAGAAGAAGCTTCTAGCTTCATTAGTTTCTGTTTGTATTCACTGTAATGCTTTCCTCCACACTTGTCATTTTAACTTAATTTTGCATATATACAATATTCATGCAGTTGAAAAGTAAAATCTGTATAAAGCAAGATATACTCAGAGAAACCCCTACACGCTGCAGTTACTCATTTTCATTAGTTTCTAATTTATCCTTCTTGCATTTCTTCTTTTGCAAAAAATAACCTCCTCTCTTTCAGGGAGCACAGTGTAACTCATCTTATTTTCTTTTTCCTCTTAACTTATGTGGGATGTTTGTTGTTGTTTAGTTGGTCAGTCATGTCTGACTCTTTTGCAATTCCATGGACTGTAGCTCACCAAGCTCCGCTGTCCATGGGATTTTTCAGGCAAGAATACTGGTATGGGTTGCCATTTCCTTCTCCAGGGGATCTTTTCGAGCCAGGGACTGAACCTGTGTCTCTGGCACTGCAAGCAGATTCTTTACTTTTGACCCACCTGGGAAGCATGTGGGATATTGCAGCATAACAATGTGTAGCATTCTTCCTCATTCCATTTCCGTAGTTGTACAGCTCTGCACTGTGAGAATGCACAGTGTCTTATTCAACTGATCTCTTCTGTAAGATGATGTAAACTGTTTCCAACATTTCATTGGTATAATAAAGCTACAGTGACTCTCCTGTGCATATTTGTTTCCTTATTGCTGGAGGTAAATCTTTAGGATAAGCTCCTGTAAGTGGGATGATTGAGTCAAAGGGTAAGTACGTATGCAGTTTGAATAGATCTTGCCACGTTCTTCCTCCCAGGGGTCATGTTTTGTTCAGTCATTAAGTCATGTCCAACTATTTGAGACTTCATAGACTGCAGCACGCTAGGCTTCCCTATCCTTCACTATCTCCCAGAATTTTCTCAAACTCATGTCCATTGAGTCTATGATGCTATCCAACCATCTCCTGCATTTGTACAATGGAAGAGGTTCCCCACAGTTTGTCCTCAGTTTCTCTAACAGTTCTACCAGAACCCACAACTGTTAACTTCTTGGTAACTGGAGAAATGCTTTTATTATCATTCTACTCATTGTACATTTCTTGAGTATTTTTTTTAACATTGTTTCATCTGTTTAAGGAATATTTCTTTATTTTTCTGTAAATTCTCTATTCATGTCATTAGCTCATTTTTCAAAAGTGTTTTGTTATATTCCCTCAAGACTACACTCCTGTATACATTAGGGATATTAATCCTTTATCTTTGATATACATTCAAAGACTTTCTTCTAATGTGTTATCTGCCTTCAGACTTTGCTTATGGTATGGTTTTATTAGCCAAAAAAATTTTTTTCTTCACTTTTAGCTTGTAATTTTTTTTCTTTTATTTCTCCTTAAATATGACATAGAAATATTCCCACCAACACCACAGTTATAAAATGAGTCACACTTATTTTCTTCTAGTGTTTTTGTGATTCCATTATTTTTACATTTGCATCATTTCTGTCTCTCTTTCTCTTCTAATTTAACCCTAATTCCCCTCTCTAATAATCCTTTTATTTAAAGATCAGTTAGGATCATTAAAGAAGTTAAATAGTTTGTTTCATTAATGTAATTTTCCTTATATTTTTTCTTCCCTATTATTTTTTGCTTTGGGAATAAAAAACTGAAAGATTTCAGTGGCATAAACAACAAAAATTCATGCTCATTCATGTTAAGTGCTGGTGCTGAATCACTATGGTTCAGTGTAGCTAGACTACAGGTAGACTGGGTTTCTGCTCCTCATCCTTTTCATTCCAAGATCCAGACAGAGAAAGAAATAGATGCATATCCCTTTATGACAGGCAAAAAGCAGAAACAAGAGAGCACTAGCTAAACCATGCAATCATATTAAACTTCTACCCAAATGCCAAAACTCAGCCAAAAACCTGTCACTCTTCCAATCTCAAATTCAATGAGACAAGTAAGTCATTTAACTGTTGGCAGGAAAGTAGAGTCATGTAAGAGGGAAGGTGAAAATAGTTGGGAAAAATAATGTTGTGTATGACTTCTATATATGACTAGAAAAAGTCAATCTTCACCACAATTCCCAAAAAGGGTAGTACCAAAGAATGTGTTACCCATTGGACAATTACACTCATTGCCCATGCTAGTAAGTTCATGCTTAAAATCTTGCAGGCTAGGTAGGCATTAGCATTATGAAAACCAGGAACTTCCAGATGTCCAAGCTGGGTTTAGAAAAGGAAGAGGAACTATAGATCAGATTGCCAGCATTCACAGGATTATAGAGAAAACAAGGTAATTTAAGAAAAACATGTATCTCTGTTTCATCGACTATGCTAAAGCCTTTAACTGTGTGGATCATAACAAACTGTGGAAAGCTCTTAGAGAGATGGGACTACCAGAGCATCTTACCTGTCTCTTGAGAAACCTGTATGCAGGTCAATAAGCAACAGTTAGAAACCTGAATGGAACAACTGATTGGTTCAGGATTGAAAAAAGAGTATGACAGGGCTGTCTGCTGTCACCCTGTTTGTTTAACCTATATGCTGAGCACATTATGAGAAATGCAGGGTTGGATGAATTACAAGGTGGAATCAAGATAGGTGGGAGAAACATCAACAACCTCAGATATGCAGGTGATACCACCCTAGAGGCAGAAAGCAAAGAGGAGTGAAAGAGCTTCTTGATGAGGGTGAAGGAGGAGAGTTAAAGAGCTGGCTTAAGATTAAATATTAAAAAAAAAAAAAAAAAAAAAACTAAGATCATGGCATTGACTTCATTCAGTTCAGTTCAGTTCAGTTCAGTCGCTCAGTTGTGTCCGACTCTTTGCGACCCCAAGAACTGCAGCACACCAGGCCTCCCTGTCCATCACTAACTCCCAGAGTTCACTCAGACTCACGTCCATTGAGTCAGTAATGCCATCCAGCCATCTCATCCTCTGTCGTCCCCTTCTCCTCCTGCCCCCAATCCCTCCCAGCATCAGAGTCTTTTCCAATGAGTCAACTCTTCGCATCAGGTGACCAAAGTACTGGAGTTTCAGCTTTAGCGTCATTCCTTCCAAAGAAATCCCAGGGCTGATCTCCTTCAGAATGGACTGGTTGGATCTCCTTGCAGTCTAAGGGACTCTCAAGAGTCTTTTCCAACACCACAGTTCAAAAGCATCAATTCTTCAGCACTCAGCCTTCTTCACAGTCCAACTCTCACATCCATACATGACCACTGGAAAAACCATAGCCTTGACTAGATGGACCTTAGTCGGCAAAGTATTATCTCTGCTTTTGAATATGCTATCTAGGTTACTGCATGGCAAATAGAAGAGGAAAACGTGGAAGTAATGACAGATTTCCTCTTCTGGGACTCCAAAATCACTGTGGATGGTGATTGCAGCCATGAAATCAGAAGATGATTGCTTCTTGGCAGGAAAGTAATGACAAATCTAGACAGTGTGTTGAAAACAGAGACAATACTCTGCCGACAAAGGTCCGTGTAGTCAAGGCCTTCCCAGTGGTCACAAACAGTTGTGACAGTTGGACCATAAAGAAGGCAGAATGCCAAAGGATTGATGCCTTCAAACTGGGGTTCTGGAGAGGACTCCTGAAAGTCCTTTGGACTCAGCAAGGAGATCAAACTAGTCAATTTTTTTTTAATTTATTTTTTATTTTACTTTACAATTCTGTATTGGTTTTGCCATACATTGACATGAATCCACCACGGGTGTACATGCATTTTAAATGAGATCAACCTTGAATACTCACTGGAAGGGCTGATGCTGAAGCTGAAGCTCTTGGATTTTGGTCATTTGATACAAACAGACGACTCAGTGGAAAAGTCCTTGATGTTGGGAAAGACTGAGGACAGAAGGAGAAGAGGGCATCAGAGGATGAGATGGCTGGATGACATCAACAATGCAATGAACATGAACTTGGGCAGACTCCAGGAGATGGTGAGGGACAAGGAGGCCTAGAGGGCAGCATTCCATAGTATAGCAAAGAGTCAAACACAACTGGGTGATTGAACAACAACATAACTTCTATACAGTTTACTATTAAAATGGTGGTGGTTTAGTTGCTAAGGCATGTCCAGTTCGTGTGACCACATGGACTGTAGCCTGCCAGGTTCCTCTGTCCATGGGATTCTCTAGGCAGGAAGAACACTGGAGTGGGTTGCCATTTCTTTCTCCAGGGGATCTTCTTGACCCAAGAATTGAACTTGGGTCTCCTGTATTGCAGGCAGATTCTTTACTGTCTGAGCTATGAGAGAAGCCCCTATATTAAAATAGAGATGTTTTTAAATATATTATTTTAATAATGTCTTAATTACAAATAAAAAATAACCTTAGAAAATTTGGAGAATATTTTTAAAAATCAAATCAGAAAGGAAGTATTATGAATAAACCTAACATCTAGGGATAAAGACTATTAATGTTTTACATATCTCCAGGAATTAAAATCACAAAAAGTATTCAAATTTTTATCTATTTTTCCAATGCCATTAATAGTATGCACAATAAAATTTTCTTTCAGCAAAGGAGACTATGTTTATGTATAGCACGGATATTATACTAAAAATATACTGACTTTAGGTTTGTAAAACATGCTGACATTTATTTATTTTTATCTTATCTTGAGTCTTTTATTTTTTTAATATAAATTTATTTATTTTAATTGGAGGTTAATTACTTTACAATATTGTATTGGTTTTGCCATACACCAACATGAATCCACCACGGGTATACACATGTTCATCATCCTGAACCCGCCTCCCACCTCTCTCCCCGTACCATCCCTCTGGGTCATCCCAGTGCACCAGCCCCAAGCATCCTGTATCCTGGATCGAACCTGGACTGGTGATTCGTTTCATATATGATATTATACATGTTTCAATGCCATTCTCCCAAATCAACCCTCTCCCACAGAGTCCAAAAGACCGTTCTATATATTTGTGTCTCTTTTGCTGTCTCGCATACAGGGTTATTACCATCTTTCTAAATTCCATATATATGCGTTAGTATACTGTATTGGTGATTTTCTTCCTGGCTTACTTCAATCTGAGTCTTTTAAACTACTATTTCTGTTCTTTTAAATCAAGCTACAGACAGGGACTTTTAAATCAGAGTTCATTTATTTCCTATACAAGTCATCCAATTAAAGGACCTTTACCAAGGTTGTTAGATTTTCAAATTTACATAATTTGACAGTTGGCTCATTTGATAGGCCTTACTTTTCAGATGTCAGCTTGCTAGTTGTCTATTTTATTGTTTTACAATTATACTTATCCTGCTGAAAACAGCAGAAAAAAATGATTCCAAAATCTTAGTCTGAATATGAGGTGGTAAGACAAACAAACTTCACTAGACTCCACCTTTCCTGAGGACAGGCTCATTGTATCCTAAAAATTTCTGATAGACAATAAAAGTTGAATGAATTTTCAAAGGATGAACTGATGAGTAGTGTCTCTTTCTCCTTGTCTCACTCAGACTGATCAAGGAAAAATTCAGTTTCATACAGTTCACAGGCCTGTTCTGGGGAATATCTGACCTTTTCAACAAATATGATTTGAGAATGTTTTATGTGACAGTCACTGTGTTATGTGTTAGGGTTAAATCAATGGGTAAAATAGTACCCCTGCTCTTGGCAGCAAGGAATTTTCAGCTGGTTCTGGGCAAGTGCCTTGAATGTACTGATATTAGCAATATACATTTGGATGCAAGACTTAAATAGGTTAGGCTAAACCCAGAGGTTCTCACTCCTGAAAGCACATTAGAATATCCTGCATAGATTTTTACAGTTTCAATACCTGGGGCCCACCTAAGGAAATTCTAATTTAGCCTTGGATAGGGATTATATATAAATGATTTTAAAAGATCCCTAGGTAATTCTAACTTACAACCTTGGTTTCAAAATCAACAGCCTATTATTTCAGTACTTTGCTGTTATAAATGTGGTTCTTGGACCAGCATCATTTTTTTTTTCCACATAAGAAGTTGCTAGAAAGGCAGAATCTTAGCACTCATCTCTTACTTACTGTATCAGAATCAACATTTTGACAAGATCTTCCAGGTAATTAATATGCATTAAAATTGAAGTGCTACCTTCAGTGTATAAGGTATTATGACAAAATTATGTCTCTGGATGGTTGAGAGAAAAGAGAGGTGTTTCACTAACTATGCCAGGAATTTTCCTGGGAAATGCAAAATGTATCCACAGTCTATGCTGCAGGCTGAGGTCAGTCACAATCATCAATGAGATCTTGTCTGTAGGCTTAACACGCTTTTCTAAGTTTGTTCATGTTGAAGCTGGCCAGAGGAGATTATTTTAAACATTTACACAAAACAATATAGATAGACCAGGATAAACATGAATTCAAAAGCTTCTTAGGAAAGCTCAAAGATCTCATCTTTCCCATTCTCTTGTTTTCCTCTATTCCTTTGCATTGATCACTTAGGAATGTTTTCTTATCTCTCCTTGCTATTCTTTGGAACTCTGCATTCAGATGGGTATATCTTTCCTTTTCTCTTTTTCCTTTCCCTTCTCTTCTTTTCTCAGCTATTTGTAAAGCCTCCTTATGCCAGGGGCCACCACGGGAGATCCCACCCATGACAAGGTCATGTGGAAG
Source organism: Oryx dammah (assembly GCF_014754425.2). Classification (NCBI taxonomy): domain Eukaryota; kingdom Metazoa; phylum Chordata; class Mammalia; order Artiodactyla; family Bovidae; genus Oryx; species Oryx dammah. Next base: position 78,854,316 of record NW_024070211.1, read on the forward strand.
AGAACTGTTAAGCAAGGCTTCAGAACTCAACGGGCTCCCTAGGCTTTCTCGAGCATCTACCCCCAAAACCAGAATCTGTCTGTTTTACTACTTCATGACTTTCACCAGCTCCTCTGACATTAACAGGGGGCTAACCCTGATCATCTTTCTCTGGAGAAAATTAACTTAGGGCTATAGCTAATAAGTCTCCTGGACACGAGGGGAATATTTCCAATCAAACCCCGCCCTGTTAGCATTCTAGCTTGCTTGGCAGGTATATCCAGACTCTTGCAGCTACACATATGATTATTTACAGCCTCCCAACTGTGAGAGGCATGGAAAGCCTAAAACATAGAGCCTTTCAAAGAGTTAAAAGTTATTAGAGTAGTGTTAATGTAGGATTCCATTATTTGGCCAAATGCTTGTTGCTAAGTTCCCATATCTCTTATCCACTGTGCACCTGGGAGTGCATTAGTTAACATAGTTGGAAAGTAAGAAAAACAAGTGTAGCCTTGAAATTAACCACATCAGACTTTTGAGCTAATTGGTTCTTTCTTATAACTCACTGCACCTTTACTCCATGAGAAATGTAACTTGTTTAATACTTTTTGAGGCTGACATAGATTAGAAATATAAGAAAAAACATTTCAAGGGAAAATAAGTTTTCTGGTTGAGAAGCCTTTATCAAAAGAGAGTCATAATATGTTCACAGGCCTCCAAGGACAGAAGATAATGTACACAATATTGTTTATGGGAAAGGTTTGCAGAAAAAAATCCCTGTTTTGATAAAGACAAAACAGATGTAATGTTTGGGCTGACTCTGTATGACTTTGCATCTTTCATTTCCCTCTATGTACAAGTAAAGGTATAAAAGACCCTTTTAAAAATAAAAACAATGGGCCTCGCTTGAAGAAGCTTGGTCACCCCGTGTTTTCTTTTTTCTCTTTTTTTCTCTCTTACTTTCTTTTTTCAGGCTGATCCCTTAGAGCATAGAGGCTCCCTGCGTTCACTTATTTGCCCGGGTTTCTAAGACCTGAACAGGAAGACGTTCTGCGTCTTCACTCCCTTGGGAGACTGGGAAGGCACCTGTGGCCTCCGTGAACAGGGCAAACTTCTTGTCTCAAAGTTTTATTGGCTTTCTATGTAAACCAAGGAATATCAGCCTCTTTCTCTCCTCTATTTTCTTATCTACAATATTCTTTCCTCATCTCTCTCTAAATCATCCTCTGATGCCATTTTTCCTTCAGTTTCCCCTGGATCCTGCGGGGGCTGGACCCCGGCATCCTCAGACAACCATTTTGCCTTTTTTTTTTTTTTTTTTTTTGCATTTCTTTATATAGGGGATGGTTTTGATCACTACCTCCTGAACAATGTCAGGAACCTCTGTCCATAGTACTTCAGGCACTCTGTCTTATCAGATCTAATCCCTTGAATCTATTTGTCACTTTCATGGTAAAGGATTTGATTTAGATAATACTTGAACGATCTAGTGGTTTTCCCTACTTTCTTCAATTTAAGTCTGAATTTTGCAATAAGGAGTTCATGATCTGAGCCACAGTCAGCTCCTGGTCTTGTTTTTGCTGACTATATAGAGCTTTTCCATCTTCGGCTGCAAAGAATATAATCAATCTGATTTCGGTATTGACCATCTGGTGATGTCCATCTGTACAGTCATCTCTTGTGTTGTTGGAAGAGGGTGTTTGCCAAGACCAGTGTGTTCTCTTGGCAAAACCCTGTCAGTCTTTGCACTGCTTCATTTTGTACTCCATGGCCAAACTTGCCTGTTACTCCAGGTATCTCTTGACTTCATACTTTTTCATTCCAGTCTCCTATAATCAAAAGGACAACTATTTTTGGTGGTAGTTCCAGAAAAGGTCTTGTAGGTCATCACAGAGCCTTTCAACTTCAGCTTCTTTAGCATTAGAGATTTGGGCATAGGATTGGAGTACTGCGATATTGAATGGTTTGCCTTGGAAACAAACAGAGATCATTCTGTTGTTTTTGAGATTGCACCCAAGTACTGCATTTTGGACTCATTGTTGACTATGAGGACTACTTCAGTTCTTCTAAGGGATGCTTGCCCAAAGAAGTGGATATAATGGTCATCTGAATTAAATTCACCCATTCCAGCCCATTTTAGTTCACTGATTCCTAAAACGTCGATGTTTACTCTTGCCATGCCCTGTTTGACCACTTCCAATTTACCGTGATGGATGGACCTAATATTCCAGGTTCTTATGCAATACTGTTCTTTATAGCATCAGACTTTACTTCCATCACCAGTCACAGCCACAACTTGGCATTGTTTTCAATTTGGCTCCATATCTTCATTCTTTCTGGAGTTACTTCTCCACTCTTCTCCAGTAGCATATTGGGAACCTACCGACCTGGGGAGTTAATTTTTCAGTGTCATATCTTTTCGCTTTTTTGTACTGTTCATGGGGTTCTCAAGGCAAGAATTCCAAAGGAAATCAGTCCTGAATATTCACTGAAAAGATTGATGCTGAGGATGAAACCAATACTTTGGCCACCTGATGCAAACAGCTGACTCCTTAGACTAAGACTCTGATGCTGCGAAAGATTGAAGGCAGGAGGAGAAGGGGATGACAGAAGATGAGATGGTTGGATGGCATCACTGACTCGATGGACATGAGTTTGAACAAGCTTCAGGAGTTGGTGATGGACAGGGAGGCCTGGCATGCTGTAGTCCATGGGGTTGCAAAGAACTGAACATGACTGAGTGACAGAACTGAACTGAACTGAAAGCACAGAGATGCAACTACTTAAGTGAATAGTTCAAAGATAACCCAAACCATGCCTGAAAAAATATGATATACAGCCCTAACAAGCAGAGAGAGTAGCAAAGTGTTGGCCAAAGATCTCAGATTTGATCTTAACCTGCAGGAGAAGTGTTTAGAAAAAGATATATTAGGATATAGTGGATTTAGCTTACAAGTGGCTTTGGTAAAGAAAATGTCTTGGTTATTTGTAAGTTTGGGTTTTTTGAGTCAATGTTTGTTCACTGCTTCTAAATCTTTATTTTATTTTTTATTGAAGGCTAATTGCTTTATGGAATTTTTTTGTTTTCTGTCAAACCTCAACATGAATCAGCCATGCTGGTGCTGCTGCTGCTAAGTCACTTCAGTAGTGTCCGACTCTGTGCAACCCCATAGATGGCAACCCACCAGGCTACCCTGTCCCTGGGATTCTCCAGGCAAGAACACTGAAGTGGGTTGCCATTGCCTTCTCCAATGCATGAAAGTGAAAAGTGAAAGTGAAGTCACTCAGTCGTGTCCGACTCTTTGTGACCCCATGGACAGCAGCCTACCAGGTTCCTCTGCCCATGGTATTTTCCAGGCAAGAGCACTGGAGTGGGTTGCCATTGCCTTCTCGGGAGTCAGCCATAGATATACATATATCCCCTCCCTTTTGAACCTCCCTCCCATCCCCCTCCTCATCCCACCCTTCTAGGTTGCTACAGAGCCCCTGTTTTAGTTTCCTGAACCATAAAGCAAATTTCCGTCGGCTATCTATTTTACATATGGTAATGTAAAGTTTCCATGTTACTCTTTCCATACATCTCACCCTCTCCTCCCCTCTCCTTATGTCCATAATCTATTTGCTATATCTATTTCTCCACTGCTTCCCTGTAACTAAATTCTTCTAGATTCCATATATATGTATCAGAATATGATATTTATCTTTCTCGTTCTGACTCACTTCATTCTATATAATAGGTTACAGGTTCATCCACCTCATCAGAACTGACTCAGATGTGTTCCTTTTTATGGCTGAGTAATTCGGTCTAGTCAAGGCAGTGGTTTTTCCAGTGGTCATGTATGGATGTGAGAGTTGGACTGTGAAGAAAGCTGAGCACCCAAGAATTGATGCTTTTGAACTGTGGTGTTGGAGAAGACTCTTGAGAGTCCCTTGGACTGCAAGGAGATCCAACCAGTCCATTCTGAAGGAGATCAGCCCTGGGATTTCTTTGGAAAGAATGATGCTAAAGCTGAAGCTCCAGTACTTTGGCCAGCTCATGCAGAGTTGACTCATTGAAAAAGACTCTGATGCTGAGATGGATTGGGGGCAGGAGGAGAAGGGGACGACAGAGGATGAGATGGCTGGATGGCATCACAGACTCGATGGACGTGAGTCTGAGTGAACTCCGGGAGTTCGTGATGGACAGGGAGGCCTGGCGTGCTGCAATTCATGACGTTGCAAAGAGTCGGACATGACTGAGTGACTGAACTGAACTGAACTGAATAATCCATTATGTATATATATCACAATTTCTTTATCCATTCATCTATTCATGCACATCTAGGTTGCTTCCATGTTCTAGCTATTGTAAATAGTGCTGCACTGAACAATAGGATACATGTGTGTTTTTCAACTTTTGTTTCCTCAGGGTACACACCTAGGAGTGGGATTGCCGGGTCATATGGTGGTTTTAGTCCTCGTTTTTTAAGGAATCTCCATCCCGTCCTCAATAGTGGCTGTCTCAATTTACATTCCCATCAACAGTGCAAGAGCGTTCCCTTTTCTACACACCCTCTTCAGCATTCACTGTTTGTAGACTTTTTGACAATGGCCATTCTGACTGGTGTGAAGTGATATCTCATTGTAGTTTTGATTTGCATTTCTCTCCTAATGAGCAGTGTTGAGCATCTTTTCATGTGTGTCAGCCATCTGTCTTCTTTGGAAAAATGTCTGTTTAGGTCTTTTCCTCACTTTTTGATTGTTTGTTTTTCTGGTATTGAGTTGTATGAGCTACTTGTGTATTTTGGAAATTAATCCTTTGTCAGGTGTTTCATTTGCTATTATTTTCTCCCATTCTGAGGGTTGTCTTTTCACCTTGCTTGTAGATTTCTTTGCTGTGCAAAAGCTTTTAAGTTTAATCAGGTCCCACTTGTTTACTTTTGTTTTTATTTCCATTTCTCTAGGAGATGGGTCATAGAGGATCTTGCTTTGATTTATGTCATTGAATGTTCTGCCTGTTTTTCCTAAGAGTTTTATAGTTTCTGGTCTTACATTTAGGTCTTTAATCCATTTTGAGTTTATCTTTGTGTATGGTGTTAGGAAGTTTTCTACTTTCATTCTTTTACATATAGCTATCCAGTTTTCCCAACACCATTTATTGAAGAGGCTGCCTTTGCCCAATTGTATATTCTTGCCTCCTTTGTCAAAATTAAGTTACCCATAGGTGCATGAGTTTATTTCTGGACTTTCTATTTTGTTCTATTTGTCTATATTTCTGTTTTTGTGCCAGTACCATACTGTCTTGATGACTGTAGCTTTGTTGTATGATCTGAAGTCAGGAAGGTTGATTCTTCCAGCTCCATTCTTCTTTCTCAAGATTGCTTTGGCTTCTCGGGGTCTTTTGTGTTTCCATACGAATTGTGCAGGGACTTCTCTGGTGGCTCAGATGGTAAAGCATCTGCCTACAATGAGGGAGGGTTGAGTTTGATCCCTAGATCAGGAAGATCCCCTGGAGAAAGAAATGGCAACCCATTCCAGTACACTTGCCTGAAAAATCCCATGGACAGAGGAGCCTGGTAAGCTACAGTCCATGGGGTTGCAAAGTCGGACAGGTCTGAGTGACTTCACTTTCACTTTCATGAATTGTGAAATCTTTTCTTTTAGTTCTATGAAAAATGCCATTGGTAATTTGATAGGGATCACACTGAATCTATAGATTGGGTTTGGTAGTATAGTCATTTTCACAATATTGATTCTTCATACCCAGGAACATGGAATATCTCTCCATTTATTTATGTCTCTTTGATTTCTTTCACTAGTGTCTTACAATTTTCTGTGTAGAGTTCTTTTGTCTCCTTAGGTAAGTTTATTCCTAGATATTTAATTCTTTTTGTTGCAATGGTGAATGTTACTGATTTCTTAATTCTCTGATTTTCCATTGTTAGGATATAGAAATGCAAGTGACTTCTGTGTACTGATTTTGTACCCTACAACTTCACTGATTAGCTCTAGTAATTTTCTGATACTATCTTTAGGGTTTTCTATGTATCATATCATGTCATCTGTAAACAGTGAGAGTTTTACTTATTCTTTTCTGATCTGGATTCCTTTTATTTCTTTGTCTTCTCTGATTGCTATAGCTAGGACTTCCATAACTATGTTGAATAATAGTGGTGAAAGTGGACACCCTTGTCTTGTTCCTGATCTTAGGGGGAATGCTTTCAGTTTTTCAGCATTAAGAATAATGTTTGCTGTAGGTTTATCACATATCATCTTTGCTATTGAGTTAAGTTCCTTATATGTCCATTTTTGAAAGAGTTTTAATGATAAATGGATGCTGAATTTTGTAAAAAGGTTTTTTCTGCATCTACGGAGATTATCATACGATTTTTATCTTTCCATTTGTTAATATGGTGTATCACATTGATTGATTTTCATATATTGAAGAATCCTTGTATTCCTGGAATAAACCTAACTTGATCATGGTGTATGAGCTTTGTGATGTGTTGCTGAATTCTCTTTGCTAAAACTTTGTTGAGGATTTTTGCATCTATGTTCATTAGTGATATTGGCATGTAGTTTTCTTTTTTCGTGTTGTCTTTTTCTGGTTTTGGTATCAGGGTGATGGTGGCCTCATAGAATGAGTTTAGAAGTGTTCCTTCTTCTGCAACTTTTTGAAAGAGTTTTAGAAAAATAGGCATTAGCTCCTCTCTAAATATTTAACAGAATTTTCCTGTGAAGCCATCTGGTCCTGGGCTTTTGTTTTGGGGGAGATTTTTTATTACAGCTTCAATTTCAGTGCTTGTAATTGAGTTGTTCATAATTTTTATTTCTTCCTGGTTCAGTCTTGGAAGATTGAACTTTTTTAAAGAATCTGTCCATTTCTTCCAGGTTGTCCATTTTATTGCCATATAGTTGTTCATAATAGTCTCTTATAATCCTTTGTATTTCTGCTCTGTCTGTTGTAACCTCTTTTTCATTTCTAATTTTGTTGATTTGATTCTTCTCTCTTTTTTTCTTGATGAGTCTGACTAAGGGTTTGTCAATTTTATTTATCTTCTCCAAGAACCAGCTTTTTTGTTTTATTAATGTTTACTACTGTTTCCTTCATTTCTATTCATTTATTTCTGCTTAGATCTTTATGTTTTTTTCCTTCTACTAATTTCAAGATTGTTTGTTCTTTTTTCTCCAGTTGTTTTAGGTGTAAAGTGTGGTTGTCTATTCGATGTTTTTCATGTTTCTTGAGGTAGGATTGTATTGCTATAAACGTCCCTATTTGAACTGCTTTTGCTGAATACCATAGGTTTTGAGTTGTCGTGTTTTCATTGTCATTTGTTTCTAGAATTGTTTTGATTTCCTTTTTTATTTCTTCAGTAACCTCTTGGTTATTTAGAAACATGTTGTTTAATCTATACGTATTTGTGTTTCTTACAGTTGCTTTCTTGTAATTGATATCTTGTCTCATAGTGTTGTGATCAGAAAAGACACTTGATATGATTTCAATTTTCTTAAATTTATTGAGGTTTGATTTGTGACCCAAGATGTGGTCTATCCTGGAGAATGTTCCATGTGCACTTGAGAAGGTGTATTCTTCTGCATTTAGATGGAATGTCCTGAAAATATCAATGAGATTCATCTCATCTAATGTATCATTTAAGATTTATGTTTCCTTATTAATTTTCTGTTTTGATGATATGTCCATTGGTGTGGGTGAGGTGTTAAAGTCTCCTACTATTATAGTGTTACTGCCAATTTCTCCTTTTATGTTTGTTACTGTCTCTTATGTATTTAGGTGCTCCTATGTTGGGTGCATAGATATTTACAATTGTTATGTCTTCCTCTTGGATCAATCCCTTGATCATTATGTAGTGTCCTTCCTTATCTATTGTAATCTTTATTTTAAGGTCTATTTTGTCTGATATGAGAATTGCTACTCCAACTTTCTTTTTACTTCCATTTGCATGGAATATATTTTTCCATCCTCTAACTTTCAGTCCACTTTTAGGTCTGAAGTGAGTTTCTTGTAGAGAGCATATATATAGGTCTTGTTTTTGTATCCATTCAGCCAGTCTGTATCTTTTGGTTGAAGCATTTAATCCACTTACATTTAAAGTAATTATTGATATATATGTTCTTATTGCCATTTTTTTAATTGTTTGGGGTTGATTTTGTACATATTTTTTCTTTGCTTGTATTTCTTGACTATATAAGTCCCTTTAGTATCTGTTGTGGGCTTTTCTGGTGGCTCAGATGGTAAAGCATTATCCTGCAATGCAGGAGATCCAGATTCGATCCCTGGGTTGGGAAGATCCCCTGAGAAGGAAATGGCAACCCACTCCAATAATCTTGTCTGGAAAATTCCATGGACAAAGGAGCCTGGTAGGCTACAGTCCATGGGGTTGCAAAGAGTCAGACACAACTGAGTGACTTTCCTTTCTCTCGTTCTTTCTTTCTAACATTTGTTATAAAGCTGGTTTGGCGAGACTGAATTCTCCTTACTGTTGCCTATCTGAAAAGCTCTTTATTTTACCATCAGTTTTGAATGAGATCCTTGCCAGGTAAAGTAATCTTGGTTGTAGATTTTTCCCTTTCAGTACTTTAAATATATCCTGCCATTCCCTTCTGGCCTGCAGAGTTTCTGCTGAGAGATCAGCTGTTATGCATATGGGGTTTCCCTTGTATGTTACTTGTTGCTTTTCCCTTGCTGCTTTTAGTATTCTTTCTTTGTATTTAGTCTTTGTTAGTTTGATTAGTTTGATTAGTATGTGTCTTTGTGTGTTTCTCTTTGAGTTTATCCTGTATGGGACTCTTCATGCCTCTTGGACTTGATTGCCTATTTCCTGTTCCATGTTGTGGAAATTTTCAACTATAATCTCTTCAAACGTTTTCTAATACCATTTCTTTTTGTCTTCTTCTTCATCTTCTTTTTTCTAGGACCCCTATAATTCAAATGTTGTGCTTGATATTGTCCCAGAGGTCTCTGAGACTATCCCCAGTTCTTTTCATTCTTTTTACTTTATTCTGCTCTTCAGAAGTTATTTCCAACATTTTATCTTCCAGCTCATTGATTTGTTCTTCTGCTTAAGATATTCTGCTAATGATTCCTTCTAGAGTATTTTTTTATTTCAGTAATTGTGAAGGTTGTCTCTGTATGTTTATTCTTTAATTCTTCTAGGTCTTTGTTAATTGAGTTTTGTATTTTCTCCATTTTGATTTCAAGATTTATGATCATCTTTACTATCATTATTCTGAATTATTTTTCAGGTGGTTTGCCTATTTCCTCTTCATTTATTTGGACGTCTGTGTTTCTAATTTGTTCATTCATTTGTGTAGTATTTCTCTGCCTTTTCATTGTTATTATTTTTTTTAACTTATTGTGTTTGAAGTCTCCTTTTCCCAGGCTTCAAGGTTAAATTCTTTCTTTCTTTGGTCTCTGTCCTGCCAAAATTGGTCCAGTGGTTTGTGTAAGCTTTGTATAAGGTGAGATTTGTGCTGAGTTTTGTTTTGTTTTGTTTTGTTTCTTTGTTTGTTTTTTCTCTGATGGGCAAGGCTGAGTGAGGTGGTAATCCTGTCTTCTGATGATTTGATTTGTATTTTTATTTTGTTTGGTGTTTAGATGAAATGTCCTGCACAGGGTGCTGTTGGTGGTTGGGTGATGCCAGGTCTTGTATCCAAGTGGTTTCCTTTGCATGAGTTCTCATTATTTGATACTTCCTAGGGTTAGTCCTCTTGTAGTCTAGGGTTGGAGTCAGTGTTCCCACTACAAAAGCTCAGAGCTTGATCTCTGGTCAGGAATGAAGATTCCACAAGTGGTTTGTTATGGCATTCAGATCAGATAAATTGCTCAGTCGTGTCTGACTCTTTGCAACCCCATGAATCACAGCATGCCAGGCCTCCTTGTCCATCACCATCTCCCAGAGTTCACTCAAACTCACGTCCATCAAGTCAGTGATGCCATCCAGCCATCTCATCCTCTGTCATCCACCTTTCTTCAGCTGAGGAAGCTGAAGTTGAACGATTCTATGAAGACCTACAAGACCTTTTAGAACTAACACCCAAAAAAGATGTCCTTTTCATTATAGGGGACTGGAATGCAAAAGTAGGAAGTCAAGAAACACCTGGAGTAACAGGCAAATTTGGCCTTGGAATATGCAATGAAGTAGGGAAAAGACTAATAGAGTTTTGCCAAGAAAATGCACTGGTCATAGCAAACACCTCTTCCAACAACACAAGAGAAGACTCTACACATGGACATCACTAGATGGTCAACACTGAGATCAGATTGATTGTATTCTTTGCAGCCAAAGATAGGGAAGCTCTATACAGTCAACAAAAACAAGACCAGGAGCTGACTGTGGCTCAGAACATGAACTCCTTATTGCTAAATTCAGACTGAAATTGAAGAAAGTAGAGAAAACTACTAGGCCATTTAGGTATTACCTAAATCAAATTCCTTATGATTATACAGTGGAAGTGAGAAATAGATTTAAGGAACTAGATCTGATAGTTAGAGTGCCTGATGATCTATGGATGGAGGTTTGTGACATTGTACAGGAGACAGGGATCAAGACTGTCCAATGGAAAAGAAATGCAAAAAAAAAAAAAAAAAAATTGGCTGTCTGGGGAGGCCTTGAGCGACTGAACTGAACTGAAGTTGCATGAGTCCTCACTATTTGATACTCCCTAGGGTTAGTTCTCTTGTAGTCTAGGGTTGGAGTCAGTGTTCCCACTACAAAGGCTCAGGGCTTGATCTCTGGTCAAGAATGAAGATTCCACAAGTGGTTTGTTATGGCATTCATATCAGATCAGATCAGTTGCTCAGTCGTGTCTGACTCTTTTGCGATCCCATGAATCACAAGTGCCAGGCCTTCCTGTCCATCACCATCTCCCAGAGTTCACTCAAACTCATGTCCATCGAGTCAGTGATGCCATCCAGCTATCTCATCCTCTGACATCCCCTTTTCCTCCTGCCTGCATTAAGTGAGATTAAAACAAATATCCCAAAACGAGAAACCAAAGATGAATCCCAGACAAATGGCAGTTAGAAAATCAGGCAAATAATTATTAAAATAATGGAATGTACATATATACATATACACCTGTGAACAAAGTGAAAACAGTCCTAAAATAAATAAATAAATAAATAAATAAATAAATAAAATACAGTAGATTGACCAGGTGAACGAAGGAAATAAAAAAATTGTATTTACCACTTAAGAACAAAACTAACTAAAGCACAAACTGGAAAACAAAACTAACACAAGGTGCCAAGTGGGGAATAAAGCAATGAAAACAAAACTAACAAATATGTTGAGAGGAAAGGAAAGAAAGAAAGAATAGATATGCAAAGTTAAATAGAGGTAGAGGAAGAAGATTTATATACACTAAAGATTAACTGCAAGGGGAAAAGAACAGTATGAAAGGTAAGTCAAGGAACAAATGTAGAAAAAATATAATAGGTTTTAAAAAATTAAAATTAGAAAAAAGAGAAAAGGAAATAAAAAAAACAGGAGAAAGAAAAAAGGAGAGAGAGAAAAAAAAAAAAAAAAGGAAAACTATACCGAACTGCAAAAAGCCCAACAGAGAGGCAGAGGTTTATAACAACAATAGAGTGTGACTGAATATACCCATATACATATACACCTGTAAGCAAAGTCAAAGCAGTCCAACAAAAATAAAGTAAAATAGATTGACCTGGCAAACAAAGGAAACCAAAAGTTATATATATCAGAACAAAACTAACTAAAGCACAAACTGGGAAGCAAAACAAAGGCAAGACATCAACTGGGGAATAAAGCAATGAAAATAAAACTAACAAATATGTTAAGAGGAAAGGAAAGAAAGAAAAGAAAGAGAGAATGGATATGCAAAGTTAAATAGAGGTAGATAAAGAAGATTTATATACATTAAAAATTATGAAGATTATATGTGCAAGGGAAAAGAACAGTAGGAAAAGCAAACAAAGGAATAAATGTAGAAAATATAATAATAGGTTTAAAAAATTAAAATTAAAAAAATAGAAAAGAAAAAAACAAAACTCCACAGAACTGCAAAAGCCCAACGTAGAGGCAGAGGTTTATAACAACACTAAAAAATATGACTGAGAAAAAAAAAAAGAAAACCCAAAAGTTTAATTAGATTTAATAGTGCCAATAAGATCAACAACTACAATGGTGGGGGGGAGGGTGGAGGGAAAAAAAGAAAAAAGAAAAAAAAATGCAAAAGAAACTGCAGAACAAGTCAAAACATAAGAATAATAAATATTTTCTTTGAGTCACTGTTGGCAGAGTCCTTTTCCTCTCTGGGAGTCACAGTCCACCTCACCTCCCAAGGACGCCCTCCAACACTGTGTTGATCTCTGGACCTGCTGTGGGGGAAGTTCAGATTTTAATCTGGTCCTACTCCTGTCTGTTTGTGCCTCCAATGTCCACAGCTACCAGAACTAGTGCATTTTCTTTTGTGGGAGCTCTCAGTGACCTTTTATATATTCCATAGACACAGAATCTGCCTAGTTGACCATGTTGATTTCATCTGCAGCTTGTACAGCTGATGGGAAGGTTTTGAGTCTTCTTCCTTAGCTACACTGCCCCTGGGTTTCAACTGTCGTTTTGGTTCCACCTCTGCATGTGGGTCGTCTACTGGGGTTTGCTCCTGAGGCTGCCCTGGAGGACTTGGGTTTGCCCCGTGAGGGCCAGGTGCAGAGGTGGTGCAACTGCTTGGGTCGCAGGGGTTCTGGCAGCACCAGGTACTCAGGGGGGTTGGCAGCTAGGGCAGCAGGAAATGTAGTGCTCTAGAAGGGTATGGCAACCAGTATTGGCCAATACACTCCAGTACTCTTGCCTGGAGAACCCTTGTCCCTAACAGAGAAGCCTGGCAGGCCACAGTCTACAGGGTCTTAAAGAGTTGGACACTACCGAAGTGACTCTGCATGCATAGACGCAAGACTTTTTACCTGTGGCAGCTCTGCCCCAGTGGGAGCTGAGCGTGAAAGTGGTGCATCTGTTTGGCTTGTGGGTACCCTGGCAGCGCCAAGAGTGCAGGGACACAGATTGTCTCTGCTGCTGATAGGAGTTATGGCCCTATCAGAGTTTTTCAAGCCTCTTGTAGACTGCCTCTTCGGCCAGTCTTTCTCTGTAGCTCTGCCCGTTCAGGCACTTAGAAGGCTCCCTTGCCTGGAGTCCTTCTCTTTTGTTTGGCATGTCAGGCACATAGAGGGGTCCCCCTGGCTGGGGTCCTACTCTGTAGATCGCAGTCAGGCACTTAAGGGGCACCCTGGGTGGGGTCCTACTTTGTAGTTCAATGTGTCAGGCATTTGATGGGCCAGCCTCTCTATTGTTCAGCTGCCAATGCTGGCATGTGGAGAGAGAGAAGCTATGGTGATGGCTCCATCCCCTACGCATGACTCAGCAGTATCACCTTCCTTCCATGGCTGCCTTGCTTTCCTCCACAGGCATGTTGCACCACAATCTCCTCCCTCACATCCCTTCAATCCATCTCTCCACAGTCAACAGCAGGTCTTGCCCTGAGACTGCTCCATAATCCCTAAACTCCAGCTCCTAGCCACTGCACCTTCCAGGGGACCTGCGTCCTTGTCTGGGGTATGTATGGCTGTGGCAAGGATGGTCTGATTCTCATTCCATTTAGGCTGCCACAGATCAGCTTTAAATGTTTCTCCTCTGACTCAGACAATTGCCCTGATGTGGGGATTGGACCCCTGCTTCAGTTCCCTGCCTAGCCAAGGGCAGGTCCAGTCCTGCTAACACTCCTGTTTCTCCCCCTAGTTCCTTCATCCTACAGAGTTTTGTGTGGTTCTATATATTCTTTTCCACTAGTCAGGTACTCCTGTCTGTGCTCAGCTGGTGTTCCGCATTCATATCTGTGTCTGAAGGTGTATTCCTCATGTAATGGTGGAAAGAGATGTACTCCACATCCACCTACTCCTCTGCCATCTTGTTCTATCTCCTTTTATTCTTTAGTCTAGCCAAATATCCCTTGGTTTAAGTGCCATTTTTAAATTTTCATATTTGTCACTATCCCACTGTTTACAGTTTTGTCAATTTCTACTCTATTTTTGAAAGAACACTTGGATTGTGAGTTTCATGGAACCATTTCAACTTTCTGCAGTTTCATTCTGCTGTTATTAAGTTCAGGTCAGATTCTGGATTCTCCTTATTTGATTTCTTTGCAATATTTTATCATCTATTCTAGCTTTTCAGTCATGCCAAGCTGCTTCCATACCACCTTCCATTTTATTTCAGCATCTCCATCTTCTTAGAGTCTGTATTTCCTTGGCTTCTATTAATAATAAGATGTGATGTTTTTTAAAATTTAGTCTCATTTCTTTTTTAAAACTTGAAAGAGTTTAATAATTCTCTGCATCTGGAGTACATTTTCTTTAAATAGTGTTAATAAGAGGGGAATTGACAATGATGGTGATGGAAGAATTTTCTGAGCATCCTTTCTCCCACACAGAAGCTGAATGAATAGCTACACATGGAGAAAATTCCCTCTGAATGAACTTAAGAAATGAACAACTCCTACACATCAGGTAAATGATAAAATGCCTGCACTGAAACAGGTGGGAAAGGCTGGGACACAGTCTCACAAGAAAACCCACCACCAGGATAGCACCATACAATCAGGAGGAAACCCCCAGCTCCTGGAATATCCCCAGGGAATTAAGGGTTTGGACTGTACACCAGGACTTCAACTTTTAAGACTTCCATCAAAGGGACAAATCTGCAAGGCATCTACTTCTGGAGGCAAAAAGGGGGTTTCTTTCATGCTGCTGCTGCTGCTAAGTCGCTTCAGTCGTGTCTGACTCTGTACGACCCCATAGACGGCAGCCCACCAGGATCTCCCATCCCTGAGATTCTCCAGGCAAGAACACTGGAGTGGGTTGCCATTTCCTTCTCCAAAGCATGAAAGTGAGAAGTGAAAATGAAGTCTCTCAGTCGTGTCCAACTCTTCGTGACCCCATGGACTGCAGCCCAACAGGCCCCTCCGTCCATGGGATTTTCCAGCAAAAGTAATGGAGTGGGTTGCCATTGCCTTCTCCATCCTTCCATGAGACCCACACAACTAAAACAAAGAAGCAGTTGAACTGTGGTGTTGGAGAAGTCTCTTGAGAGTCCCTTGGACTGCAAGAAGATCCAATCAGTCCATCCTAAAGGAGATCAGTCTTGGGTGTTCATTGGAAAGACTGATGTTAAAACTGAAACTCTAATACTTTGACCACCTGACGCGAAGAGTTGACTCATTGGAAAAGACCCTGATGCTAGGAGGGATTGGGGGCAGGAGGAGAAGGGGACGAGAGAGGATGAGATGGTTGGATGGCATCACCGACTCAATGGACAGAAGTTTGGGTGGACTCCAGGAGTTGGTGATGGACAGGGAGGCCTGGCGTGCTGCGGTTTGTGGGGTCGCAGAGAGTCAGACACGACTGAGCAACTGAAATGAACTGAACCGAAGCACCACTGTGGCTGTCTCCCCAGGGATTAAAGCACAGAGAAGAGACAAACATGTCTATCTCCCAATTTTCCATAAAAAGGATCTATCTGAAAATTTCACAAGCTGCTGCTGCCTGAGGGCCTGGCTTCTAATTTTATTAATAGCAGGCATCTAGGGACTGCTTGAGCTCCTTCACAGAGACCAGGCAAGCAAGCAGAAACCACCTTAACCCTCTCACCCAATATTACAATAAATCAGTCACAAGTATATCCCTGGAGGGGGCTCCTGCACACATTTGGCTTTCCATCTTTTGTGGCTGACACATGAAGGACAGGCACCCAAACTGCCAGGCTCTGGTAACAAAGGGGCTTGCGTTGTTAGGACCAAAACAAAAGAGAAGCAGATCCTAATAGGTGTGAACACATGGGAGTCACTGCGGCTCTTCCCCATGTGTGAGAAAGCAGATAAAATTGTCCAGTGCTCAGTCTTTCCATGAAAGGGTCTGTCTGTGCACTTTGCAAGCTACTACTCAGTGGTTGAGCTTCTGACTTAGCATGCATCTAGAGGCTGAATGTCATTCTCCTTGGAGACTAGGAATGCTCATGGATATTTCCATCCCCATCTCCCTCCAAGCTCACTACAACAGTAAAACCAAGTTGTCACTATTCCCCTGGAGTGAATTATACAGGTCTGGCTCCCCAGCTTTTGCAGCTGCTGCTCAAGCGATGGATCCACAAACCACCAATAGCCAAAAGAGCTTGTGTTCACAAATCCCACAGGATTGTAACAGACAAAGAAGCAGCTTTTAAACAGGTGTAGGAGTTCCCCATGATAGTTATGCATCCAGGCACAGAGCAGAGGGGTGAGGCAAAAATGCCCATCTCCAGTTTTCCCTTGAAAAGACCTTAACTACATCCTTTCACAGTTGTTTCTTCAGGGTCCAGGTTCTAATCACGCTACATTTAGAAACTGACTACAATCATCATTTTGGGGGCAGAAACGGGTCTTGGCACATTCTTAACAACTGGGAGGCACTAAAAAGACAAAGCCGTGGCTTAAAAAATCACTCAGTGTTGAAAGACGAACAAGACCTTAAGCTTGACTGATTGATGAGGGACATCTCTTACATAAGACTATTTCTTCAAAATTGGGAGAGATGGGAGTTTTAAGTTAACACATCATCATCATGGATATCAGCAAAGAAGGTCACATGAGTGTTAAATTGCTTCAGTCATTTTCAACTCTTTGCTACCCCATGGATTGTAGCCCTCCAGGCTCCTCTGTCCATGGGATTCTCCAGGCAAGAATTCTGGAGTGGGTTGCCATGCCCTCCTCTAGGGGATCTTTCCAACCCAGGGATCGAACCTGCATCTCTTATGTCTCCTGTATTGGCAGACAGGTTCTTTACCACTAGTGCCACCCGGGAAATCCAAAGAAGGTCACACGTGTAGTTTAATTAACTACTTAGAAAAATTTTGAGAGATGTCATTATTCCTATTTTTACAAATGACTTAACACATTATCTGCAAATGATAACCAATGAATGTGCATAACAACAATAACAAGCTAATAATTACAAGTGCTTACTGTGTATCAGTGACAGTTCAAAAGTTGTATATTTATAGATTCATTTAATCCTTATAGCAACTTCTGGAATTATGGATAGATACCAGCATTTTCTATATTTTACAACAAAATAAATAAGGCATAGGGACTTCCCTGGTGGTCCAGTGGTTAAGAATTGGCCTTCTAATGCAGGAAATGCAGGTTTGGTCGCTGATCAGGAAACTAAGATCTCACATGCTATGGGCAACTAAGCCCACGCAGGGCAACAATGAGCCCACCGGTCACAAATAAGATCCAAGCAGCCATAAATAATTTTTTTTTTTTAAAGAAGTAAAGCATATGGAACTTAAAAATTCGTCCAATATCATTGGTGGGAGCCAGGATACAAATAAACACGTTGCTTGGAGGCTTTAAAGGATGGAACTACTTTGCTGTCTCAGGAAGTCACATCCAACCCAAGAGGATGAATGCTTATTCTCGCAGAGTTTCCAAATTTCTGAGTTACAAACATATAGTAGGGTTGGATGAAAGGCTCCTTTTTTAATATCTAGTGCCTTTGCTTTGCCTTTTGGATTTAAGCATTAACTGAACTTTACTGGAATTACCTCCTGGGATTTCATCTTGCGTTCGGAAGAGTGATACGTGTGTTCTCAACTTTGTTCATTTAACAGTTCCAGTGTTTCCTGTGCTTTTAAGACAATTCAACAGGAAATGTGAAATAAAAGTTATCTGGCTGTCATCTTACTAAGAAGTTTATGAGGAATTTTATTAACCCATTAGTAATTTGTAATACTTCTAACCATGGAACACTCCTCGTTAAAACAACTTGGGAAACTTCTCTTTGATAATTATAAGAATCACTTTGTCAGCCAATGTACTTTTAGTCTTCTCTTACTCTGTTATATTATTCTAGCATATAAATCTTATTTTGCTAATCCCTTGCACAATATTTTTTAATGACTCTCTGTGGGCTGTAGCACAAGCTTTAAATTGAGTGAAGTGTTAGTCACTCAGTTGTGTCCTACTCTTTCTAACCCCATGGACTGTAACCTGCCAGGATCCTCTGTCTGTGGAATTCTCCAGGCAGGAATACTGGAATGGGCAGCCATTCCCTTCTCCAGGAGATGTTTCTGACCTATGGATTGAACCCAGGTCTCTGGTATTGCAGGCAGATTCTTAACCATCTGAGCCACAGTTTAAATTCATCTGGCCACTGCCCCAAATATACAACTTTCTGCCCTTCCACTCTTATATTTATTACTTTGAATTTCAGCAATCTTAACTATTGCTGGTCTTGTCTCTGTTTTAGCACATTCTGCCTACACATCATATTTCTCTTTACCCATTAGAGCATCTTAAATAATTCCCTAAATTGGACATCATCCCTCTATTCTATGTTTCCCTCAGTATTCTGTAATATGTCTATAAAGTAAGATGATAGCTGGAGAATTGATGTTTTTGAACTGTGGTGTTGGAAAAGACTCTTGAGAGTCCCTTGGACTGCAAGGCGATCCAGTCAGTCCATCCTAAAGGAGATCAGTCTTGAATATTCACTGGAAGGACTGATTCTGAAGCTGAAACTGCAATACTTTGGCCACATGATGCGAAGAACTGACTCACTGGAAAAGACCCTGATGCTGGGAAAGATTGAAGGCAAGAGGAGATGGGGATGACAGAGGATGAGATGGTTGGATGGCATTGGCAACTCAATGGACATGAGTCTGAGTAAACTCTGGGAGATGGTGATGGACAGGGAGGCCTGGCCTGCTGCAGTCCATGGGGTCACAAGGAGTCAGACATGGCTGAGCAACTGAACTGATCTGAACTGAATAGGAAAGTTCCATTTACTCATAAATTGCACATGTAGTTAATATTTTATGATGTGACAAGTGGGCTTTCCTGTGGCTCAGCAGTAAAGAATCCACCTGCCAGTGCAGGAGATGCAGCTTCAGTCCCTGGACAGAGGAGACTGTGGAGAAGGAGATGGGAGCCCACTGCAGTATTCTTGCCTGGGAAACCCCAGGGACAAAGGAGCCTGGTGGGCTACAGTCTACGGGGTTGCAAAAGAGCTGGACACAGCATAGCGATGCAACAGCAAACACAATGATGTGACCAGCGCACACATCCATGGAGGCTTTCCTCTCCTGCCTGCTGTCTGCAGAAACTCCAGAGGAGTTCCTTCAGGGACAGCATTATCTTCTCTATGCTGATCTTTATGTTCCATCTTTGTCTCCACTTTTTGTCCTGAAGCCTTGTATTGGTGTCCTCTCCTCTCCTGAGACTTTTTAAACTTTCTCTTTTATTTATTCCTAGTTTGAACTTTTATTCTGTGTTTCTAATTCTCCTCACTGGCCAGTAACTCACCCAATAACTCACAATCTTAACTCCAGAATCTCAACCTAGATAAACACTGGAGGTATCAGTATAAATGCCAGAGTCCTAAAGGCACTTATTTCCTATAGTATCTCATTTGCTTTATGAATATGTATCAAATGGAAAAAATATGTTTATGCCTGACATTAAAAAAAATATAAACCTAATTAAATGAATGAACAACTACATTAATTTCTTATTGCTACCTTAGTTACTACAGTGATTTTTGACATTGATATTCAATTCAGTTTTCCCTCAGGTAGTTATGGGCTAAAAGAGTGCTTTATAAATTGTACTCTGTGGAGTGCTCAGATGGTGATATGAGTCTGCAGTGGCGTGGGGGTGGGGAGGCAGGGGATGAAAGACAAGAAGGGGGGTCAAGCAGGCAGGGCTCCAGGCTGCTCCTGCTCACGTGCATTTTAAGCAGAGAAAATCCCCTAGTGTGCATTTTATGTATTGGATTTCTTCCAAACATTTCAGCTGAATAAATATTTCCAAGATTTAAAAACTTTTTTTTTTAAAGAAAAGAAACAACCCAAAACCCATTGATGCAAAGCTAAACCAGAGAGTGGCAAAAGGTGACTTCCCATAGCACCTAAACCTGTTTACTTTGTCTCAATTGTACTATAATAAATTTCCATGAACTTAAAACTTATCTAACTATGATCCTACATTTGCCAAAAAGACAAACGAAGCATTACATGCTTGGCAAAGTTGTTTCTACATCTTTCATGATGACAGACTTCCCAGGAATATCTGATGGACCAGATCTGCATAAACAAAAGGATTTATTTACCCAGACAGATCTTCAAATGGGAAATTCAATGACTTAATAATTCCATACCACTTTCACTCCTTGGCACCTAGAACCTGAAGTGCCTCCTGCTTGGAAGACGATTGCCAACAACGGATGCCTTAGAAAGCGCTAATGCAAAAGGATTAGTAAGTAGGGCAGACAAAATGAATTATACTTAGCATTTATGGTTTTCTATGGGTAGTAGTAGGATAAATGAGGTATTATTAGTACTGTACATTTTGTGCCAAAGGCAATATCTAGCACTAGAGTGCTTTATACTACTTGATATGTCAGTCTCCACAGCGTGTTCTTCCAAGTTGATGCTGACAGAGCAAAGGAACACACAGAGACAAAATCCTCTACATTCCTGCATTCCTTGAAATTATACGATTTTTAAAAATAAATCAATGCACTATGCTAATTTGAGAATCAAATAAAAATGCATGTCGACTTTTCCATTTTTTTCCTATCTCCTACGGCTATTAATTCACAACAAAAAATCAAAAGGAGTGGTTAATCTGTCAGAAAGGACTTCAACATTTCAAAGATACTTTTGAATTTTTTTTTTCTTGTCTCATCACTCATATAGCCATATTTTCAAAGAACATGGGCCTCTGTGGGTTTAAGGCAGTGATTTCTCTCATGATGTCAATATTTGTAGCAGAGACATCCAGGGACAGTTTGAAGTTTTACGACCCGTTAAGGAAAAGCATGAAATGTCAGCCCTGTGCCTTCTAAATAGATGGCATATTGATAGCAATGAACAGTGCCTGCCGACATCAGTACAGAAAGAATGCCACATTTTATATCTCAATATTGAGACTAGAAGGACAAGGAGATGCAGAATGAGGACACCACATGTTTATGAAAGTTATGCTTTGATCTAATGAGACCTAAATTGATATGTCATACATTTTGCCTTCATTAATGTGTTATCACTCAACTTCCTGCCAGAAAGTTCCACATCATCTTCCAGCATTTAAATTAGGCACAGTAGTCTAGATGAGAACAATCCATTAGTTTGAGAAATACATTTGCCAGCAAATGGTTTTTAAGCAAGAAAATATGTACCCCAAATATTTGAAAATTAGCCTATTGTAAATACTACAAATCACTTAAAAATTACCTCTATACTCACAGAGTGCAGAGTCTGCTAAAGTATCATTTTTAAAGTTGTGGCAGCAGATAATAAGCTAATACAAAATCAAGCCTTCATTTCTGCTTATTATCTCTCAATGTGTGATGGAAGCCTGCATGCTGAGTAAAGAAAATCATCCATATTGGTCAACGGCAACAATAAGTGAATCCATTTGTGCATCTGTTTACCTATCGATCCATTTACTTGGCACACTGAGAGGATTCTATGAGGAAGGTAACTGTTCTAGGTGCTAAGGGTCAAAACATACAAACTGTGGTTTCTGCTCGTAATGAAATGACTTTATGGTGGGAGAGATGTATGAAAAATAACACGGACAATAGTCATGCAATAAGAGCTATGACAGAAGCTGCTCTGGCAGCAGAGGCTAGAAATCTGCTAAATTCTTTAGCTAGTTCAGGGACCAAACATTTCCAACAGGATTTGAAGAGAAACATATTCCCTTTGTGACCATGTGCTTGGATTTGGATGCTCCTTTGTCTCCAATATCTCTTTAGCCATAAATTTTCTGTACATGGGGCTTAACTCTGGCTGCCCTACTGCTTGGAAAAGTTGTCTTCTTGGGGAGATCTTTTGTTCAGCTCCCTTTATATTTGAGAGAGTTTAACAGCATCTTTCTCTAAAGTCAAACACGCCTTTGTCACAGTTTCATAGAGCTCTCCTTAGCTTCTCAAAGTGTCACCGTAATTTCAGTTTCCACTGTCAAAGTCAGCTCCCGACACTGTAGTTTTCATTTAAACTGACACTTGCAGCTTTTCAACTTGCCTGCATTCTTCACACTTCTAATTCACTTTTGTCTGCTCATTAAAATTAAAAAGTGCACCTGTCCTACAAAAATTAGAGCCTTCTTTTAAATCAATGACATGTCAGTATGGAAGTTCAATTCTGTTTCAAGAATTCAATGAGTTTCAGCTCATATTTTAAGATATTTGAAAAATAATAACCATCTTTGAAATGTACTGTAGAATAGAAGCCATGATATTACAACATTGTTTTCAGAGAGAGAACTTGTACGAATCATTGTCTGAATTTATCCTCACTTCACTTTGAAAGCACTCAGATGTTAACAAAATAAATAAATTTTTGCTTCTCGTAAGCTGCCCTCTCCTACTGTGAATTTGACTGTTGCAATACCAGGAAATAATAGCTCTCCCTTGAGTAGTATTATTCATTGCTTTCTCATTATCAAACATCCTAGAACACTATCCCAAATTTATTTTCTTCTTCTATATCTCATTTCAGAATTTCTCCTCTTCATTATTCATTAATGCATATCAAATTCCATAGTAAGTTTTCCACCTACTCCTGTGGCTATCTTTTGCATAAAGCAATCGGGAATTCCACAATCAGGCCCAAATAATCATATCCCTCATTATAATAGTTATTCAGGGAGGCAGGAGAGGGAGCAGTATGAAGTTATATTTATTCTCCATTAAGAAGAGAGTGAAAGAAAAAATATTTACATGCATGCAATCAAATAGTAATAGTTTCTCCCCTTGTCCCATTTCTTTTGCCCTCTATGAGTTGTTACTTTTATCCCAGGGAAGACTGACACTTTCGTCTCTATTAACATTTACAATATTTAAAGATGTTCTTGATTTTAGTACCATCTGGATTGACAGTTGCAACCAATAAATCATCCATTGCTCCTTGAGCTTACTCATTTGTTTAAAAAAGATTTATTAAGTAGCTACCTCATGTTCATCACTATGTAAGAAACTGAAGATATAGTGATGGCCATGAGAAATATGATCCTTAGCTTCATGGACCTTGAGATTTACTGGGAAAATATTTTAAATAATGTTGACTACATAATTATTGTATATCAATAGAGTGAAATTATAGTAAGTAAAATTAGAGGATTAGGTATGCACATAAATAGACTAAAACATTCTGGAGGGTCAATGATAACTTCCCTGAGGAAGTTAAGATCTAAAGGACAAATTAGTCGCTGAATGCAGTGGGAATAACACTTCAGGCTTCCAAACACAAAGAGAACTGAAGACACTTGAGAATAAGAAAATCTAGCTTTTTTAACTAGCTCTTAAAAATCTTAGTTTACAATTAAGGGTACAGAGGCATAGAGGAGTTCAATAACTGCTCAAGCCAAATGCCTTAGCAATGCAAAGATATAACCCACAGCTTTCTACCTCCATGGTCCACAAGTTGAACTACTATTGAACTATCCAATATGACATGCCTCTCGTATAACTTCTTATACTTTTTAACTTATTTCTTCCTAACCAACCGTTATTACAAATCTAGGTGTTAGTGTTTTAGAAATTTTAGTTCTCAATTTTACAAACATTTTAGGACTTTTGAGTTCTTTATGCCTTTATTTTCTCATCTTTTGCTTCACCAGATCTCCAATTACCAACTAAAGCAGAAAACTACACTTGCATTGGATGAAGGAAAGGAAATGGCATCAGAAATACTTCGTCTGGTTATTTTTCATAGGATTTAAGTTGACCCACTATGAAACCTCATTTGTTTATACAATCAATTTTGAGTCTTAGAATTATATTGCAGATGAATAGAGTTTTGAATCAGCATGATATATGTTGGAAACCACAATCAATATTAATGGAGAATAATACTTACAACAAGGAATATTAAGGTAAGGCAGGAGAAAGATCATAGAGAGTTTTGTATGACATTTAAAAAATGCTTATTTTATTCTGAAGATATTTTGTACACAAGTACATGTTTCAAGCATGGAAATGATAAGTTAATATTTGTATTTTAGAAAGATTGCTTTGATTGTAGAATAAACAGGGCTTTAATTTGAAGCAAACAGGATATGAAGTTATGTTAGAAGTTGTTGCCACAGTCAAGGTGAATGATGATTAAAGTCTGTATTACAGGAGTAGCAGTAATGATGACGGAGAGATAATTCTGTAAGGAACACTTCAGAGGTAGAATCTGAAATATCTGACATTTTACTGGATCTGGGGAAGAGTGAAAAATCAAGTCGAATTTCCAGGTAACAAGATTAAGTGACTCACTGACTGAAGGGACCTCCAACAGAGAAACAGCATACACAAAGAGGAAAATTTAATTATTGGGGAAAAATTAATCTCTTTAGTGTCTATACTTGAGTCTCTATAATAAAATAGAATTTGAAATGTCAGGAGATTGAGTCAATTCTGGAAAAGGTTATAAAAGAAGGCTATTGACTTGCTCTACAGAGATCATGCTTTCAACTTCTCTCAAAGGCAAACCTGATTCCTCCTGAAATGAAAAATCAATTTTCACAACTTTTTCTTTTAAATTTTGGTGTTTCAAATATTACCATCATTTCACACCATTTGCATTGAATAACAAAGCAAAAAGAAATATGGATCCCTCAACTGGACTCTATTTCATCAAAGACAAGTTTTAAATGGAGAATTATAAATATCAAAATACAAGCTCTTTTTAAAAAAATTTCAGTGCTACCTTCCTTTTCAAGTTTATTTGGCAAACAAAAATTGAGACAGTATTATGCATTTTGGTCCCTACCTGCTTCTGCAGAAACAATCACCTGAACTGCTTCTGTCTTATCCCAGTGGAAACACAGAGACTTATAAATCAACCTACTTATTGTCCCCTATCAAACTCTTCCATCTCCTGACTCCTACAGTTAATATGTTTCTATTCTCTAGACTGATTAGAGACTTCAAGTTTTCATATATTTTCATTATATGTTCTAAAATTTAATAAGTTTAGCATAGATTCAGGTTTTTCCTCATATTCTAACCCAGAAAAATATTAAAATCATGTCCATAACTATTGTACATATGGTATTTTGTATATTTACCTATTTAAAACTTTTCTTATAAAATAATGATTTTCCTTATATATTACAACATTACACCATGTTTACAATTAGTAGTATTTATTTTAAATGTCACAAAAATCTGATAATATATGAGCTATTAAATACACTTCACAGATGAGAAAAGTGGATGCACAGATTGGTCACAGAGCTGCAGTTTTTCCACTACTAATCCATCTGAAAGTACTATAAAAATGTGGTTAACCTTCTAAAATACCCTTGTATAACCAAATTAAGGGCTTCCCAGGTGGTGCTAGTGGTAAAGAACACGCCTGACAATGCAGGAGACATAAGAGATGCAGGTTCAAATCCCTGGGTCGGGAAGATCCCCTGGAGGAGGGCATGGCAGCCAACTCCAATATTCTTGCCTGGAGAATCCCATAGACAGAGCAGCCTGCTGGGCTACAGTACACAGGATCACACAAAATTGCACATGCCTGAAGTGACTTAGCAGGCATTCAGCATAACTAAATTTCTTGTGATTCCTTTTTATCCCTGTATAACTTCTTATTATCTTTGCAGACTTCAAGGAAAAGAATGAGACAGTCTTAAAAATTCCAGTCAGGGACATGTCTTTGATTTTTGCCAACTTTCGCACAGAAACTGTGTTAAGATTAGCACTTAAGGTTACAAGTAAAAGGTATGTTATTTTTACATTTTATTAAAGCTGCATTTTGCCTACTTGATGACCAACCTAGACAGCATATTAAAAAGCAGAGACATTACTTTGTTAACAAAGTTCCATCCAGTGAAGGCTATGGATTTTCCAGTGGTCATGTATGGATGTGAGAGTTGGACTGTAAAGAAAGCTGAGCACCAAAGAACTGATGCTTTTGAACTGTGGTGTTGGAGAAGACTCTTGAGAGTCCCTTGAACTACAAGGAGATCCAACCAGTCCATCCTAAAGGAGATCAGTCCTGGGTGTTCATTGGAAGCACTGATGTTGAAGCTGAAACTCCAATACTTTGGCCACCTAATGCAAAGAGCTGACCCACTTGAAAAGACCCTGATGCTGGGAAAGATTGAGGGCAGGAGGAGAAGGGGACGACAGAGGATGAGATGGTTGGATGGCATCACCAACTCAACGGACATGGGTTTGGATGGACTCCGGAAGTTGGTGATGGACTTGGAGGCCTGGCGTGCTGCAATTTATCGGGTCACAAAGAGTCGGACACGACTGAGCGGTTTAACTGAACTGAACTGAACTGAACTGTGCTGTTGCAAAAGTTTTTTTTTCCTTCCAAAAGATTATGAAAAAATATTCTCCAAACATATTTTTTACATTAAAGTGGAAGGTGTTACTGCTTGTATTCATTTCACCAAATAATTTATTGGTTTAAGTTTCAGATATCTAAATTGAATTTTCAAACATTTGCAAAATTTCATCCCTTCCTTCTGACCAAAAGAAAAAAAAGTGGAAAAGACATCTTTAATTCTGAAATGATAACACATATGCAACTCTCAAGGGGCTTCCCAGGTGGCACTAGTGGTAAAGAAACTGCCTGCCAATGCACGACACATAAGAGATGTGGGTTCAATCCCTGGGTTGGGAAGATCCCCTGAAGGAGGGCATGGCAATCCACTCCAGTATTCTTACCTGGAGAATCGTATGAAGAGAAGAACCTAGCGGGCTACAGTCCATAGCGTCATAAAGAGTCAGACACGACTGAAGTGACATGGTACACACACATGCAACTCTCAAAGCTGGTCCATCTATCTCGACAACTGCATTCCTAACTTTCTGAAACACAATTGACTGTGAGCTTCTGAAAACAGCAAGGTCAAGTAACAAACCAGCTGATGATAAAATACATGTGTCCTTGCTACTGCTACAGCTAAGTCGCTTCAGTCGTGTCCGACTCTATGTGACCCCATAGACGGCAGCCCACCAGACTCCCTTGTCCCTGGGATTCTCCAGGCAAGAACAGTGGAGTGGGTTGCCATTTCCTTCTCCAATGTGTGAAAGTAAAAAGTGAAAGTGAAGTCGCTCAGTCGTGTCCGACCCTTAGCGACCCCATGGACTGCAGCCCACCAGGCTCCTCCGTCCATGGGATTTTCCAGGCAAGAGTACTGGAGTGGGGTGCCATTGCCTTCTCCACATGTGTCCTTAGTTAACCTTAAAGCGTAATCCCACCAACAGCATGTAAAAGAAGTTCAGATGCAGAAAGTAACTTTTGATTCATGTAACACTGCTTTCTCTGTTCATAGATAATGGAACTAAGGACCTAGAGAAATTGATTTATTTACTCAGATTGTTACTTGTCACAGTCCGCTAATACACATCAATGAAACTTTACCAGTGCCTTTTGCATCAGACATCAGTGTACATTCTATGCTGGAGTCTGGGCAATGAAGATGCAGAATGAGATATTTTAAATTGTTCTTCAAAATAAAATAAATACAAAACCAATCAACAACACTTATTGAGTATGCACTTTCTCTATCTCTGTCAGTAATATCAAGGAGTTATCAACTATGAGCTCATAGACTTCTTGCAGTAGCATTCTTAACTCAGGTAGTATCTAGAGTCAGTTTCCTTCCTTCACTCTCTCTCTCCAGCTGGGATAAAAGGTAGCATTGAAAACATCTTCTCCAAAGGTCACATCATGTCAAAATCATGAATTTTATTTCAGTTTCCAAGGGGGCTTTGTGTAGGTGTTTCAACAGTCATTAATTGCATTTGAGCCATGTTGTAAAAATATTTCACCTTCCCTGAATTTCTTTCACATAAAGTTCCCTAAGGACACTACAAATGAGCAACAGTCACTTGCAAGTTTCAAAATAGTTCTGCTAGATTGACTAATGGGGTTTAAAGGTCTCCAAATCCAGATGATATAAAATTCACTGGACTTCTGAGGAGACAATCAAAGTAAGGCTTTGAAACAGGATGATAATCATTGTTGGAGCTGGACATAATAAAGGAAAGATGGAAGTAGGTCTTAAGAGAATGAGTTACCCAAAACGGACTTGCACCTGTGCATGGAGCTTTAGCATTTCTGAAGTAAGAGGAAAATTAGCTGTCACTTACTTTAAATGACTTCCCAATATATATGAAGAAATTGAGGCTAGGAGAGGGCAGCAGAAATATTCCACATCATATGACTAGGTAGAAGATAAGCAGGAATTAAAATATATGTATCCTGATTTTAAAGCTTAAGGCTCTATAAACATTGAATATGCTTCTTCGTAGGGCAATATTTTATAAAATATATCATTGTTTTTTATGTTATCATTGGTTATTGGTTATTATATCATTGGTTATTATATTGAGTTTAATCTGCTTTCCTGAAATGTTGATAGTCATCACAAATGAATTGAACACACATATGAGAACTCTCATATATGATATGAACTCTTTCATTCTTAATATCTATTCATTCTTCCCTAGTGGTTCCCTCCATTTTGCTCCCAATCTATCTTCTACATCAAGTTTACCTCACCATCATGATCTGACTTAAACAAAGCACAGTGAAACTCTTACACCCTTTTTCCTCCTCCCTTTAACCTAAGATCTTAGTTTTGAGAGAGAAAACAAAACAATAAACAAACAAACAAACAAAAACCTTCCATTTTAATTCACACTGAGATTACAATAAAAAAACCTCTAAGAAATAGCAACACAGTATTTTTGGATTGGAATGAGGCATTAACCATCATCTCATTCAGCTACACTTTTATGCTTGAATCTCCCTTACAATAATTCCCCCTAGAAGAGACTGTCCCCTGCTTACATCTGAACCGTTTCAGTGACAGGCCACATAATGCCTCCAGAGAGAGCTTGCTTCATGTATAAACAGCTCTAGCTGTTAGCTCTTCCATATTTCGTGCTGAAATCCTGTCCCTGAAGCAACCAAAAATTGGTCCTAGTTTGCATTCTTGGGGCCATATAGCCTTATGGCAATACTTCAAATATTTACAAGCAGCTGTCTTATTCTCTCTGAATCTTCTCTATTCCAAGCAAAATATCCTAATTTTCCTCGACTGATCTTACCTAAGAAGGTTTAGAATCACCCTTAACTCTCTTGATTATCTAATTCTGCTCTCTGAGACAAACTAAATTTGTTTCCATCTCATTTCAAGTGCTGTATAAAAAATGAAAAGTGTTTCTACAGATGTATCTGGCCAGTGCCAAATATTCTAGTTAATACATGGATAGCAATAGAATCTAAGATCACAGTTTATTTTTTGAGGACTTCTTACTTCTAACGATTCCTATGAAACTTGTTAATGGCTGAATATCTTACATCTTGTTTCAGATGTGCTGCCACTAAGCTCTGTCTCCCTCATCCTGAATCTCTGCCATTAGGATATCAGAATCATGTGTAAACATCTATCAAATCACCTGACATTTCACTTTCTTAAATATGATTCTTGAGTTTCGGTATTCATGTTTTTGGGGAGAGATTCTGATTTGGTTCTTAACATATTTATTATTTCTCATGCTTTGTCATGCAGTAATATGAATATGTTTCTGCTTAAACTGATAAAGGCAGATTTTCTATAACTTGTGTTCCCAAATTTTTAAAAGATTGCTAATATTAGTATCAATGTGAGTATCAGGGTTACTTTCTTTTCCTATCAATTTGAGAGTAACAAATTAATTATTTGGAAACAGTTGACTATAACATGTATAATATTTGTACCATGAATAATAAGGGCAATTAAAAATGATAATGTAGGTGCATAACTATTGACGGAGGAATGTTCATAATATGTGAAGAATGATAAAAACAATCCCCCCAAATAACATAAAAAAAACAAGGTAGTTTATGCCCCATTTGGGCTAATATAAATAAAAACAGTATCTCCTTTGTATCTGTTTAGGAAAGTCACTCATTGCCTTTGCCTTCTGTCTCTCATTCTTCACTATTACTCAAAATTGCATAGCAGTTTTCTAAGTGCAATTAAAAATAAGAATTTTTTAAATTAAATTTATTTTTTTTTTAATTTTTGGCTGTGCTGCACAGCATATGGGGACTTCAGTTCCCTGACTGAGGATCAAATCAACACTCCCCCACACTGGAAATTCTGAGTCTTAACCACTGAACTGCCTTTTATCATTTTGAGACGTAAATTATGACCAAAACAAAACACTTGAGGAAAGTAAATGCTAAAAAATAATATTGTTGAGTCCAATATCATGTTTTGTAAAATACTCACATTGTAAAAACTATGCATGAGGTATTATAAATATTGTTGAAGCCCTATAAGTAATGTAAAATCATAAACACTAAAAATTTTTAACGTGCATAGCCTGAGGAGTCACACCTTATTATTTTTCATCACTTCAGTTCAGTCGCTCAGTTGTGTCTGACTCTTTGCGACCCCATGAATCACAGCACGCCAGGCCTCCCTGTCCATCACCATCTCCCGGAGTTCACTCAAACTCAAGTCCATTGAGTCAGTGATGCCATCCAGCCATCTCATCCTCTGTCGTCCCCTTTTCCTCCTGCCCCCAATCCCTCCCAGCATCGGAGTCTTTTCCAATGAGTCAACTCTTCGCATGAGGTGGCCAAAGTACTGGAGTTTCAGCTTTAGCATCATTCCTTCCAAAGAAATCCCAGGGCTGATCTCCTTCAGAATGGACTGGTTGGATCTCCTTGCTGTCCAAGGGACTCTCAAGAGTCTTCCCCAACACCACAGTGCTTACTATACACCAAGTACCCTAATACTGAAAAAATGAACTTATTTCCCTACTTTTATTATAAACTTAACATATATTACCTCATATTAGGTTTTCAAAGTGAATTATAGATATTTTAGGATTATATATATTTTATCTTCATTTTTTAATGTGAAAAGAAGCTTAGTGGGATTAGTAATTTTTTGTAAGTCCATTATACAAATACATAAAAGATAGAACCAAAATTGAAAGTCCAGTGCATTACTTGCTAGAACTTGGGTTCCTTCAAATATAGTTTGCTATATTTCAGGAATGACTATGTGTAAGTAAGCTTACAAAGAAAGGGACATAATAGTGGGGTCATTTACCATACAGATAAAATAACATAAGCCTTCTAATAGAGGGGTATTTGAAAGGAAAATATTTAAACTAAGAAAATACATGAAATAGACATTCATCACAACTAAAAAAAATAGTATCTAGAATTTCTGTTTTATAAAAAAAAAAGCAAATCTGATCCACATCTTTAGCAATCTGCTTTGACAAAAAGCACTAGACTTAGAATGAACTGTGCTCTAGTTAGTCTTTTTTCCCATTTGTGACATCCTGGGAAAATATCTGGACTGCACATAATATTTAAGTTCCAAAATGAGCATGGTACATTCAAATCGTTAGATTGACGAGTTATCGTCTTCTTATCTAAGGTTTCAGTGACATTCTGATTCAAGAGGAAAATGACAGATCTATTAAACTCCTAATTGGATAGTGATATCTACCAAGGGTTCATTAGGTAAAAAGATATCAGTGGTCTTTTGTAAAATTGCAATTACTGTGTTGCCAAAAACTATAAGATAATGGTTAAGACCATGAACTCAGCATATGAAAGATCTGTTTAAAATTCTAAATTCACTGTTCCTTATGTGTCCAACTGCATTCATCAGATTGTAAGTCCCCAGAACACCATGGCTATGTCTATGTTCTTTATGATGGATTATCAGGGACTAGAGAGTTGGACATTTAACAAAAGGAAAAATAATGAAAAAATGAATTTAACTCTCTAAGCCAATATGGTATTAATCTCTATATCATAAGTTTGTTGAAAGAATGGGATTAGTTAATACCTATAAAGTTTCTAATACAGTTCTTGGCAGATAATTATAATTAAACAAATAGAAACTATCTGAATTATAGTTATGCAACACATCATAATCATTGCTTTATCCACAATTCCCAGACAAATCTACATAAGGACTCTTGGAAAAGAATTATGAGAATGATTTACTCCTAACATATATCATGCAAATGTGTGGCCTCTAAGATATTGATATATTTTTCCTCTTTCATTTCTCAACATCAGGATCATAGAATTATAAGAATAAACATCAGGATCATAGAATTATGATTACATATGCCTTGGATTGTTAAATACTACCGCTATTTCTGAGAATTTGCCATCATTTATGCAGTCCTCTTGGAGTCTGCCTTTCATATTTCCACATTTCATTTGGGTGACAACTGCATGAGTGAACACAACTACTGCGCTGTTGCATTCTTGTCAACTGAAACTTTCTTCTGATGGCTAGTTGCTTGCAATTCTTCCTCTTTCTTAAACAAAAACAGCACAGAATGAAAACAAAAATGCTACCTACAGGCGCTCATCATTAATTTCTTTCTTCCAGAGAACCAGCGTGTAAAAACGACAAAGAAAACCTCTCTACCCTCAACTTCAGGTAGTTTATCATCAACCTTGAGTAGTTAGAGATGTAATTTCTCTCTCCGCTAATTCTGCAAGGATTTAAATAAAAGTTTCAATAGATACCCAGCCAAGATACATTCCCTTTTATAATTTTTATGAATATCATGGTAGGTTTCTCAGTAGCCAAGTCGTGTCCAACTCTTCACAACCCCATAGACCAGCACACCAGGTTTCTCTGTCCCTCACCATCTCCCAGAGTTTGCCCAAATTCATGGTCTACCATGTTCATGGTAAGTATAATTATAGCATCTTCCCAATGACAATGAAATCAAATTAATAAAAAGAAATTGCTGTTATTGCTCTTTGTTCACTAGAAATGAATACAGCATACCAGTATGGTCTATTTTATATTTGTATAAATTAATTTGAATCATAGTATATCTAAAGGGAAAAGGACTTCAGCCCAGCATCTTGTCTTGGATTGGATTCCCCAGAAGAAACTTAATTGAGAATTTACAGCAAGTGATAATATTAAGGAGGCACCCTTAGCCAGACTGGTGAGAAAATAGAAAAGCAGGACAGAGAAGATAAGAAAGGGTGTGATTTCATTCAAAATTCCAGCCTCAGCCTGATCATGAAAGGGAGCTCTGCAGGGTAAATAACACCTCAGAGTCTATTCCAACTAGCAACAGAGGGGCTGAGCCTTTACACTCATGCACAAAGCTATCTTTGGCTAAGAGCTGCTTCAGGGGCGTATAAATTATCATTTACTTCCAATTGCTTGCATTTTCCAGTGAATTGTGTCCTATTTTATAAAGGGCAGCAGACAATCAATAATTAGAAGTGAAAGGACACAGACATTGGGGAAAGCACATAGAGAAACAGTAAAAGAACACAAGGAGAACACTGAGTGTCTATTAGATGGAGTAAGGAAAACTGGGTTCTGAGATACTCATGTAAAGATCAGAGAGGACCTCCTTGGTGGTCCAATTGTTAACACTGCAAGCTGCCAATGCAAGGGACATGAGTTCAATCCCTGGTCAGCCAACTAAGATCCCACATCCCCTGTAGCATGGCCAAAAGATTTTTTTAAAAAGTTTAAAACTGCCAAAGACACATAGCTACTCAGTGGTAGCGTCTGTCTCTTGATTCATAATCCAAGACATCTTGTGCTAGTTCAAGACAAGTGCTAGTATATCAACCCTTGATAATTCCAATTAATTTAAAAAGTAAGAGTTGTTAGTTTCTGACTTGTATTACAACTCCCCCATATGGCAATAATAATAAAATTATTATTGTGGGCCCTTCTACCACTAAAGGTATTTACAGCTCTAAACTTCCCTTTGACTTTTAAAAACTCAGTCAAGCAGACATTCAACTTCTGTTTTAGGAGAAAATTTTTTCATTAAGTAAAAAAAAAAAAAAACCCTTCTAGAGAAAACAATAAAAATTTCATGAATTTTCTGACAAAGAAAATTTGCTGATTGCTAGGTCCATAAACAAAACCTATGATTACAGTTCTGTTCCAACTGTATTTAACACAATACATAAAATTTCCCTAATATCTATATTTTTGCTAGCTCACTTTTACTCAATAACTCTCAAATGTAAACTCATTACACATCTTTGTGTCAGTCAAGACTGTTCTGAATGAAACTTGATAGATCTTTAGCTTCTGAAAAGGAAATTTTTCTTAAAGTGTTCATATTTGGACTTACATTAGATATTATTGATTATATATCACATCACTTGCTGTGTGTCTGTGGTTTGCAAAGAATAATAACAAAATTGGTAGTGATGCAATCATTGTTTCAACTTTCCTTAAGACATTTTTATTTAAAATCTAAATTATGCAATCAGGGAAAATTGGGAAGAGAATTAGAGAGACATATTAAAAGATTAAAAGATGCTTCAAAACTATTTCTTAATTTCATGAACAGATTTTCGTCACTGTATAACCAAAGAAAAAGTATATAGAAAGCATATAAATAACAAAATATTCCCTTTCTGTTTATGAAGAAACAGAATAAGACTCGTTCTTCTAAGAGGACAGATATCATGACAGGATGGCTGTTGCTTCACTAGGAGGGTGAAAGTTGGTTTGAAAATTGGTCGTATAAATTATTTTAATTGCATAAGAGAACAAAAGAAGTCTTCTGAAGTTTACTTACATGATTATGTTTTGACTGTGACTTATGAAAGCAACTGAAATGATAACGTGAAAGATACAAAAGTGAAAATGAAGTCGCTCAGTCGTGTCTGACTCTTTGCGACCCCATGGACTGTAGCCTACCAGGCTTCTCCGTCCATGGGATTCTCCAGGCAAGAATACTGGAGTGGGTTGCCTTTTCCTTCTCCAGATCTTCCCATCCCAGGGATTGAGCCCAGGTCTCCCACATTGTAGGCAGACAATTCTACCGTCTGAGCCACAGATTATGGTTAATACCTAGCACGCTACTTTTGCATAATAGGCATTTAAACAAGCATATCTGATTTACAAATGTTTTCTTGTTAAAAACACAAATGCAAAGTCAATTCTTGAGAGTACACAATAAACAATATTTTTAGATCATCTTTCCTATGATTTGTACTTTGATTTTTCTCTTATATCTTGTTGTTAAGCAGTCACTAAGTTGGGTGTGATTCCTTGCAACTTCATGGACTGCAAGGCACCTGGGTCTTTCACTAACTCCTGGAGTCTGTTCAAATTCACATCCATTGAGTCAATGATGCTATGTAATCATTTTATCCTCTGTGACTCTCATCTTCTTTGCCTTCAATCTTTATCAGCATCAAGGTCTTTTCTATTTAGCTTGGTATTTTTCCCTCTTTCAAGCATCCCATCCAGCAGCAGACCTTAGAAACACAAATACTTAATTAGCTATCTCTTTTAGGGCTTCTCTGATAGCTCAGTTGTAAAGAATCCCCCTGCAATGCAGGAGACCCCCATTCAATTCCTAGGTTGGGAAGATATGCTGGAGAAGGGAGAGACTACCCACTCCAGTATTCTTGGACTTCCCTTGTGGTTCAGCTGGTAAAGAATCCACCTGCAATGTGGGAGACCAGGGTTTGATCCCTGGGTTGGGAAGATCCCCTGGAGAAGAGAAAGGCTACCCATTCCAGTATTCTGGCCTGGAGAATTTCATGGATTATGCAGTCCATAGGGTCAAAAAGAGTTAGATATGACTGAGTGACTTTCACTTTCACTTTCTGTCTTGGGCTTCCCAGGTGGCACTGATGGTAAATAACCTACCTAGCAATTCAGGAGACAAAAGAGACAGGGGTTCGATCCCTGGGAAGATCCCCTGGAGGAGGAAATGGCAACCTACTCCAGTATTTTTGCCTGAAGAATGCTCATGGACAGAGAAGTCTGGCAGGCTATAGTCTATGGGGTTGCAAAGAGTCGGACATGACTGAAACGACTTAGCACACCCTTCCTGTTTAGCCCATGAAAGGTATCATCTAGACATATTTATCTCCATTTCATAGAAGAGTCATTTTGTTTCTGCTTTAATTGTTAATTGCTTTAATTTCATATTTTATGGCTTAAAGCTCTTCAACTAATAGATTATTTCAACTGTATGTGTTCATTTTATTATATTTAAATGTATACTGGGATTCACAAAGCTGATGGTGTTCAGAGACAATTATCACATTACCTTAAATAAGTCTATGTTGTGAAAATGATTGTAATTATCACTCAACACCTAATAAAATGGAGTTCTGCAGTTACCTTCATCTTGAAATTCTGTCTCTTCTAACTACCACTGAAGTCTGTCACAGTCCAGACATTAACACAGAAGAATTTTTTGCATATATTCTCAAAACAACTCCAACTTAACACTTCCATTTGGTGATAGAGAATTCACTTATTTCTTACACTAATTAACAAAGAATCCCAATAATACTGAGCAGGAAGTGTTGGCAAAGTACCAGGATATAGAGACTCTCACTCTTACATAATAAAGTCAAAAATGCAAACTTGAGAAATAATAGAAATATCAAGAAGAACCACTGAAAGATTTCACATGTATGACATGCTGTGGAGTAGACTATTATTCTATGATGGAACTATAGGAGTGGGGCCTGACAAGAGAAGGAAATGAGAAACAGAGCTTGGTTTTTCATCTGCCTTTTTGTTGTGAATAACCTACACTTCATAAAAATCAAGGAAGGAAACTAGCATTGGTCTGAACACATACTATGTACCAAGTTTTAGATTGAACCCAGGTCTCCACATTGAAAGTGGATTCTTTACCATCTGAGCTCGGACAGTAAAAAATCCATCTACAATGCAGGACACGCAGGTTCAATCCCTGGCCCACGAAGATCCCCTGGAGAAGAAAATGACAACCCACTCCAGTATTCTTGCCTGGCAAACACTATGGACCGAGGAGCCTGGTGGGCTACAGTACCTGGGATTGCAAAGAATTGGACACAACTTGGCAACTGAACAACAACAAAAGAGTGTCATCTTTTAGAAGGTCACCTTTACACAACTCTTTGAGATAAGTAATATGAACATTCAAATGAAAAGAAAACAAGTAAGTTAGTGCCAGAACTAGGATTTACTTTAAGTCAGGGCAGGCCCCAATCATGTCAGACTATCTCTTGGTGATGGAGTAAGTCATTGCTATAACCTAGTAATATCCAAAACTCATAGAGTGAGGTCTTCTAATTTTCAATCTGACATGTAAATAATTTGTAAGTCATTACTCCATTCTCCATAACAGTGAAAAAAACAAACTAAAAATCAACTACTCTTCTTAGACCCATTAAAGAATTATGATTATAGGGCATGCTGCTACCCACAAAACTGGAGAGACAGGTAGATACAAAGCTTCATGGTTCACCAGGAGTAGCAGCCCAGAAGCAGTGTCCTGTAGCTGGAAGTAGTATTGTAGGAATACTTAAAATATAATTGCTGTTGTTGTTATTCAGTCACTAAGTCCTGTCTGCCTTTGTGTGACCTCATGGACTGTAGCACACTAGGCTTCCTGTCCTCCATTACCCAGAGCTTGCTCAAATTTAGGTCCATTGAGTCAGTGATGCTACCTAACCATCTTATCCTCTGCCACCCCTATCTCCTTTTGCCTTCAATCTTTCCCAGCATCAGGGTCTTTTCTTATTAAAAGTCAGATTAAGTGTGAAAGAGTCTTCTTTGAACCTCTGTTGATGTTGTCTAATTCACTTTTCTGTGTCCAGACTGAGTAACCAGGCTTCCCAGGTTTGGTTTCAGCTTAAGGGTGGGAAAGATATACATTGTGACTTTCAATGATTAAAAAGGAAAAAAAAAAAACTGAACAGAAATCTGACTTCTGAAATTTCAAAAATGAAATACATTCTTTAGCTTAAGCAAAGGAAAAAAAAAAAAAGGATTAAAAAAAACAGCCTATGAAATGAGATCACATATCACAGAGTGTTTTAAAAATCCTCTTATTTAGAACAAACTCTTCTGAAATGTGACTGCAACCTAGAGGTTTTTGATCACACATGAAGCATGCTGATAATCAAAAGTCTGTGCGTGTCTGCCATTTTCAACAGAAATAGCTACAAAACAATCAGTGAGATTAAAGGAATGGTTACCTCAGCAGATGAATAAAACAGCACATTTTTTACATAAAATTTCCTTGTTTTTTTATGCTCAATCTCTTATCATTCAAGTCATACCTATGAGCTTCAAAGCAAATTTATGAAAAACCCAATAGAAAATGCAAACTGTAAATTCGTTAAAAACAGTAACAGTAGCAACAACAAAATCTACCCATTTCAGAAGAATGTGGCTACAAAAAAGAGGAAAAAATGGTTAACACACTTAAAATACATGATCATGATTTATTTCTCTTTCTAGCCAAACCAAAAAATAAATTGGACCGATTCACACATGTGAGGCTATTGGTATTGAAATGAGTATTTCAACTATCATTTCCTCCAATCCCTAATCAGAAATCCAATCTGTTCTTTCAGAAAAAGCTCCTGGCTTAAAATCTTTTAATCTCTGCAAAACTGTTTTATACCCACATTGTTTTCTTTAATAGCTTCATCCTGTTAATCGCTAAAGTTTTATGTGTATTTATGTAGGCATGGAGTGCATTATGCATTACGCATCCTGCTATTAGCTTCAGGGCAACAGGGCAGTGCTCCATGAATCCATGGGCGTGTATTGAAAGATTATGGATGATTTTGCATCTTTCCTGAAAATTAGTAATGATTCTTTCAAGCTGAAAAAAAAACCCCAACAGATCCTGATTAGAGAAGAGAAAACATTACAATAGGGAGACAAAAGTAAAAATGTTTCCTTAGGCCTCCTGTTTCAAAATACAACACAATTTTATCTTCAGATTTTATTGCAGTCAGGTTTCAATATCCTTTTTCTACATGTACCTAGTAAACTTTAGATGGCCACCATTCCTAATATCCAGTGAGAGATGAGCTACCATAACCTCTTCTGCTAAAGCCTCTTGCCTTGTCTTCCTGCTACTCTCCCACCTTGGAGTCTATGTCATCTGCCAAAGTAATTCTTTTTTTTTTTTGTAATTGGAGTATATCTGCTTTACAATTTTGTGTTAGTTTCTGCTGTCCAACAAAGTGAATCTGCTCTTTGTTTGCACACATATGTCCGCTCCTTGTAACAAGGAAGCCTATGCATAGGGAGCCTATACATAGGGAGCCTCCCTCTACCTCCTGGAGCCCATTCCTATAGGTCATCACAGAGCACCGAGTTGAGCTCCCTGTGTTATACAGCAGCTTCTCAGTAGCTATCTATTTTATAAATGTTAGAGTATATATGTCAGTGCTACTCTTTCAATTTATCCCACCCTCTCCTTCCTTTCCAATTTCCATATATCCCTTATCTACATCTGTATCTCTATTCCTGCCCTAAAAAAATAGGTTCAGACATGGAAACAATGTAAATGGCCATCAACAGATGAATAGATAAAAAAGATGTGGTACGTATATATAATGAAATATTAACCCAGTCATAAGAAGAACTGTACAAAAAAGATCTTCATGACCCAGATAACCATGATGGTGTGATCACTCACCTAGAGCCAGACATCCTGGAATGTGAAGTAAAGTGGGCCTTAGGAAGCATCACAACAAGCTAGTGGGGGTGATGGAATTCCAGTTGAGCTATTTCAAATCCTAAAAGATGATGCTGTGAAAGTGCTGCACTCAGTATGCCAGCAAATTTGGAAAACTCAGCATTGGCCAAGGGACTGGAAAAGGTCAGTTTTCATTCCAATCCCAAAGAAAGGCAATGCCAAAGACTGCTCAGACTACTGCACAATTGCACTCATCTCACATGCTAGTAAAGTAATGCTCAAAATTCTCCAAACCATGCTTCAACAGCAAGTGTATCATGAACTTCCTGGTGTTCAAGCAAGTTTTAGAAAAGGCAGAGGAACCAGAGATCAAGTTGCCAATATCCGCAGGATCATGGAAAAAGCAAGAGTTCCAAAAAACATCTATTTCTGCTTTATTCACTATGCCAAAGCCTTTGACTGTATGGATCACATTAAACTTTAGAAAATTCTGAAAGAGATAGGAATACCAGACCATCTGACCTGCCTCTTGAGAAATCTGTATGAAACTCAAGAAGCAACAGTTAGAACTGGACATGGAACAACAGATTGGTTCCAAATAGGAAAAGGAGTATGTCAAGGCTATCTATTGTAACCGTGCTTATTTAACTTATATGCAAAGTACATCATGAAAATGCTGGGCTGGAAGAAGCACAAGCTGGAATCAAGATTGCTGGGAGAAATATCAATAATCTCAGATATGCAGATTACACCACCCTTATGGCAGAAAGCGAAGTGGAACTAAAAAGCCTCTTGATGAAAGTGAAAGTGGAGAGTGAAAATGTTGGCCTAAAGCTCAAATTCAGAAAACTAAGATCATGGCATTTGGTCCCATCACTTCATGGCAAATGGCAAATAGATGGGGAAACAGTAGCTGACTTTATTTTGGGGGGCTCCAAAATCACTGCAGATGGTGACTGCAGCCATGAAATCAAAAGATGCTTACTTCTTGGAAGGAAAATTATGAACAACATAGGCAGCATATTAAAAAGCAGAGACATTACTTTGTCAACAAATGTACGTCTAGTCAAAACTATGGTTTTTCCAGTAGTCATGCATGGATATGAGAGTTGGACTGTGAAGAAAGCTGAGCACTGAAGAATTGATTCTTTTGAACTGTGGTGTTGGAGAAGACTCTTGAGAGTCCCTTGGACTGTAAGGAGATCCAACCAGTCCATCCTAAAGGAGATCAATCATAGGTGTTCATTGGAAGGACTGATGTTGAAGCTGAAACTCCAATACTTTGACCACCTGATGTGAAAAGCTGACTCATTTGAAAAGACCCTGATGCTGGGAAAGATTGATGGCAGGAGGAGAAAGGGACCACAGAGGATGGGATGGTTGGATGGCATCACCAACTCGATGGACATTATTTGGGTAAGCTCTAGGAGTTGGTGATGGACAGGGAGGCCTGGCGTGCTATGGTCCATGAGGTCACAGAGAATTGGACATGACTGAGCAACTGAACTGAACTGAACTGAAAAAGGAATGAAATTGGGTCACTTATAGAGGCATGGATGGACCTGGAGAGTGTCATATATAGTGAAGTAAATCAGAAAGAGAAAAACAAATGTCACATATTAAAGCATATAAATATAAGCCAGAGTAATTCTTGTAAATAGGCAAGTCAGACCTCTGGCAGGGCCTTCCATAGCTCCTTATCTTAGGAACACCGACAACCTTCTAAAAGCCTACAATTCTCCCAGGATCCTCACCCTCTCCCTCCCCATTCCTTTTCCCTCTGGCTCCTCCTCACACAGCTCCAATACTCTAGCCTCTCCTATTTTCACAACACCCTGGGCACATATTTGGGCCTTTGCACTTTTTTCCTTTTTCTGTGAAAGCTATTTACCACCAGAGTCTATGTGGCTAATTTTCCCACTCTTTTTGATATTCACTCCATGTGTGAATTCTTTATTTACCTCTCTACTTACACATTTATGCTTGTGCTCCCCCACACTCTAATATTATTTCCTTTGCTCATTCATTTTACTTGTTTGCTTTCACTGAAATCATACTCACAGAAAACTAGTCAATCTAATCACACTAGGACCACAGCCTTGTCTAACTCAATAAAACCAAGCCATGCCTGCGGGGCAACCCAAGACAGGCGGGTCATGGTAGAGAGGTCTGACAGAACGTGGTCCACTGGAGAAGGGAATGGCAAGCCACTTCAGTATTCTTGCCTTGAGAACCCCATGAACAGCATGAAAAGGCAAAATGATAGGATACCAAAAGAGGAACTCCCCAGGTCATTAGGTGCCCAATATGCTACTGTGCCGGGAGCCACCATGGGAGATCCCACCCATGACAAAGTCATGTGGAAGAGAACTGTTAAGCAAGGCTTCAGAACTCAAGGGGCTCCCTAGGCTTTCTTGAGTATCTACCCCAAAACCAGAATCTGTCTGTTTTACTGTTTCATGACTTTCACCAACTTCTTTGACATTAACAGGGGGCTAACCCTGACCACTTTTCTCTGAAAAAAATCAACTTAGGGCTCTAGCTAACAAGTCTCCTGGACATGAGAGGAACATTTCAAATCAAACCCCCTCTATTAGCATTCTAGCTTGCTTGGCAGGTTATCCAGACTCTTGCAGCTATGCATACAATTATTTACAGCCTCTCAACTGTGAGAAGCATGAAAAGCCTAAACATAGAACCTTTGAAAGAGTTAAAAGTTATTAGAGTAGTGCCAGTGTTAATGTAAGATTTCATTATTAGGCCAATACTTGTTGCTAAGTTCCCATATCTCTTATCCACTGTGCACCTGGTAATGCATTAGTTAACATAGTGAGAATGCTAGAAAAACAAGTGTAGCCTTGAATTTAACCATATCAAACTTTTGAGCTAATTGGTTCTTTCTTGTAACTCATTGCACCTTTGCTCTGTGAAAAACGTAACTCTGTTTGGCATTTTCTGAGGCTGACATAGATTAGAAATATAAAGAAAAAACACTTTGAGGGAAAACAAACTTTTTG
The DNA here is from genome assembly GCF_014754425.2 of Oryx dammah. NCBI lineage: Eukaryota > Metazoa > Chordata > Mammalia > Artiodactyla > Bovidae > Oryx > Oryx dammah. Next base: position 78,896,814 of record NW_024070211.1, read on the forward strand.
GTTGAGCAGCCTTTATCAAAAGAGGGTCATAAAATGTTCACAGGCCTCCAAGGCCAGAAGATACTGTACACAACATCTTTTGTGGAAAAGGTATGCAGAAAAATCATGGTTTCGATAGAGGCAATACTGCTGGAATGTTGGGCTGACTCTGTATGACCTTGCATCTTTCATTTCCTCTATGTACAAAAAAGGTATATAAGTACTGTTTGAAAATAAAGCTATGGATCTCGCTCATCAAAGCAGCTTGATCTCCTGGTGTCAATCATTTTCCTCTTCTTACTCTCGCTTTCTGGCTAGTTCCCATCTGGAGTATAGAGATCCGCCGTGTCTACTTATTTGCCTGGGTTTCTAAGCCCTGAACGGGAAGGCGCCCTGCACCTTCACTCCCCTGGGAGACCGGGAGGGCACCTGTGGCCTCATGTAGATGGTGCAAGTCTCTTGTCTTGAGACTTTATTGATTTTCTGTATAAACCAAGGAACCCCAGCCTCTTTTCTTCTCTCCTCTAGTTTCTTATCTACAACATTCTTGTCTATCTCTCTCTCTCTCAATCAATCACCGATGCTGTTTCTCCTTCAGGTTTCCCTGGATCCTGTGGGGGCTAGACCCCGGCGTTACTGGAGATCAGTGGAGAAATAACTCCAGAAAGAATGAAGGGATGGAGCCAAAACAAAAACAATACCTAGTTGTGCATGTAACTGGTGATAGAAGCAAGATCCAATGCTGTAAAGAGCAATATTGCATAGGAACCTGGAATGTCAGGTCTATGAATCAAGGCAAATTGGAAGTGGTCAAACAAGAGATGGCAAGGGTGAACGTCAACATTCTAGGAATCAGCGAACTAAAATGGATTGGAATGAGTGAATTTAACTCAGATGACTATTATATCTACTACTGTGGGCAGGAATCCCTCAGAAGAAATGGAGTAGCCATCATGGTCAACAAAAGAATCCAAAATGCAGTACTTGGATGCAATCTAAAAAATGACAGAATGGTCTCTGTTCGTCTCCAAGGCAAACCATTCAATATCACAGTTATCCAAGTCTATGCCCCAACCAGTAATGCTGAAGAAGCTGAAGTTGAACAGTTTTATGAAGACCTACAAGACCTTTTAGAACTAACACCAAAAAAAGATGTCCTTTTCATTATAGGGGACTGGAATGCAAAAGTAGGAAGTCAAGAAACACCTGGAGTAACAGGCAAATTTGGCCTTGGAATGCAGAATGAAGCAGGGCAAAGACTAATAGAGTTTTGCCAAGAAAACGCACTGGTCATAGCAAACACCCTCTTCCAACAACACAAGAGAAGACTCTACACATGGACATCACCAGATGGTCAACACCGAAATCAGATTGATTATATTCTCTGCAGCGAAAGATGGAGACACTCTATACAGTCAACAAAAACAAGACTAGGAGCTGACTGTGTATGACTTAAATCAAATCCCTTATGATTATACAGTGGAAATGAGAAATAGATTTAAGGGCCTAGATCTGATAGATAGAATGCCTGATGAACTATGGACAGAGGTTCGTGACATTGTACAGGAGACAGGGATCAAGACCATCCCCATGGAAAAGAAATGCAAAAAAGCAAAATGGCTGTCTGGGGAGGACTTACAAATAGCTGTGAAAAGAAGAGAAGCAAAAAAGCCAAGGAGAAAAGGAAAGATATAAGCATCTGAATGCAGAGTTCCAAAGAACAGCAGGAAGAGATAAGAAAGCCTTCTTCAGCGATCAATGCAAAGAAATCGAGGAAAAGAACAGAATGGGAAAGACTAGAGATCTCTTCAAGAAAATTAGAGATACCAAGGGAACATTTCATGCAAAGATGGGCTCGATAAAGGACAGAAAAGGTCTGGACCTAACAGAAGCAGAAGATATTAAGAAGAGGTGGCAAGAATACACGGAAGAATTGTACAAAAAAGATCTTCACGACCCAGATAATCATGATGGTGTGATCACTCACCTAGAGCCAGACATTCTGGAATGTGAAAGTCAAGTGGGCCTTAGAAAGCATTACTAAGAACAAAGCCAGTGGAGGTGATGGAATTCCAGTTGAGCTACTTCAAATCCTGAAAGATGATGCTGTGAAAGTGCTGCACTCAATATGCCAACAAATTTGGAAAACTCAGCAGTGGACACAGGACTGGAAAAGGTCAGTTTTCATTCCAATCCCAAAGAAAGGCAATGCCAAAGAATACTCAAACTACTGCACAATTGCACTCATCTCACATGCTAGTAAAGTAATGCTCAAAATTCTCCAAGCCAGTCTTCAGCAATACGTGAACTGTGAACTTCCTGATGTTCAAGCAGGTTTTAGAAAAGGCAGAGGAACCAGCGATCAAATTGCCAACATCTGCTGGATCATGGAAAAAGCAAGAGAGTTCCAGAAAAACATCTATTTCTGCTTTATTGACTATGCCAAAGCCTTTGACTGTGTGGATCACAAGAAACTGTGGAAAATTCTGAAAGAGATGGGAATACCAGACCACCTATCTTGCCTCTTGAGAAATCTGTATGCAGGTCAGGAAGCAGCAGTTCGAACTGGACATGGAACAACAGACTGGTTCCAAATAGGAAAAGGAGTACCTCAAGGCTGTATGTTGTCATCCTGCTTATTTAACTTATATGCAGAGTACATCTAGAGAAATGCTGAACTGGAAGAAACACAAGCTGGAATCAAGATTGCCAGGAGAAATATCAATAAGCTCAGATATGCAGATGACACCACCCTTATGGCAGAAAGTGAAGAGGAGCTAAAAAGCCTCTTGAAAGAGGAGAGTGAAAACGTTGGCTTAAAGCTCAACATTCAGAAAACAAAGATCATGGCATCTGGTCCCATCACTTCATGGGAAATAGATGGGGAAACAGTGAAAACAGTGTCAGACTTTATTTTTCTGGGCTCCAAAATCCGCAGATGGTGACTGCAGCCATGAAATTAAAAGACGCTTACTCCTTGGAAGAAAAGTTATGACCAACCTAGATAGCATATTCAAAAGCAGGGACATTACTTTGCCGACTAAGGTCCATCTAGTCAAGGCTATGGTTTTTCCTGTGGTCATGTATGGATGTGAGAGTTGGACTGTGAAGAAGGCTGAGCGCTGAAGAATTGATGCTTTTGAACTGTGGTGTTGGAGAAGACTCTTGAGAGTCCCTTGGACTGCAAGGAGATCCAACCAGTCCATTCTGAAGGAGGTCAACCCTGGGATTTCTTTGGAAGGAATGATGCTAAAGCTGAAACTCCAGTACTTTGGCCACCTCATGAGAAGAGTTGACTCATTGGAAAAGACTCTGATGCTGGGAGGGATTGGGGGCAGTAGGAGAAGGGGATGACCGAGGATGGGATGGCTGGATGGCATCACGGACTCGATGGACATGAGTCTGAGTGAACTCCGGGAGATGGTGATGGACAGGGAGGCCTGGCGTGCTGCCATTCATGGGGTTGCTTAGAGTCGGACACGACTGAGTGACTGAAATGAACTGAACTTAACTGAACTGAACTGCTTTCTATTTTCTGCATCTTCCAGCTATGATGTAAGATCCACAAGAACAGGCACTTTTGTATGCTATTAACTGATAAACCTTCCATCTAGAATATTGTCCAGAACACATGGAGTGCACAAAATATTTGTTGAATCAAAATGCTGAAACTTGACACTTTCCCCAGCAGCCTACATCCTAACAGCATTCTTCCTGTACATTCAATCTTTTGCCAAAACACACTCTCACAGATGATGAAAACAAATTTTTTAAATCCTATGACATGCCAAATTTCAGATAAATGGCAACTACTTGGTTGATGAACATAATAATAGATAATGCAAGCAATGTATTAAATTCTTTTTTCAAATGAGCATCAGAGCATAAACCAGTATAAAATACTCACATTTATATTTCTATTCACTCTGTTTCTTCTGATAAGAACCAGAGATCAACAACTCTTTTAAAGAACCAGAGATCAACAACTCTTTTAAGATCCCATTATTAATTGAGGCCAAGAAACTGGGTTTTTGAAAAACATGAATCAAACAGAATGGTACTGGCACATTTTGATCTATCATATATTTAAGTTTTCTGTTAATACTAATAATATCTGATATTTCTTTTATTCTGAAAGAACTGTAGCATTGAGTCATATTATCCTGCACAAGGCAAACATTTTTCTTACTGTCATAAATTATCAGAGACCTGTCAGCTTTGGAATACTAGATGACAGACTTCCAACCTTTGGCTTTTTCCAGATATTTCAGTTTTAATCCATATATTATGATTTCTTTATTTTCATTTGTATGTATGTTGGAGATGTTGTTGACATGATATGCAGAATACCAAATTCTAACTCATTACTCATTTAAGAACAAAAAAGCATTGATATAAATAAAAGTGGGACTTCCTTGAGTCTTTCCTGAATCTCTTGGTGATGTGTTGCTTGGTTGGTCCATCATGAATGCTTCATGTGAGATAGCAATTCACATTAAAAAATTTAAATTGCAGTTTTACTCTGCCTATAAATTCTACATTTTCCTTCCCAATGAAAAGCACTGTACTCTTTGTTTGTTTGTTTGTTTGGGGAAGTCGGTGTCTGGTTCACACACTCTTCACACTCAGACACTCCTCAAGTGTTTATTCCATAGTCAGTTACTGCAGAGGAGAGAAACCCAATTGTACACAGGTTAAAAGCAAAAAATATACAATTTCACACAATATATCCAGTTTTCAACCACAATAGGTATACAGATACAGTACAACATAGAGTCGATGAAGGAAATCTAATAGCTCAGGCTTCATAAGCACTGAGGAATCCAAGAAGAATGTTACCATCCATGTTAACAAAATTCAAGTGCTTTGAAGAGCCAACTGGAGGCCTATCTACAGATGTCTTTCATTTCACAGGATGAGCATTTCATAGGAACTCCACATTTCATAGGGAGTTCCATGATTCTATAATTTCCAATTCTTTGCTAGCCCTTTCTGTTTGTGGTAAAACTGTTCTCTTCCATTTCTCTTTAAGACAAGCTCCCATGAGCACTACAGGCCTGCCGGGTGGCGGTCCTGTTAGGAGCCACGTGGATGAGCCAGGCCCACAGTGTGTGGGGAGGATGATAGGGGGAGGTGGGGGAGGAAGAGAGGCAGGAACTTCAAGAAGCTGTCTCATCTGAGGTTGGAATCAGAATGGCTGTCACCTGCCTGACCCGGCCCAGAGAAGAATGGAGCAGGCAGACTCCTGACCACACAGCTTGGTCTGAGCACGTCAGCTGCCTCTCCCATCCTTCCATGTGTAACAACTGTCACCCTTTGCAGGCCTCCCTCTGCCTCGACGTGAGTTCACTTAAAGACTGAACGTGCAAGCCTGAGTTTGGGGCATAAGTAGCAGTGTCTGGCCCCAGAAAGCACTGCCACTGCACTCTGGCCACTGTGGCAGTAAGAAACACGGCCCACGGTTGCCAGAACTTTTTCTCTAGAGAAAGTTCGGAAAAAAAAAATTTTCTCTGAAAAACCAGATTCATATGAGCCCCCTGATTCCAAAAGGATGCAGTTTATTTACATTCTGGCCAAACCATTGTCAGGAATAAAAAACATGGGTAAAAGTAAGAGTCAACGGGACAGACCCCAGACCATGGCCCACAACCCCCACAGCCTGCCTGCTTCCTGTCATTTCTACATCAAATCTCTCTGAGGCATGTGAATCAGAACTTCTGGGGTCTTAACTGTTCACAGGACATATTTTGGATTTTTTTTTTTTTTTTTTAAGCCTAAAAGACAGTAGTCTGTCTCCATTCTTGTTCTTTGAAATTTTTCAGTCTTAAAGGGAACTCGAATTGGGGCAACCATACTCTCCTGTCAAAATATTTCAATCGTACACATGATGAAGTGAGCACCACATTGAACAGAGGGAGGGGGCTGCTGACAAATAGGGGGAACAAAGGATTCTGAAAAACCAAAGTAGTTAAAGGAAAGCTGAGCTGTTTTCTTCAAGTGACTCTGATTCCCACACAGTCAGCTCCTCCGTCCTCAGGCAGCTGACAGGCCAGTCTCCCAGTCTTCTTGACTTGATCATTTGATGTCTCGGCTATCAGCGGGTTGCTCTGAGCCCTAGTAAGAGGTGTGCCCGGCTTCCTGGACGCGGAGGGAGTCGTGCCTTCCAGCCGCTCCCTGTATAACTACTGCACGTGGGTTCTGGCCTCCAGGAGCTGCACAGGGATGTCAGTGTAGAGACCTTTCATCTTCTGCAGCAGGGCCTTGTCTGTGTGCCCATCCTTGGTCTGAGCTTGGCCTCTGCCATTGAGACATACCCCAGCACAGGAAAGAACCTCCACAAAGTGATGAGGAACTTGCCCTTCTTCCATTTTAGGACCCCGTTCTGGATGTTTCGAAAGCCATAAGCTGCAGCAAAGTGCAAGAAGACCTCTCCGCTCTTCTCCAGGGTGACCTCCTGGAAGTCTTTGTTCCTAAGCGCATGGTAGGTGACCTCCCCCATGTCCTCACTGAACAGCTCCTTGCGCACATGTCTGAAGATATGTGCCAGGTCCCCATCAGAGCTGGCTCCATCGTGGCGCCTCAGCTCCTCCTCTTTCACATCTCCAGAGTGCCCAGGGCAGCATCTCTCATCGAGAGGTAACTCTGTTCCATCATCTGAGCTATTTACCTGAGGTCAGCACGCAGTCAGTAACCTGAGAACCCTGAGAGACCATGAGGGTGTCTTCCTGAAGGGCCTCCAGCTTCTTGTCATAGCATGGAGCCACGATAACATGGAAAACCTTGTCTGGGGACAGATTCCGCCGTCTGGCAAGGTAGTCCTTCACCAGGGATCCCATGATCTGCTAGGGAGACGTGACAGTGCAGAGGTGGGGGGTGACGGGGTGACGCAGCATCCGCTCAGCCTATCAGACCCAACCAGGATCCTCAGGCAGAGGTCAGCATGGGTAATGAAGGCTCTTCCTCATTGTGCTGGCGGAATTGACGCACAAACTCTCTTGACTCTCCAGGATGCTGAAACCTGCAAGGATCGTTGTATCTAAGACATAATGCACTCCGAGACTTTTGAGAAAACCAGAGTCTTCTGGATGCATCAGTCACACTGAGGCTGAATTTAGCAGCAAAATAAGGCATAGACAGGACACACCGACACTACCAGCACCTTATGCTTTGAGGTATCCCGTTTCTTGTTAAGGTTCAGGACTCGGAAGAATTCCTTGGAGTTCTGCTGGGAAACCTGGACTCCTTCCTCCGCAGACGCATAGCTGTCACAGGTCAGGCAATCACTCAAAAATATCTTGGCATTGGCCAGTGTATGGAATTCTCCCTTCTCTCCATTCTCCTGGGCTGGACTTGCTACATCGATTGATGCATTCTGTTTCGTCATCGGTTTTTGTTTTTACACTACATTCCTTCCGCGTACAGTGCTCACAGTTTATCTGGAGCTAGGCGGGCAGGTCCGGATGTGCAGCCTGAGGGGAGCAGAGACCCGCGGTCGACCACTACCTGCCACCCTTTGTTGTCGTCCTGTGCTGCCCTCTGAAAAGCACTATACTCTTTAGGAAGCAGGAAGTCATTCTTAGTCTACTTCTGACTGGCACTAGACTTGCAGCAGGCAAATCGCTCTCTAAAATTCCTAAAGAAAATAATACAGCACTGTTCCAGCGTTTGTTATATACCCTTTTAGTTGTGAACTTTGGCATAATCATATCTTACATGGTTTTTACAGTTCCAAAGATATTCCCATAATAGTCAAATAATTTCCCTCAGATTGAACACTGAGGGAATTTTCCACTGAATGTTAGTGAAACACCCCTGAAGCCCTGATTCCTTTCAGTCTAATTTTTAAATATTACTCTAAATATTATCCACTATACATGGAGAAATTAAGAATGCTGGTAATGATTATTTAATATGCTTATTTGCCTGTTGGATGGTCCCAGTATTCTTGCTGGGAAAATCTCATGGACAGAGGAGCCCATGGGGTTGCAAAGAGTCAGACACAACTCAGTGATTGAGCATGCATGCACACCTTTTGGATTCTTCTTATGTAAATGAATTGTTTAAAACCTTGCTCCACTTTATAATTGTGTCACTTGTCCATCTCAAGTTTTAGGGTTTCTTTGTATATTTTCTTGCTTGTATGTAAATATCTTGCTAAGTCTGTCACTTCTATTTCTACTGTGTTCACAATACTTTTTCCTGTAAACAGTTTTAAAAGTTTAATCACATTTATACATATCTGTACATATTTATAGTTTGTGTTTATTGGGGCTTAATTAATAAATCTTTCTCATGGACAGAGGAGCCTGGCAGGCTACAGTCCATGCATGGGGTTGCAAAGAGTCAGACATGACTGAGAAACTAACTTTTTCACTTTTATACATGCTAAGTTAATAATGATATTTTGCTATATTTGTGTAGGAATGTATAAAATTTTATTATTGTGTACAGAATGAGGTAGGGATATATTTTTTCCCTATGAGCATCCATATTGTCACGATACTGTTTTTAAGTGGTCCATAAGTCTCCTCTAGTGTGATATGGTTTGTATTTAATTAATTGGTTCCCAAATACATAAAGTTTCCCTATGGTATTTCTTTGGTTTGTTTATCCAATGATACACTATATCATAGTGTTTTCAATTACTTTTACTTTAATTAAATCTTGATGTACTATCAAGAAAATCAGTATTTTGCTTGTATTTTCCTTCATTGACTTGATATTCTTATTCTTTACTCTTCAATGAATATTAAGATCTATTTCTAATTCTCTGCTATAGTTTGTTAGTTTATAGGATCTCTTTGATGTAATGCACAATTTTATTATTTATGAATAATGTCAATTTAGACTCCTATTTTAATCTCTGGAATTGGTGTATGTGTATATAAATATAAATTATTTTTCTTATTTCACATGACTTGATCAGTTCTCCATTAAAATGATGACTAGGGACTATGAAAAAGTCTTTAACTGTGTGGATCACAATAAATGTAGAAAATTCTGAAAGATATGGGAATACCAGACCACCTAACCTGCCTCTTGAGAAATCTGTATGCAGGTCAGGAAGCAACAGTTAGAACTAGACATGGAACAATAGACTGGTTCCAAATAGGAAAAGGAGTACCTCAAGGCTGTATATTGTCACCCTGCTTATTTAACTTATATCCAGAGAACTTCATGAGAAACGCTGGGCTGGATGAAGCACAAGCTGGATTCAAGTCTGCTGGGAGAAATATCAATAACCTCCGATATGGAGATGATACCACCATTATGGCAGAAAGTGAAGAAGAACTAAAGAGCCTCTTGATGAAGGTGAAAGAGGAGAGTGAAAAAGTTGGCTTAAAGCTCAATATTCAGAAAACTAAGATCATGGCATCTGGTCCCATCACTTCATGGCAGATAGATGGAGAAACAGTGGAAACAGTGGCAGGCTTTATATTTTGGGGCTCCAAAATCACTGCAGATGGTGATTGCAGCCATGAAATTAAAAGACACTTACTCCTTGAAAGGAAAGTTATGACCAACCCAGACAGCATATTAAAAAGCAGAGACATTACTTTGCCAACAAAGGTCAGTCTAGTTAAAGCTACGGTTTTTCCAGTAGTCATGTATGGATGTGAGAGTTGGACTATAAAGAAAGCTGAGCACCAAATAATTGATTTTATTTGAACTGTATTGTTGGAGGAGACTCTTGAGAGTCCCTAGGACTGCAAGTATATCCAACCAGTCCATCCTAAAGGAAATCAGTCCTGGGTGTTCATTGGAAGGACTGATGTTGAAGTTGAAACTTCAAACTCCATTTGGCCACCTGATGGGAAGAACTGACTCATTTGAAAAGACCCTGATGCTGGGAAAGATTGAAGATGGGAGGAGAAGGGGGCAACAGAAGATGAGATGGTTGAATGACATCACCGACTCAATGGACATGGGTTTGAGTAAACTCTGGGAGGTGTTGATGGACAGGGAGGCCTGGCATGCTGCAGTCCATGGGTTCACAAAAAGTTGGACATGACTGAACGACTGAACTAATTATAACTGAGGGAGAAGCCTGGCATGCTGCAGACCCTGGGTTTGCAAAGAGTCAGACATGACTGAGCAACTGAACTGAACTGAAGAATGAAGAAATTTCTGGCCCCTGACTTTGAAGAAATCTGTCTAGCAATACAGCATCAAGTACAATATCTTTCATCAGTTTAATTAGATATCTATTATCAATTCAAGAATTTGTGTTCTAGTACTATGTTTATTACATTTTATTTCACTGATAGATTTTGAATTTTTTAAAAGCTTATTTTCTCTCATATATTTGTCTTTGTACTTTAATTTGATGACATGATGTATTGCTTTAATAGATTTTCAAAATGAAATCATCATTGCAGTCTGAGATAAATAAGTTTTGAATTTTTAATACATTGCTAAATTAGATTTTTCACTATTTTATTTAGGTTTATTGCATTTGTATTTATACATGAAACTGCTGCACAATTATGGTCACTTGTATTGCCCTTGTCTTATTTTGAATCAGACTTATACAAACACTATAAAATGAGCCGGGGACATTCTAATGCAGAGCTGGACTACCTTTTTCCTAAAGATTTCATTGATTTTCCTGAGCCTGGTAGATATTTTTGATAGTAGAGGGGTAGGGAAATTATGAACTACTTACTCCAGTTGCTTGCTGATTTTAGACTCTTGTTTTTTGCTACTTTTTAAAGTGCTGTTTCCATTAAATATGGAGTTGATATGAAATATATTCATAACAATCATTGGCAGGAGGAATAACATCTTGTTTCCTGTCTTTTGGTACAGTTGAGCAGTTCCTCCCCAGGTTTCCAGGCCCCTGTCTACTGTTTTCCCTTTAGCTTTCTGGCTGCCCTGTGCAATCTCTAGTCGTGATTTTCCTTCCCTACCTGACTTCTTCATATGGAGTGGCCCTCAGTGATCATTCTCAGCATATTTTCAGTCCACTCTCATTTCCAGTGATTTCTTTTGACCTTATACTTTTACATAGCCAGCTTAGACCACTTTCCTGATGTTCAGAATCATATATCCAACTGGCGGCTTTCTATCTTTCTCTGGATGTTCAATAAGCTTCTCAAAGTTAAAATTTCCAAGTCTGTGACCTAGTTTTATCTACTTATTCTTCTTGCAGTTTACTCTCTCAGTTAATAGAAACTCCACCTTGATTGCAGCCTTGGCAAAGACTTTGAGCCAGAGAATCCACTGAAAACCTACCTAGATTCCTGAATTATAGAAACTGTAACATGATTTATGTGATTCTCTAAGCTACTATGTCTGGGCATATTTTATGCACCATAACTAATACAAAGCATATTTAATCTTTTTTGCCATTTTTTGAACAAATTTGTATAAGACTTATAGTTTTTGTCTCTTAACTGTTGGGTAGAATTTACATGTAAAGCTATCAGTCCTAGGACATTCTTTGTGGAAAGGTCTGTAATTATTTTTTCAAAATTTCTTTCAGTTCAGTTCAGTTCAGTCACTCAGTCGTGTCTGACTCTTTGCAACCCCATGAATTGTAGCATGCCAGGCCTCCCTGTCCATCACCAACTTCAGGAGTTCACTCAAATTCACGTCCATCAAGTCAGTGATGCCATCCAGCCATCTCATCCTCTGTTGTCCCCTTCTCCTCCTGCCCCCAATCCCTCCCAGCATCAGAGTCTTTTCCAATGAGTCAACTCTTCTCATGAGGTGGCCAAAGTACTGGAGTTTCAGCTTTAGCATCATTCCTTCCAAAGAAATCCCAGGGCTGATCTCCTTCAGAATGAACTGGTTGGATCTCCTTGCAGTCCAAGGGGCTCTCAAGAGTCTTCTGCAACACCACAGTTCAAAAGTATCAATTCTTCGGCGCTCAGCTTTCTTCACAGTCCAACTCTCACATCCATATATGACTACTTGAAAAACCATAATTTTGACTAGACGGACCTTTGTTGGCAAAGTAATGTCTCTTGTTTTGAATATGCTATCTAGATTGATCATAACTTTTCTTCCAAGGAGTAAGCATCTTTTAATTTCATGGCTTCAGTCAGCATCTGCAGTGATTTTGGAGCCCCCAAAAATAAAGTCTGACACTGTTTTCACTGTTTCCCCATCTATTTCCCATGAAGTGATGGGACCAGATGCCATGATCTTTGTTTTCTGAATGTTGAGCTTTAAGACAGCTTTTGCACTTTCCTCTTTCACATTCATCAAGAGGCTTTTTAGTTCCTCTTCACTTTCTGCCATAAGGGTGGTGTCATCTGCATATCTAAGGTTATTGATATTTCTCTTGGCAATCTTGATTCCAGCTTGTGCTTCCTCCAGCCCAGCGTTTCTCATGATATACTCTGCATGTAAGTTAAATAAGCAGGGTGACAATATACAGACTTGATGTACTCCTTTTCCTATTTGGAACCAGTCTGTTGTTCCATGTCCAGTTCGAACTGTTGCTTCCTGACCTGCATACAGATTTCTCAAGAGGCAGGTCAGGTGGTCTGATATTCCCATCTCTTTCAGAATTTTCCACAGTTTATTGTGATCCCCACAGTCAAAGGCTTTGGCATAGTCAATAAAGCAGAAATAGATGTTTTTCTGGAACTCTCTTGCTTTTTTGATGATCCAGCATATGTTGGCAATTTGATCGCTGGTTCCTCTGCCTTTTCTAAAACCAGCTTGAACATCTGGAAGTTCATGGTTCACCTATTGCTGAAGCCTGGCTTGGAGAATTTTGAGCTCATCTATATATAAAAATGTATGTAAAATACATATGTATTTATTAAATATATAAATGTATAAAATAATCTATTAATATATATATTTATTTTCTTTATGTTTATGTAAGCATACCTTGGAGATTTTGAGGAGTGGTTCCAGATTACTGTAATAAAGCAAGTTATACAAATTTATTTGGTTTCCCAGTGCATATAAAATTTATGTTTACCAAATAATATAGTCTGTTAAGTATGTAATAACATTATGTCTAAAAAAACTACATATTTTAATTCAAAATACTTTACTACTAAAAAATGCTAATCCTAATCTTAGCCTTCAGTGAGTCATATTTTTTTTTTGCAATAGTAACATCAAAAATCACTGGTTACAGATCATGACAAATATAATAATAATGACAAAGTTTGAAATTCTGTGGGAATTACCAAAATGTGACACAGAGTCATGAAGTGATCAAAAGTTGTTGGAAAAACAGCCCCAACAAAATTACTGGGTGCAATGTTGTCACAAACTCAATTTGCAAAATAGTCAATATCAGCAAAATGCAGTGAAGCAAAGCACTATAAAATGAAGTATTGCAGTGCTTAGTTGCTCAGTCATGTCAGTCTCTTTGTGACCCCATGGACTGTAGCCTGCCAGGCTCCTCTATCCATGGGGATTCTCCAGGCTAGAATACTGGAGTGGGTTGCCATGCCCTCCTCCAGAGGATCTTCCCAACCCAGGAATCAAACTGGGGTCTCTTGTACTGCATGCAGATTTTTATCAACTGAGCTACCAAGGAAGCCCCAAATGAGGTATACTTGTATGTATATATTTATTTGTTACTTTTACTATATAATTCATAACTTATATATAAGGAAGTGATTCACATCATTATAGAGGCAGTTTCCTCCCAAGATCTGTAGGGCCATTCAGTAACCTGTAGAACCAATCATTTGCTTCCAGTCTGATCCCAGAAGTCTGAAAGCAGAACTGATGGTGTGGTTCTAGTCTGAAGGCTGGTAAGCTCAAGACTCAGGAAGAAGCATATTTCAGTCCAAGTAAAAAGGCGGGAAGAAGTCACTGTCCCATTTGAAGGCCATCAGACAAGAACTCTCTCTTATTTGGGGGAGATTCAGTGGTTTGTCCTATGAAGGCCTTCAAGGGATGGCCTGAGGAGCAACCACTTAGAGAGAGCCATCTGTTTTATTCAGTCTATTGATTTAAATGTTAATCTCCTCCCAAAAAACACTCTCACAGAAATACCCAGAATAATGTTTGGAAAAACATCTGGGACCCTGTGGCCTAGTCAAGTTGATACATAAAATTAACCATTGCAGTAGCTTAGTATAATCTCCATTTTAGCTTTATAGGTATTTTAGTGAGAAGAAATACCTCCAAATTTCTGAAACGGATTCTTTGCTTTGTCAATATTAGTGTGGTTTTTTATCTACTCAGACTTTTCAAAAATATTTTAATGTTTCAAATTGCATGGGATATATGTGCCATGCAATTCTACTTGATTTCTAATTCAACCAGATGCCTGAGTTGGCATTTAAGAAATATGTTTAACAAATATTTTAAAATATATTCTGATGTAAAAGGTAAGTGTTAGAAGTAGTAAGTATTTATAATATAGGCCTTGTTAACAGTATATCAACTACATTTTAAATTGTGTGCCTTATTCAAAAGAGTCAAAAAGTGTCAAGTGACTCATTTGCTGACTAACACGGGTTCTATTACAATGAATATTGAAGAGTATACCTTTGGGTACCTTGTAATTATAATTTGAGCATTTTCCCAATTATACAAAAACATTTTCATTTCGTTCAAATCAGAATAATTTTAACCAAAGAAATAGTAATAAATCAGAATCATTTTACTTGTCAGAATTTTGATGAAAGAGGTCTTAACAGCCAGTATGTAGACCTACACAATTATTTCTATGAAACGGATCTCAGCAAATTCTTTTGCTGCACTTCAGAGGATTGTGGGCTTACTTTAAACAGATGTTTGGTAAACACTTTCCCACCTAAGAAGGTCCAGAAGCAACTCAGCATATCTTTATTTTAGCCTCCTAAGCTTAGTAAATTCTCTATTTTTCAGTAAAGAAAAAGGACATTACCTAAGTAAATAACCTTGGATAGTAATTACTCATAAGACCTGAGGAAAAATAATAGCAACTATCCAAGTGTCAGACTTAAACAAGTTTCTTAGCTAGAAGGTATTTGATTACTTCGATTTCTGGTAGTATATGAGCCTTCATCTCATAGTAGTCCTGCAAGAAAATTATGGCATGAAGTTTCCTTAAAAATCTAAAAATAGAGCTATCATATGATCCAGCAATCCCACTCCCAGACACACGCCTAAAGAAATCTTAAGTTGAAAGGATACATGCACCCCAATGCACCCTATTGCGCTCTTTGCAATAGGCAGGACATGGAAGCAATCTAAATGTGTATTGAGAGAGGAATGGATAAAGAAGATATGGTATATATATACAATGGAATATTACTCACAAAAAAGAATGAATAATGTCATTTGCAACAACATGCATGGGCCTAGAGATTATCATACTGAATGAAATAAGTCAGAGAAAGACAACTGTCATATGATATTTCTTACATGTACAGTCTAAAAAAAAAAGAATACAAATGACTTTATATATAAAAGAGAAATAGAGTCACATATATAGAAAACAAACATGGTTACCATGGGTTAGGGGGATAAATTGGGAGACTGGAGTTGACATATATACACTACTGTATATAAAATGCTTCCTTGATGGTTCAGATGGTAAAAAATCTATCTGCCTGCAATGCTGGAGACCCGGATTCAATCCCTTGCTCAGAAAGATTCCCTGGAGACGGGACTGGCAACCCACTCCAGTATTCTTGTCTAGAGCATTCCATGGGCAAAGGATTCTGGTGGGCTACAGTCCATGGGATTGAAAAAAGTCAAACACAGGTTATCAACTAACACTTTCACTTTCTCATATATAAAGTAGATGACTAGTAAGGACCTACTGCATAGCACACAGGGAACTCTAATTAATACACTTTAATGACTTATATGGGGAAAAGATCTATAAGAGTGGATATATGTATAACTGATTCATTTTGCTACATACCTGAAACTTGCCCAACATTGTAAATCAATTATACCCCAATAAATTTTTTTTTTTAAATCTAAATGTGTAAGATAAACAATACAATTTTTGGAAACAAATACAGAGGAGGATAGTTGTAATATTGATGCAATTAGATATTTCTTAAAAATTAAAACTGCCAATCAAACAAACCCTAACTTATATTAGTTTTATTTTTGAAATTTAAAAATATTATTAATCAGGACACTTTTAAAAGACTTGAAAACCAACCATGGATACAAACAATTAGAGTGCATGTAGCTTATTTAAAGAACTACACAGTATTAGGAAAAGAAAAAGACAAAGGGACAAAAGAAAAAAATCTTTACAAAAGAGCATATCCAAATGACGATAACAGCAATGATAAAGAACTAGAACTGGGAGTGGGAGTGGGAGAGACAGAGGGGAAGAAGAGAAGGAAAGAGGTAATCAATCCATTCATTGCTGGAGAATGCAAATTAATGAGATACATTATTCTCTCACTAAAGGAGCTAATTTGAAACAAACAGGCAAGTCTTGAAGAAGACATGGAGCAAAAGGGAAGAACACTCTTCAGGTGACAGAATATGTTGTAAATAACTTTAAACATTTATTTATACACATATACACATGTATACATATATGCTGCTAAATCATTTCAGTCGTGTCAGATTCTGTGCGACCCTATAGATGGCAGCCCACCAGGCTCCCCCGTCCCTGGGATTCTCCAGGCAAGAACACTGGAGTGGGTTGCCATTTCTTTCTCCAATGCATGAAAGTGAAAGGTGAAAGTGAAGTCGCTCAGCTGTGTCCGACCCTTCGAGACGCCATGGACTGCAGCCTACTAGGCTTCTCCGTCCACGGGATTTTCCAAGCAAGAGTACTGGAGTGGGTTGCCATTGCCTTCTCTGTATACATATATAGACGTGTATTTATACACACACACACACACACACACACACACACATATATATACACATATTTACAGGTATAATGTTAATGGAAGCACTATTCTTAATAGCCTTAAACTATTCAAATAATTCACATCCTCAAATGTAGAAAGCACAAGAAAATAATGGTATACGTACATGATACATGCAGTGTAACACTAAAAAATGGAATCCTGACACAGAGTGCAGGCTATGTGATACAAAAACATATACTTTATATAAACTGTGAAAAGTACAATAATAAGCAAAGTCCATTTATGTTTTTAGAGAAATAGCATATTTGAGAGGGAACAAGGTCTCTTCTGAGGACTGGTAGTATTCTATTTCTGGGTACTGGTTCCACAAATGTGTTCGGTTTGTGAAAATGTATTGATATTATGTATACAGTTATCTGCATGTTTATGATGCTCAGTTACAAAGATAGTAAGTCAGTGAGGGATGAGAATACAAGGAGAGGTTTGAGGACGAAGTAAATTTGATCATATATTGATAATTGTTGAACTGTATGGTGGGTACAGAAGATTTCATTCTACTGTTCTCCTTACTTTCATAAGTTTGAAATTTTCCCTAATAAAAATTTAAACTAAAATATATAGCATAAACTTAAAAGAAAAGAGGAAAGAACTCTTTCTCACCAGCTAACATGTCTGGAATTTAACACTACCATAAAATAACTTCTGGAAAAGCTAATATATTTGACCATGATGTTTACTGATATACAAGTCCCTAAAACAACCCAGAGCACATTGTAGTCACTCAATATTGCTGAATGTAATAATGGTTATATCTAGAAAGCAACACGGTTGAGACATTATGGCAACAGAACATACAAGATGGCTCAAATTCTAAATTAGGAGATTTTGTTTGTAGTATGTTAGTGTAGACAAGATAAAATCTGCCTTTCATGTATTCTAGCTCCACATTTTTCCCCATAGGATTAGAAATCTAAGCCACTTCCTATGTAAAAGTAAGCTCCTCTTTATTTGTAACAGTCTATCCTCTCTGTGAAGCAAATGCTTCAGCTTCACAACTGTATCTAAGCTACTTATGTGTGTGTGTGCTTTCTTCCATCACAAACATGAGCTCTTTTCCTACAGGTAACCAAGAGTATATTTACTGAAAAATGACATGAGCTTCCAGTTCCAAGGAATAAAAGCATATTTGAATTTTCACAGTATATCAATGACAGGATAAGCTTTTGGAAAATTACATTATTTTTTTGCAAAAACAATTTTGGTTAAATATATAACATTTCAGATTTTCTGTTTCTCACAAAACAAACACTCAAGAAACTCATCTCTTTTAAATTGTTAATAGTAAATCTCTCTAGAAAATATATGTAGAGTAGTTTATTTATAGTAGTTTACTTATACTTCAGTTGATCCTGAGATTTGCAGCCATGATTAAAAGTTAAGTTCCACTACATTTCACATCAATTATAAAGATCTATAAAGTACTCTGGTATGGAGTTGGTTAGCTTCACTTTCAATGTTATGTGTCTGTATTCATGTCCCTCATAAATGTGAATAAATACATTTAGATTATGATTATCTTGCCAATAATAATAAACAATTATAATATACATATACACACGTATATGTATGCTACTATAAACTTTCCATAGATTCAAGTTTATGTATTTAAGATATTTTGGACATAACCTCTTGGGTACTTATTTAACACTGACATAAATAAATATCTAGCAAAACAGTAGATTTGGACCCAAACTGAAAAGTGGTCTCCAAACCAGAGCTTGTATCTCATTATCTAAAATGAAATCCTAAGCTGTAAAATACTTTTATTGGTTTTAAAATAAGAATGAAATATACTTAGATTATTAAATATTAAACATTGCTTTAAAATAAATATCTAAAGTTTGGATTTTTTTTTTCAAAGATCCTGTTTCCATTCACGCTTATATCCATCCAAAAATAAGTTTATTTAATAAAGACTCAGGAAGGTTGTCCATTTGGATGTATTTTCAAGCAACATTATATATTGATTGCAGGCCATTTGGCCAACAGTAATTAGTGGTGGAGTTTACCACCTACCTTCAATGCAATCTGTTTTCCAGTAGAAGTGCTTAATTTAGAGTGTAGATTTTGTAAATCTTATAAAACAGAAAATCTGAGACAATGACTTAACAAAAGAATGACTGAGTTCCAAATTCTCTTTATTTCTAGTCTCATCTTCCTCCAATTCATTCTCCTCTAAAGTAAAAACTGAGCATTCTAAAATATAAATTGATTAAATTACAATCCTACTTAAAATCCTTCATTGACTCCCCATCATTCTTAGGATAAAGTCAATAATAACTTTAGAAGCCTTTGTCCTCTGCTGTCTGGACACTTCTTCAGGGTTACTTTGGAGGACTGTCTCTTTTACTTTCTGTGATGGTTCTTCCTATGTGCCATGCTGTCTTTTGTCTTCAGTTTATTCAGTCTTCTTTACCTGATATTTCCCCACTCAACTCTACCAAAGTGAAGACTCTCAAATTTCAAATTACTTTTCCTGTAAGACTGCCCTGAAGACTAAGTTAATATTTCTTCCTATAGGCTTCCATAATACAAATGTTTATAGTAATTACTGAACTTATTTTTTCCGTGTTGCAATTATTTACTTGTTATCTCCACCATTTCTTTAGAAACTTCTTTTTGAGCGCATGAAATGCCTTTCATTTGAAATTATGTATCAAGTATTTAACATGATAACTAGCTTATAATAAGTTCTCAACAAATATTTGTTGAGATAACTAATGAATAAATTAAGAGAAACCAAGTTATTCAGTTTAAGTCCTGAAGACACAGGTCATAAATAGTACAAATACAGTCCTATATTATTGTAAATGTTTATCATCCTGATGACTTACATTCCAGGCAAAAAATGCTTCTTCAATGTAAATTTAATATCCAGCTCTCCAGTTCTTAAAATTTGCATACTGGCCTTTTCAATGTAACTCCCCCTCCATATTGAACTTTTTATTAAATTACTTATATTGACAACGGAGAACTTCTCAAAAGTCTCCCTAGAGAGAATATTTGACCAGCCACAGTTAAGTTTAAGAAAGATGAATGATTCATCAAATGCTCTGACTTGCTTTGTTTTCCTTCCAAGTCACATGAATTGTTTGCCACCTGAGTACTTGTCATTTTTATTTTAACGTTTGCATATGTCAAATACAACTTGGATCTCTGACCAACAAATAATTTATGGCTGGGGACTCTTTTTAGATGGAAAAACTCCCTCCTGTGTATAGTTAGAAGTGCCAATTATAATAAGTAACCAATTCTGAACAAAAACAAACAACCACCTGAAATTTCCTGTCATAGCTAGTGCACTAAACAGAAAATAGCTCTTGCATCAATGGAGCGCATTAGAGAATCAATAAATTGAATTTGTTGCAGGGAAAAAATCATCTGTGTAACTGCTGTTCAAAGTTCCTCTCCCTGACAGAATCCAATCGTGTCAAGAAACTAAATAAATATGGTTACACTCAAAGGCTCAAAGAATACTGAAAAAGGCTATAGAAATTATCCAGCCAGATTTCTGGATAGAATATGGCTCATTTATTTGAGCTTACAAGAAAGTACTTCTGAGTATCTAAACAACTCTGTCCATAACTTTTCAGAAACTATGCTATTTCATTAATGGTCAATGTATCCTTGTCTAGTCATGAGACAAATTTGTACTCAGAAAATAAAATCTTATTTAAAAAAATTCAAGGCCAATCTACCTGACTTAAGGTACTTTAAATGTAGTATTCTTCAATTTCCTTGATTTCTGATTCTTTTCCCTTTTTTCCTTGCTGTCATAAAGAGTTGGAATCCATTTCTGACATTTGACCACTGACAGTTCTCAAGCCACAACCCTCCTTCTTGGACTTCAGCTCCACATCTATGTGGGCCATTTTTTTTTTAGTCTTTATTGAATTTGTTACAATATTGCTTCTGTTTTATGTGTTGGTTCTTTGGCTGGGAGGAATGTCTTAGCTCCCTGACCAGGGGTCAAACCCACACCCCTTGTATTAGAAGGTGACATCTTAACCATTGGACCACCAGGGAAGTCTCCAGTGGTCCCGTTTAGGTTCATGCCTAGGTAAGGTGATAAGAAAGCCCGGGTGTGCTTTCTTTGGCTGCCAGTGAGAAGTTCAAACCATACAAGCCCCTGCTTGTGACAGAATCCTTAGCCTTAGCCACCCTGCCCCTCCCACCACAAAACCCAAGTTATTCCCCTCTCCCCGTTCTTTTAAGCCACTTCAGACCTACTTCAGAGGCCTGCTCTGCTCAACTCCAGAAAGCCTCCTTATGTGAGTAATAAAGCTTTTCATACCGTCTTGGTGAATGTGAGACTACATAAGTCTCAGCATCCACATCAAATTTTCAGTGACCACACAATCTCACACATTGTCTATATCTGGGAGTCAATGTACTTATGATGCACCAGAAAGCTGTGAGTCTACAGGACGTATTTCAAACAAGAGTGAGAAAAGAACAGAATCAAATTATTAAAAATGAAAACTGAAGATCAAAACAGGTTAAACTCATTTTAGAAATAAAATGTGTCACACAGATCCAAGAACAAATAGGTCTATGTCATTTCATTACAAATAATCTGGATAATTGTGAGGACTATATAATCTGCAGGGAGTGTCAATCAGTTTATAAGGCCAAAATGGAAGATAAATAAAAAGAACTGAAACAGGTAGAAACTGTACAATCTCCCAAGCTTAATTTAAATGTTGATGAGATATTAAAACAAAGGTATACCTCACCATGGGAAAGACACGTTCCTGGAAAGTAATATACAAAGTAGTATAGCATTCTATTCTAACATGTTCTCACTGATTCTCAATATAAAATAGAAGATACATTCAGTGGAAGAAAACAAACCACCAACTCAATTGTTTAAAAATTATTTTTAAATAACTCATTTAAGGTGGAGAAGTTAGTATCTTTCTTACATCATTTAAAAAGTTTATTCTATTAAGGAATAATTTGCATATAATACATACAGTAAAATGCACATATAATAAAACATAATAAAATGTATGCATTTTAAGTGAACAGTTTCCTGAGTCTTAACAGATGTTTATATTTCTGTAACCACTGTAAAAATTAAGATATAAGATATTAATAACATTCACAAAGTATTCTCATATCCTTCTGCAGACAAATGATTTCTAAACTTATCCCCAGAAAATCACAGATCTTATTTCTTTTTTTTTTCCACAGATCTTATTTCTATCATCCTAGAATTACTTTTACCTGATCCTGAAATTCACATAAATGGAATTATGATGTATGTGTTCACTTGTGCATGACTTCTTTTGTTCAGCATGTTTCTGAGATCCATGCACTTTGTTTCATTATTTGCATTGCTGTGCATTATTCCATTAGTAATAATAGACAATAATCTGTTCATTCATTCAACTCTGGTGGACTTTTAGGTTGTATCAAGTTTTTTTTTTTTTCCCTAATAAAGATGTTCTGAACTTCCATGTGAAAGTTTTAAATTGCAAGGCCATACAGTTTTTTCCTATTTTTTTTTTTCCTGAAAGTTTCATAGCTTTTGCACCTACATTTGGGTTGATTACCTATTTCAAATTAATTTTTCTCTATGGTAAGAGGTAAAAGTCAATAGTCATTACTTTTCTTTCAGAAATCCCTTTTCCAGAATCATGTAATTGAATTACCTTGCAGTCTTTGAAGAGAAAAATAAACATAATGTACATGGACTCTCTATTTTGTTCTACTGATATTTGTGTTTATTCTAACTCAAGTACCATAGAGATTTGATAAGTGAAGCTTTTTAAAACTTTTGAAATTAGGTAGTATAAGTCATTCAAGTGCCTTTTTTCTTTTCCTAGATTGATTTGGTTACTACACTTTGAGTTTCCAGATACATTTTTAAAACAATTTTAGTTTCTACAAAAATACTTTCAAGGATTTTTAACTCATATTGTGTTAAATCTTTGGATCAATGTGAAGAGAAAAATTTAACAATATCAATGCAATTCAAAAAACTAGTTAACACTTTCATTTTTGTGGTTTTCAGTCGGAATACATGAAGCAATTTTTCTTAAATTTAGGCTAAAACATTTCTTTTCCAAGCTTTTGTATGGGAATACAGTTAAATTTACTCAACAATTGTAGTTTCTTTAGTAGATTGCTTAGGATTTTCTACAGAAACAATCATGTTATCCATTAATAGCAAGTCTTTTTTCTTCTTATCTAATTATTACATATTTTATTTCTATTTATTATCTTATTCTGTTACCCATAGGGCTTCCCAGGTGGCGCTAGTGGTAAAGAACCCACCTCCCAATGCAGGAGACTTAATAAGAGACACAGGTTGAACTCCTGAGTTGGAAAGATCCCCTGGAGGAGGGCATGGCAGCCCACTTTGGTGTTCTTGCCTGGTGAATCCCATAGACAGAGGAGCCTGGCCAGCCACAGGCCCTAAGGTCGCAAAGAGTCAGACATGATTGAAGCCCCCTAGCACACATGCATGCATGTTACCCATGATCAAAAACAAAACTTTGAGTAGAAGAGGTAGAAAGGAGGCATCTTTGACTTCTTCCAAATCTTAGGGAGAGAGCATTCAATATTAATTATTAAATATAATGTAAGCAATACCTTTTTCATATCTGTGTGCTGTATCAGATTGAGGAAATTCCATACAATTCAAAATCCTCTGCAAGTTTTTGTCATGGATAGGATTGTGTCCTGTCAAATTCTCTTTTTACAACCACTGAGTAGATCACAAAATTTGTCTTCATTTTGTTAACGTGAGGAACTGATTGATTTTGAATATTGATATCACTTTGCCTTCTTTGAACCATCTCTTCCTCGTGCTAATGATATATCAGACTTCTTTACATCACTGTGCCAAAATTTTATTGAGGATTTTTGTACCTATATTGATAAGGGTACAAATCATTTTATTAATGATTTCATGAAGTGAGCTGCTGGCATGGACAAAGTTCTCTAACATTTGATGTTTAGTTGATAGTTTGGTCTTTCATTTTTAGCTTATAAAAAGTAAAAATATGTTTTTCCCTCCTCAGACTTCATTGTATATATAACATAGTTTTTTTACTATGTTGTATTTTCAATATCTTATGTCAAAACTTTTTGTGTGCTTGTAATTTCTTCTTTGATCCATGGCATAATTTAATGCTCAACTATTAGGGGATTTTATATGCATTTTTTAATTGAATTCTAATTTGATCCATCACAGTCAGAGAATGAAAAATGTATTAATATGATTTCAGTGCTGTGCTTAGTCACTCAGTCAGGTCTGACTGTTCGTGACCCCATGGACTGTAGTCTACCAGACTCTTCTGTCCTTGGGGATTCTCCAGGCAAAAATACTGAAATGGGCTGCCATGCCCTCCTCCAGGGGATCTTCCCAACACAGAGATAGAACCCAGGTCTCCCACATTGCAGGCGGATTCTTTACTGTCTGAGCCACCAGGGAAGCCCAATATGATTTCTAGCTTTGTTCACCCCGAGATCTGTGGAAAGCCCAGGGTGTTTCCTATTAATAATATTCTCTGTCTTATTGGAGAAGGAAATGGCAACCTACTCCAGTATTCTTGCCTGGAGAATCCCATGAATGGAGGAGCCTGGTGGGCTACAGTCCACGGGGTTGCAAAGAGTTGGACACGAAAGACTCAAATACTAAACTGTGTCTCCCCTGTGGATTTTGTTGAGACTTTCTTAGAGTAAGTCTGAAGTAGGTCTTCCTCTAGGACATGGTCATTAGGACCAAGGCATGTTATTTCTGTTGTCTTAGCTGCATGCTCAGGTGTTAAGATAACTTCTTCACTCTGACTAAACCAGAGTTCCACCATCTCCCAGCATTGCTTAGTTTCTACTATCTCTGTTGTTTTCTGCCCTGTAGCAGCCAATTTTGAGCAAGCCTTGCATAATCTTACCCTTCGCCTGGGTATCTCTACCCTTGGTGAAGAATTTGTGAGGCTCCTTCTTTTCTGCACACTTCCCCATCCAGTCCATTACTCTCCAATGCCCTGCTCATCACATTCCAGCCATTTCAGCCATTCTGAACACTGATTTCCTCAACTCAGGGGCTCCATGATCTCCTTGTACTCTAGCTATCTGCACTGTAGTCAAGAAAGAGTCCCCATGCAGAGAGACAGCGAGAATATGGGTTTCATTTCATGATTTTCCCGTTTGGGTTAGATCACAGTCTTAGTCTGCCTATTGTCTGACGTTTAACAACTGTTACCTGATATACTTTCTCCAGTTATACATATGTGTTTTTCTTTGGTTTTGCTTTTTTAAGTAAGAAATCTAGTCCAATATTATTTACTTGATCAGAACCCAAAGTGAAAGCTTGTTTAATTGGTTTTTTGTTTAAAGTCTTGAGTCAGCATCTTCTATCAATTCCAGTTTTCTTTAAAATGTATAAAAATATAAAAGCCAGGTAATTTATTCATGAGTGGGAGTTTTTCCATTTTTTTTTCTTTTAAAGTTGCCTGTCTACAAAAATGATAGAGAATTAGAAAAAGGGGTCTTATGTAGTTAGACACCCAGATGTTTAAAGGAAATACAGCTCTAGTCAAAAGATAGATTTTACTCCTTTGAGAAGAAAAAAGAAAAAGGGAGACATTCTTCCTGAGATGTTTCAGTAAGAGTGGAGACCTGACCTTCTAACAATATCCAGGCAGGAGAGGTTATTATGCAAATTGGTGTGTCCAGCTGTTGTTCTTTTCTGTGATGGATAAAATGAAAGAAAATAGGCTCAAATTGCTGCAAGGGGGACTAAGGTTTGGCAGCTTTACAAATGGCCCTTTAGTTAGTGACCCAAGGAAAGTGACAGCTGATTGCAGGAGTGTATTAAAAAATACTGATTTCACTATTGATTTTTTGTTTCTCCATTCCCAATCAGAACTCAGTTATTGCTAAACTATTATTGTTAGGATACTGTATTTAACTGACATGTAATAAACAAGTTTTACACACAGTAAAGAGTACAGAAAAAATTTATAGTTTAAAAAATATTAAATTATGTTCTTCTAGAACAGAGAGAGTCATTTTCATCTCCCTAACTTGATTTTTTATGTGCTTTAGTTCAATGGTTTCTGACTCATAGTACAATCATAATAGTAGAAATAGCCAATGTATATAAAGGGATTTAGTGTTTTCAGTAACTTTTCACCTCTATTATCTCGTTTGTTGTTTCAGATATGCTATTTCCATTTTATAGAATAAGGATCTAGGGTCCATGAAAGGTGTACAACTTGACCAAGTGAGTACTGAAAGGTCTTGAAATATTATTTCCATGTCAACCTTTTCTTGTTCAGCTCACCAACCTTTTCACTGAACGTCTTAGTGATCTCTCAATAAAGTGGTGATGTGCAGCTCTAAAGTTTCTCTGGACAGTGACCATGGGCTTGACCAAAAGAGCCAGCCACGGTGACTGCCAAACCCTCAGACCCTTCTAGGAACTCTTCACAGGAACTGGAAATAGAAATAAGACAGCAGCAAGTTCTTCTGGAAAGTCTAGGACCTAGCAAAACAATCTGGAGTCGAGAGGAAGCAGAAATTATAAATATTCAGAAAGAGTGTGCAGTACAGAAAGAATCACTCATTAGATGGTGGAAGGGCAGAAGGCAGCTGAATTTCAAAGGTAAAAGAAAAGAGAAAGAGATAAAAAAATAGATAATATGTGTCCAAATATGATATGGACACATAACATAGCAGGGTCAACATTCAATGTTACAAGGATCAGCAATCTGTTTTGCTCCTTAGGCCACCCTCATAGTCTCTGATTCTGAATCAGTTCCTGGGAGGGAACCCCCTCATGGGGCAGGTGTCACATGGTTCCTTTCCTTCCTGAAGGCAGGCTCCACTGTACACCCTTGCCATGAGATCATGCTGAAGCTGCATTGTTGATAACTTCCTGGCTATATAGGCATATATATCTTCCCAATATCTCTGCTGCTGCTCCTGCTAAGTCACTTCAGTCATATCTGACTCTGTGCGATCCCATAGATGGCAGCCCACCAGGCTCTGCCTTCCCTGGGATTCTCCAGGCAAGAACACTGGAGTGGGTTGCCATTTCCTTCCCCAATGCATGAAAGTGAAAAGTGAAAGGGAAGTCGCTCAGTCATGTCCGACTCTTACGACCCCATGGACTATAGCCTACCAGGCTCCTTCGTCCATGGGATTTTCCAAGCAAGAGTACTGGAGTGGGTTGCCATTGCCTTCTCCTACCATCTCCCAATAGTTCAGGTTTCTTGAAGATCATTTGTCCCTTGTCAACAACGTACCTAAAATAAACCATATCACACAGCATTGATTCCAGTAGCTGACAAAAATTAATGCTGACAGACCAGAATAGAAATGTCTGGGGAAAATAATTTAAAATAACAATGACTCTAAGTTACATCAAGTTGTTTGGTTAGTAGAGTACTTAGAAACATTCTTTGTTCATTCTTTGAAAGAAATGTATGTATCAGAGATGGGGAAATGAGCAAATGGCTTTTTCCTTCACAAGTTTTCTTTCTTTGAAACCTTGGGGCAATTATTTATGGTCACTACTGCAGTATGCAATTTTTATTCTAACCATTTAAAGTACTTTATCTTTTACATGCCTGGCTAGCTGTAGTGAAACTCACTGAGATGAAGAATTATGTATAATTTTATTTATATATTTCTTCACAGCACTGAACCTATGTGCTGTCCTATACTCAAAGCAGTACCTTTGAAGTAGCCACTGACCAAATAAAAGAGGGTTACTTTTATTGAACACCATCACGATTCAGGTCGAGTACTGTGTGCTTTCTGTTGCTTGGCATGTGATTTAATATTCATAAAAGTCTTAATAATTATGAGCTATTACATGTGAGTATACGGCATCTCAGAATGACAAGTAGCATAGCTGTTGTCCCACAGTTTATATGCTACAGAGTTAAAGTTGGAAACCAGCACCTCTGATTTAGTAGCCTCTTGTTTTTTCCACCACCCATACCACTTCCCATCAGTTCTTACATTCATTCAAACCACAGAAATTTAAGAGATGACTGCACCAGGAGCTGGAGATAGACTGTTGGAACTGGGGATACAGTGATAAATAACAGCACCATTACCACCAACAAACCCCAGGCTATTTGTATTATGAATGGAGCTTTTACTCTAATGAGTCTCTTGAATTTTATGGCTCACAGATTGTCCCCAATCCGTAATCTCTACTCATTTCTTCTACCTCACCTTGCATATATATATGAAGTCTAACATGCAAGATGATCACTTTGCATATACAAAATTAAAGATCACACCGTTTCAGCTTTCCTCATACAGCTAGAGCTACTCATTCATCACAAACCTCCATCCCATGAGTAGTAATAGGCTTCTTGAAGGCAGTGAAAGCATGTGTGTGTGTGTGTGTGTGTGTGTGTGTCCGTGTGTGTGTGTGTGCATGTGTGCATGCACGCACACTCAGTCGCATCCGACTCTTTGAAACCCTATGGAATATAGCCCGTCAGGCTCCTCTGTGCATGGGATTTTCCAGGCAAGAATACTGGAGTAGGTGTCATTTCCTTCCCCAGGGTATCTTCCTGACCCAGAGATGGAAGTCCTGTCCCTGTGTCTCCTGCATTGGCCAGGTGGGTTCTTTACCAGCTGAGCCATTGGGGAAGTCCAGTGAAACCATATGCATATCCAAAGACTGGATATGGCAGACAATTTTTTTTTTCCCAAATTTTATTCTTTCTTGGTCACATATTGAAATTAATTTTAATTTGCAGAACCTTCTTGGTTGTGGTATAGAATTATGTCTGACAATAGATATGTTGAAATTCTACCTCCCTATACCTCAGAATGTAATCTTCTTTGGAGACAGTGATGTGACATACATAATTAGTTAAAGATACAGTCACACTAGAATCAGGTGGGATCCTAACCCAATCTGACCAATGTCCATATACAAAAAGGGAAATCTGGGCACAGAGATTCACAGAGGGAAGGCAGGTGGAAGAGATGGGGAGAAGACAGCCATGTGATTGGGGAGGCAGGAGAGGGAGTGAGTGATGCGTTGATAAGCCAAGGAATGCCAAGGCTGATGAACACTAGAAACTAGAAGAAACAAAGAAAGATTCTCCCCTTCCCTTCTGACATCTTGATTCTGGACTTCTAGCCTCAAAACCTGGGGGACAATGAATTTCTGTTGTTTAATCCATCCAGTTTTGATAACAGCAGCCAGAAGAAACTAATCTTGCTACCCCTTTCTTTCTTCCTCTTCCACCCTCTTCCCTTTTACTCTTTCTTTCCTCCTCCTCTTTTTCTACTTGTGTTGTTTCATCACTGCTCACTCACTGACTGTCATAGATCCCAGTGGCAAGAATCAGTGTCACTCTGCCACCATTTTTTCTTACTTGATTGATTTCCCATGTCTGACATCTTCTTCATAGCTGCCTTGCAAACCCACTGTCAGAGGTGTTTAATATAGATACTCTTTTATTTATGCATGCTGAGGAATGCCTAGGAGGTTCAGAAACTCTCTTCCCAGTCCATATTACAAGATGGGTGAACTGATGGAAAAGTCTTGGAGTGATGTTGCTACTCCCATTTAAAGATGCTGAAGCAAGTGTTTCATTGGTCCTCTGGCATCTTTATGTCTTCAAAGACTTGCAATGTCCTTTGTTCAGAGAGTTATTCAGCGAGCAGAAAATGATGAGCAAGTCTGAGAACATGTCAATGTGAGGATGCTCCCCAGTTGCAGGCAGACAGGGCATTTTCCTCCATCCTGTCTCTGTGTCACAACCAGCAGTGTTTTGCTTCTCACAGAATCACAGGGCCACTTCACAAAGCAATTTTCTGCTCCCAATAATCACACTACCCTGCTGGCTATACAAATCATCCAGTATTGAGTATCCTTCCTGAAAATCTTTTCTCAAGGAAACGTTACTTGAAGACCTGATTTTGTGCAATGAGAAAGGAATACCTGTCACCGGCTATTTCCTTCTTCAAACATCTCAGCTAGCAAAGTTTTCTTGGTTCCTTTGCCCTTTGATGTCAGGAAAAATGAAGAACAAGAAAAAGGCACAAAACCATTAGTGAGACTTCACTACCTTTTTGTAAGTCAATGTAATTTTATATGTATAACACACATTTTAAAACAAGTAGCAAATAATATTTTATAGGCAATTTTGTTTAGCAAATGATTACAGAGTGATTTTTATTGTTCTTAGAGACCAATGCTAAGGGAGTCAGAGCCAAAACCCATACAATCTATTTCCTTATGGAGTTTACAGTCTAGTGGAGGAAGGAGATGCACATATAGACGGCTGCCTCTAGGTACAGCTGTGTGGGTCAGGCTGGGTGGTACACTAGAGAGATGCACAAGATCTGAAGTCAGATTATCTGGGTTCAAATCTTGGCTCAGCCATTTGCGAATCTCCAATCTTGAGCAAATTACTTAACCTGTCTAAGCCTCGGTTTTCTCACTGATAACTAAATCATGGGGCTATTTTGAGGGCTTTACAAGTTAGTGTACACAAAGCCTCAGCATAGTTCTGGATACACAGGGAGCTCCAAAGAATAGGAAGCATCTCTTCTTCAGGAGGAAACAGTACTTGGGCAGAGGAACTGAGTGAATGCTGCCCATTACTGTAGGAACAGCGTGGGGGAATATTAATGATCTGGAAGCTATTCAACGTTGGCTGTGCTGAGTAGCCTCACCAATCTGTTTAACTCTCTCCATAGAGACCAACTAGTGACTGCATCCAAAAGAGGAGGGAAAAACTACAGGGAAGATAGAAAAATGACTTTTAAAAAAGTCAGTGACATTGTTGGCACCTGCCCCCTCCCCTTCTCCTGAGATCTCAGGAGCTACACCAAGGAAGACAACTTTCTGTGTCACATACAGCAATTACTTGGTTGATTTTCTACAAGGAGTTGCTATTTTTCTGTTGACAAGGCACACTGAATTGATCATTTTGCATTACATAATATTCAATTTACTGTCTCATAACACTTTATTTGTTTTATATCAGGAGCTGTGTGCCAGAGGGCTATGATGATGTTGAAAATGAATCGTTTCAGTCACTCACGGGCACTGCTAATGATTTGTCTGCCAGCTTTTTAAACTTGAATTTATTTGACAATTTAGTGCCCAAGAGATAAAAAGTAAGAATCTACTTTTGAACATAGGTAAAGCCAGATGGAGGCTGAGGGGTAAAGAAGAGAATTTATTTTGTTGGAGGTTGTGATGCCAAGTATTTACCATTTGTAATACCAGACTTCTTAAAAATAAACTTTTAATTTTAGAATAGCCTTAAGTTTATAGAGAAAATGTGAACTAGTTCTTAGAGTCCCCACACCTGCAACACTCAGCCTTCTCCCTACTGGTAATGTCTTATATTATGTAAGGTCCAT
Organism: Oryx dammah; assembly: GCF_014754425.2. Lineage (NCBI taxonomy): Eukaryota > Metazoa > Chordata > Mammalia > Artiodactyla > Bovidae > Oryx > Oryx dammah. The sequence continues at coordinate 78,927,980 of NW_024070211.1, forward strand.
TTGCAACAACCACTGAAGCAAGTGTGAAGCATCACTATAAACTAAATTCCACATTTTGTTCAAATTTACTCAGTTTTTACCTAATGTTCTTTTTCTCTCTCAGGCTGTCATTCAGAATACCATGTTACATTTAGTCATCATGCTTTCTTAGGCTCCTCTTGCCTCTGACAGTTTCTTAGATTTTCATTGTTTTTAATGACCTTGGCAATTTTGAAGAGCAGTATCAAGCATTTTGTAGAGATGTCCCTAAAATTGTTATGTAATGTTTCTCTTTAAGATTAGACTGAGATTTGGGGTTTTGTAAAGAGAATGTCAGGGGTAAGGTTCTATTTTCATCATCACATCATATCAAGGGTACATGCTATCTTTGAGACGTTATCATTTTTTATGTCAACCTTCACTGCCTGGCCAAGGTGATGTTTATCTCCACTATAAAGTTGCTCTTTCCTTCCCCATTTTCATACTGTGCTCTTTGGAAAGAAGTCACGTAAGAAGTAGGACTTATGTTCCACTTCCTTGAGAGAAGAGATTTTTTTGATTTTCATCTGTGCTTGAGATTTGTCTATTCTCTCTCATTTATTTATTTTTCAATCATTTATATCTGTATGGACTCAGAGATTTATTTTATACTTTGGGCTCTAATCCCATATTTTGTTTATTTTGTTGCTAAATTGCTCCAGCTTTGGCCAGTGGAGCTCTATCTATTTGCTTTTGTGTTCCTTTTACACACCCACATCATGGTGGGTTGTTTTGTTCTGGCAGGGGGCCTTTTTTTGAATACTCCCTTACTTCTTGGCAACACAAGATACTCCAGGCTCATCTTGAGCCAGCCCTAGAATCAGTTATTTCTTCAAGTATGGATCCTTTGATGGAGAGGATAATACCATTGGGAATTGGTACTATCAATAGACTTTGAGATCTGGGTGTTGGGTATGCTTGTTGTTTCTAGAGTGTCTGCTTCTGATACCAACTTTGTTACCACTTGTTCCTGATTCCCTGGGGACTCAAATTACCCAGGGACCCATCCTGTAGTGGTTCATCCCAACATCTCTTCCTCAGCAGCTCACCACAGGAAAGCTGAGCCAAACCATCTCCTCCCCCCACCAACCCTCTATCAAAAGCTATCCACCTGTGTCCCCTTCCTTCACTGCTCTTATCAGCTTCTGAGGATAATTAGTTACCTCAACTTTGCAGAGAATCTTCCAGGTGATTTTCAATAAATATTTGTTACATTGAATAGAATCTGATAATCTAATTCCCATTAAGTTGTCAAAAACTGATAATGGATTAAAGTATCACTACTCACATGAGATAACTGAATTTTTAATATAGACTTTCTGAAGACACAGCTCTCCCCCAAGAAAATGACACCAAAAGGTGGCAGATGCTTGGGAAGATATATACAACCAAATAAACCTCAATTTAGTGGGTCCTGGCCAGCATTTGGAAAAATCAAAAAAAGATAGAAAATATAAAATGTATCACATATAATAGAATAAAGATTGCTTTGTGAAGCTTTGGGGCTTGTATTTATGTGTGTGTGTGTCTGTGTGCATGCACATTCACTGAGTCATGATAAACATCACATCCAAAGTCATCATGTCTAAGTGCTATTCTTTCCATTATTTTATATAAGGATGTAGAGGACATTAGAAATCTTAAGGATTATTACATGTCCTTGCATGCTAAGAAGCTTCAGTCATGTCTGGCTCTTTGTGACCCTATGGACTGTAGCCTGCCAGGCTCCTCTGTCCATAGGGATTCTCCAGGCAAGAATACTGGAGTGGGTTGCCTATGGTCTTTTCCAGGGGATTTCCTCAACCCAGGGACTGAATCCTCTTATGTCTCCTACAATGGCAGGCAGGTTCTTTACCACTAGTGCCACCTGGGAAGCCCAAAGATTACTATGCGAAATCTCAATTGGGCAAAGCAGATGATTTCAGTTCCATTTTTTTTCTTAACTTCCTTTGGAAATATTTCACAATCATTGTTCTGGTCAGTGGCATGCCATATCAATAGGTTTGGCTATGCTGTGATCTGTTTTCATGGATATTAAAATATATCATCCATTTAGGATAGGAGATGATTCTTTCTTTTTACTTTCTAGTTTATCTCTACTGAGTAGTCCCATCCTTCTAGATGTCCATGTAAATAACTGGACAATATAGTGTAACATTAAGCATTCATAAAACAATATCTGACATTCTGAACTCTGTGGCTTTAGCCCAGGAACTTCGGTTTTCCCATGGGTAAAATGGGACTGATGTTAATATTGACCTTACAGCATTTTGGAGATAGAAAGACTTGATATGGTATACTTTGAATAAACATGGTCAATAAATAGGCCAGTATTCTGTGAACTGTAGATCATAATTCCTCATGTCATGAAATTAATGGGCTATATACAAAAGCAAATAATATAATAAACTAACATAGCAGAGTATCTGAAAGTGCTTAGAGTAAATCTGACTCCCAAAACTTTGGTTCTCTATATTTCTGTCTGTGTCTGTTTACTTGCGTGTGTCTGTATGCATGGATACTGGGTCATTAGGTAAAATGTATTTCTTACTAATGGTCATGATCAGAAATATCTGAAATGTCAAACAGATCTTCAGTTCAATTCAGTCACTCAGTCTTGTCTGACTCTTTGCAACTCCATGAACTGCAGCATGCCAGGCTTCCCTGTCCATCGCCAACTCTTGGAGTTTACTCAAACTCATGTCCATTGAGTTGGTGATGCCATCCAGCCATCTTATCCTCTGTCCTTCCCTTTTTCTCCTGCCTTCAATCTTTCTAGGCATCAGGGTCTTTTCTAATGAGTCATTTCTTTGCATGAGGTGGCCAAAGTATTGGAGCTTCAGCTTCAGTATCAGTCCTTCCAATGAATATTCAGGATTGATTTCCTTTAGGATGGACTGGTTGGATCTACTTACAGTCCAAGGGACTCTCAAGAGTCTTCTCCAACACCACAGTTCAAAAGCATCAGTTCTTGGGCACTCAGCTTTCTTTATAGTCCAACTCTCACATCCATACTTGACTACTGGCAAAACCATAGCTTTGATTAGATGGACCTTTGTTGGCAAAGTAATGTCTCTGCTTTTTAATATGTTGCCTAGGTTGATCATAGCTTTTCTTCCAAGGAGCAAATGTCTTTTAATTTCATGGCTGAAGTCACCATCTGCAGTGATTTTAGAGCCTAAGAAAATAAAATCTGTCAGTTTCCATTGTTTCCCCATTTATTTGCCATGAAGTGATGGGACCAGATGCCAAGATCTTCATACTTCCCCACAAATTTAATTAACCCCTCCCCATCCTTTAATTTTAAGCTCAGCTATCCCTCTCTCAGACAACCTTTCTTTAGCTGTCTCTCTGGTTTAAATCCTTTACCACATTATGAAACTGAATTTTATCACTTAGCTGTAATTTTACATTTGTGGCTCAAACAGTAAGAATCTGCCTATAATGCAGGAGACCCAAGTTCCATCCCTTGGTTGGGAAGATTCCCCTGGAGTAGGAAATGGCAACCCACTCCAGTATTCTTGGCTGGAGAATCCCATGGACAGAGGAGCCTGGCAGGCTACAGTCCATGGGATCACAAAGAGTCAGACACAACTGAGTGACTAACACTTTCACTTTTATGTAATTATTGCACTTCCTCTATGGATAGCTCAGTGGTAAAGAACCCACCTGCAATGCAGAAGCCACAGGAGATGTGAGTTCGATCCCTGGGTCAGGAAGATCCCCTAGAGGAGGGCATGGCAATCCTCTTCAGTATTCTTGACTGGCGATTCCCAAGGACAGTGGAGCCTGACAGGCCACAGTCCAGACGGTCACAAAGAGTTGGACACAATTGAAGCAACTCAGCACACATGCACGTGTGACTGTTAGGTTAGCAGCTGTATCTCTTTTTAGGTTGTAGGCTCACTGACAGTTATGACTGGTCTTTATTTTTTATTTTTCTTTTTTAGCTTGCTCCTGTATTCCTTGCATCTAATGCAGTATCTAGCACATAGGACCTGCCCCATAAATATTAAATGAAAAAGTGTATCCTCCATTTCCTTCCACACACCCCATGTGTACTCAGCTGTTAAGTCCCATGGGTTCTTTCTACTTACTATCTCTCATGTCCACCCACTTTACTGCATTATTTAGAGAACTTAACTCTTCTTGCCTAAATTTCAGCAATATTCTTCTAACTGATCTTATCTATATCCTGCTGCTTTTCCTCCCACTCCAATCCAATTAACTTTCCCCCTAAGTGATTTTTTTATTAACATAAAAATATGATTATGCCACCTCTCAGCTTAGTATCTTTCAACAGCATCTAATTGCCTTCAGAAAAAAAGTTCAAACCCTTTATTATGTAGGGGGTACAGACATTTGCAATTATAGTGCCATTGTGCAAAACCTTAACTTTGTTTTCTTACAACTGAATTTAAATTTCTTATTCTGAACTATGGAGATTGGTTCAGAATCAATTTAGTCACTTTCATGTAGAGTCAGTCCAACTTAGTGATTTTCAGTCAGTTAGGATTCATTTTCTGTCACATAAAGGATTGTAACTCTAAGTTCCTTGCATTCTTCTAGTAGTTGAGTCTAATCCTTGGGAAACGGAATGAGAGTGGCAGGGGTGGCTTACACAGTTGCAGCCATTATGTTTTAAGGGCGAAGGCTTCTCCTTCTTGCTCTCAATCTGCTTCAGATCTCTATCAGCCCTGTAATCCTGGCTGTGTTCTCTGATACTCAGTTGGACATGAACAACTCCTTCAAGGGTGACCTGGGTAGCCTACATCTGACTTGGCTTCTTTAGCATTCCAGTGATGGTTGCCGATGGTAAAGACAACCATGTTGCCATAGCCTTCTGAGGAGTGACTCCCGTATCACCATGTTGATGTCCAAGTACCATCTGGTACTTGTGCTTTGTTCATTCATGCTCTCTCTTGCTCTCTCTCTCCCTCTTCTCCTTTCCTCTTTCTTCCTTAAATGTGATGCTTCACTCAGAACATATGGGAATGGTCACATGTCATGCCTTTTAGAACTGAGACCTACAAATGGGCTCTCATTCTGCCCCTAAATCCTTTCACTAAGCATTTGACTATCAGGCCCACAGTTTTGATGAAGCACTGCCTTTCTCTTCTTTCCCATTCCCAAGGCCTCAAGCGGTGGGGGGCAGGGAGGAGGGGTGGATTCTATTCTGTAAGAGACCCTAGTATCACTCAGCACTTACTAAGCCCTTCAGAATATGACTGACTGTATTTTCTCTCAAAGCTTAGAGGCTTCTTAGTATTAGAATGAAAGGAAAAACTAAGCTATGACCACTTGCACTCTTTAATTCCACCTTGTGTGTCTGTTAGTCGCTTAGTTGTATTTGACTCTTTGCTACTTCATGGACTATAGCCCACCAAGCTCCTCTGTCCATGGAATTCTATACACAAGAATACTGGAGTCGGTAGCAATTCCCTTCTCCAGGAGATCTTCCCAACCCAGGGATCAAACCCAGGTCACCTGTTTTGCAGGTATATTCTTTACCATCTGAGTCACCAAGGAAGCCTATATTTCAACTTTGGAATTTATAAATTATATGTTTTTTTTTTTCTTCATGTTAATGTCCCAATTTAAAAAATTCCCTCTGGAATTAATGTTAATCCAAATACTCCCATAGGGACATGTTTGTTTGGAATGGAAGATGACATTTATTTTATTTTGCAGGAAACATCCTTTTATTATTTTATTTAATTCTCACTGCAAGCTTCTGTGGAAGGTGGAATTATTTTTTCTTGTTTTGCCAACGAGAAAACAAAATTAGAAAAAAAGAAGAAACTTGTTTCAGACTGTAAAACAGTTAATAAGACAGAATCTGACCCAGGAACTCTTAATATGGAATCTTTGCTGTCAATTATATTTCTATGCTGCAAGAGCTAGAGCTAAGTCGCTTCAGTCGTGTCCAACTCTGTGCAACCCCACAGACCACAGCCCACCAGGCTCCCCCATCCCTGGGATTCTCCAGGCAAGAATACTGGAGTGGATTGCCATTTCCTTCTCCAACACATGCATGCATGCTAAGTCACTTCAGTTGTTTCCGACTCTGTGCGACCCTCTGGACAGCAGCCCACCAGGCTCCTCTGTCCACAGGATTTTCTAGGCAAGAATACTGGAGTGGGCTGCCATTTCCTTCTCCTTCTAAGCTGCAAACACCTCCATAATTCATACCACTTCAAACCTTGGTTCCAGATGCTCTAAGTTAGTGGTAGAATGTTCTTTCTCTGTTTTCCGTCCTATCATTTGAAATTCAATGCGCCCTATTATCTCCTCTTCAAGCCTTCTTTTTAATCATCTGCCTCCCTCCCCCTACCCTTAGTCTGATTTCACATGCTCCAACGGTTGGTTTAACTAATTCTGCCCTCCCACTAGACCATGAGCTTACTGAAAGTAAGAATTCCATTCTTTATTTTTTTTTTTTAACTGAAGTACAGATGATGAGCAGCAATATTATACAAGTTATAGGTATAACATACAGTGATTCACACTTTTAAAAGATTATATATACTCCACTTATAGTTATAAGATATTGGCTATATTCCCTGTGCTGTTCAATATGTCCTTAGGGCTTATTTTATACCTAATAGTCTGTACTTTTTAATCCCCCACTCCTGTATTTTCCCTCATCCCTTTCCTCTCCCCACTGGTAACAACTAGTTTGAGAGCCACATTCTCTAGATATCTGTATTTCAATGACTATTCTAGTAGTGCCTGGTACATAAAAATGTGTTCAGAAAAATTTGTCAAATGAATGATGAATAAAGAAATTTTAGAAAGCCCAGAGATAAATCCGCACACATATGGACACCTTATCTTTGACAAAGGAGGCAAGAATATACAATGGAGTAAAGATAATCTCTTTAACAAGTGGTGCTGGGAAAATTGGTAAACCACTTGTAAAAGAATAAATCTAGATCACTTTCTAACACCACACACAAAAATAAACTCAACATGGATTAAAGATCTAAATGTAAGACCAGAAACTATAAAACTCCTAGAGGAGAACATAGGCAAAACACTGTCCGACATAAATCACAGCAGGATCCTCTATGATCCACCTCCCAGAATACTGGAAATAAAAGCAAAAATAAACAAATGGGATCTAATTAAAATTAAAAGCTTCTGCACAACAAAGGAAAATATAAGCAAGGTGAAAAGACAGCCTTCCAAATGGGAGAAAATAATAGCAAATGAAGCAACTGACAAACAACTAATCTCAAAAATATACAAGCAACTTATGCACCTCAATTCCAGAAAAATAAACGACCCAATCAAAAAATGGGCCAAAGAACTAAATAGACATTTCTCCAAAGAAAACATACGGATGGCTAACAAACACACGAAAAGATGCTCAACATCACTCATTATTAGAGAAATGCAAATCAAGACCACAATGAGGTACCACTTCACACCAGTCAGAATGGCTGCAATCCAAAAGTCTGCAAGCAATAAATGCTGGAGAGGGTGTGGAGAAAAGGGAACCCTCTTACAGTTGGTGGGAATGCAAACTAGTACAGCCACTATGGAGAACAGTGTGGAGATTCCTTAAAAAATTGCAAATAGAACTGCCTTATGACCCAGCAATCCTACTGCTGGGCATACACACCGAGGAAACCAGACTTGAAGGAGACACATGTACCCCAATGTTCATTGCAGCACTGTTTATAATAGCCAGGACATGGAAACAACCTAGATGTCCATCAGCAGATGAGTGGATAAGAAAGCTGTGGTACATATACACAATGGAGTATTACTCAGCCATGAAAAAGAATACATTTGAATCAGTTCTAATGAGATGGATGAAACTGGAGCCAATTATACAGAGTGAAGTAAGCCAAAAAGAAAAACACCAATATAGTATACTAACACATATATATGGAATTTAGAAAGATGGTAATGATGACCTTGTATGTGAGACAGCAAAAGAGACACAGATGTATAGAGTGGACTTTTGGACTCTGAGAGAGAGGGAGAGGGTGGGATGATTTGGGAGAATGGCATTGAAACATGTATACTATCATGTAAGTAACAAATCACCAGTCTATGTTCGATGCAGGATACAGGATGCTTGGGTCTGGTGCACGGGGATGATCCAGAGAGATGATATGGGGTGGGAGGTTGGAGGGGGGTTCATGTTTGGGAACTCATGTACACCCGTGGTGAATTCATGTCAATGTATGGCAAAACCAACACAGTATTGTAAAGTAAAATAAAGTAAAAATAAAAATTTTTAAAAAAAGAAATTTTAAAGCTGAAGATACTGTGAAGTACTGATGTAGAAATAACAGAAACTTTAAGAAATGAGAAATATGACAGGTTTAAACGATGCCTGCTTGATAGTTTTAGAAAATCTTATTTTTAGGTTGAGAGACTTGGGTGGAAAATTAAGCTCTCCTGAGGCTAATAAGCCTCACTATCCTTGGATATCCATCTTGTTCCCCACACTCTTTGAAGAAAATACCTAAAATAGTATGTTTTCCCGAAGGTGTTTATCATTCATGGATTTTGAAGTTACTGAAATACCAATAAAAGAACATTCTGTTGCATGCAAGGATTATCTATGGCCTTTTGGGAGATTAATCCTCAGAATCACAAGAGGGAAAAAAACTTCTACAGGTTAATAAAAGAAACCCTAGGAGTCTGGTTCTAAGAAGAGCTACAGAAAGAGTGGAGCTAGTGGTTGCTAGTGGAGCCTGAAAAACTAAAGCTGCCATAGCACTGAGCCACAACTAGTTAGAACATATCCAGGAGAAGCAAAACAAATTGCACGGTCCAAGACACCTGGCATCTTGGTGAATTTCCCCCATCAGAAATATCACTATTAAGTGGATAGAGCGGAAACAAACCTAAGTCATGCCTGTTACACACAGCATTTGTGTTTTCTTTCCAAATGGCTAATTCTCAAGGCTACCCAAAGCAAATGCTCCAGCCTGAAAAACTGCCAGAACTTATTAGCTCATTCAAAAAGGACAAATTTGTCCTGCTCTCCTTATTCCCTAGGAAAGGTACCTATTAAAGGTCAGCAGTTGATTTATTAAGAAAAGATAAATCAGGAATCCAAACAAAATGTTTGCAGAATGTCAGAGACGCAAAAGGCTGAACTAATTACTTGAAAATATCTGCTTGGTATTTGACTAAGAATCAATTCATTAGCATTCCACACCATCAGTTTTGCATAAGGAAAGAAAATAAAACATGCCAAAAAGAATGGAATTTTTCTGGGACTGAACCAAGGAATAACATTTTCAGATTAAAACTGCATAATATGCTGTATATTTTAGGTGCAATTATCAGATGTTGATATGATATTTTGTTTGCTAACCACATTTCTGAGTTCAGTGTGTGAACTATACAAGGCATTTAAGAACCACAAGAGTGTAGAATGTTTTCCAAGTACTTAACAGGTAATGGTCAAACAGTTTAGGGATGATGGCATACTACCAAATTCTTCAGAAATTTATACCTCTAAGCAAATGTAAAGAAAGAATTATGTTTAAATTTACCTTCCTCCTCTATTTTCATTAGAGCAATCTCAGCATGTAGATCTTTGATTAATTTTTAAATAATATTGTGTTTTCAAACAGCACAATAACCCATTTTTGAATAACCCAGTTGTTTACCCGGGCAGGTGATTTTTGCAAAACTTTTGTTTTATTTGCAACCAAATATTAGATACTGTTATTCTTTGACTTTTGGTTCTTCACTGGTTATGAGGTGGGGAAAAATAAAAGCTTCTGGGGGCAAGTCTAGCTTCTCTGCATACCACTTAACTCCTGACTGTGCACAGGTACACATTTTCAACCTGTTCACAGCTTTTCAAGGACAAGACCAGTGGTCCTCCTTCCTTTGTATTTCCAAAAGCACAAAGCCAGTAAGGAGAACACTATAAGCAGCCAATTAATCCTCATCTGGCTGACTCTACTAAGGTTCCTTTCAGAACCCAGCAAAATTATGCCTGTTGCCTCATATAATGATACTGCTTTTCATCTCTCTCTCTCGTTTTTTTTGGTCCCAGAGATTCTTCAGTTCAAACTCATCAATCTTTAAAACACTTTAGAGTCAACACTGTATATGATTATTTTTCCAATGATATTAGCCAGTTTCCAAATATTTAATAAGACTGTTTTCAAGATGCAATGCATAGCAAGACATGATGAGAATTGTTACGTACTATAGTCCAGGTATTAATGACCATCTGGGAAAGCTGATAGTCCAAGGAAATATCTGATAGTAACGTTATGATTTCTGTTATAGCTCATTTGTTTTCTTTTAATTATGTAAGAAAAGAAAACAAATCTCTTCTCCTACTGTGGCTGTCTGAAGGAATAACAATGCCGTAGGCAACAGATATGCCCATTTTAATTAACTGGAAACAAAATTAGATTCAGTTTCCTAGAACTTATCTACCCTTGGTGAAGGGAGACCTTGAAAACACCATACAAATTGTCAGTCTCTAGTCTTCTAATGTGTGTATGCATGTATGTACGTGTGTGTGTGTGTGTGTGTGTATATATATACATATGTAGGTATGTGTATACATACATGTGTGCCTGTATATATATGTGTGTGTGTATATATATATACATATGTAGCTATGTGCGTATATATACATATGTAAGTATGTGTATACATACATGTGTGCCTGTATATGTGTGTGTGTGTATATATATATATACATATGTAGGTATGTGTGTGTATATATATACATATGTAAGTATGTGTATACATACATGTGTGCCTGTATATATGTGTGTGTGTATATATATATATATATGTATGTATGTATGTATGTATATGCATATGTAGGAATACATATATTTGTTGTTGTCACTTAGTTGCTCAGTCGTGTGCAGCTCTTTACTACTCCATGGACTATAGCTCACCAGGTTCCTCTGTCCATGGAATTTTACAGGAAAGAATACTGTAGTAGGGTGCCATTTCCTACTCCAGGGGATCTTCCCAACCCAAGGATCAAATCCATCTCTCCTGCATTGCAGGCAGATTCTTTACTATCTGAGCCATCAAGGAAGCTCATGTGTATATAATATACATATTATATATACATTGTGTAAATATAAATGAATCTACTTATGTCTGATGATAAAACACTTGCAGAAATATTTTTAATGACTTTAAGACTCTTTTGAAGAATCGTCTACAGAATACAGTGTATGTTTTTCAGAACAAAATAATGTGCTTTCTGATAAAACATTATGTAAGTGCTTTTTGATTATTATATCCAAAATACTACCTGATGATAACTGAACATGTTTCCATAATGCTAAGTAGATTGCAAGTGTCTGATAGTGAATGTTTAAAAATGTACATGTTTTCAGTGCTGCTATTTGGTTGGATAATTTAAAATAAATGAATACTGAAAATTCATGTGTCTTCAAAAATTCTTATTATTTATTATACATTATAATCAGAGACAGGACATTTCAAAGCATGAAACACAAAGCAAGGTCCTTTGCTCCATAAAACATCTAATGTAAATTAGAAATAAATATATTGTTTACTAAAGGGAATAGAGTAATATTTTGCTTGTTTATTGGAGCAGAGAGAGGTCACGAGAAAAATAAAACAGGACAAAGACAAGAAGGATTGAAGAAAGGCACAAAATAGACTGTTTAGTACACACAATATGGGGAAAACTGGGGACATAATGAAAAAAAGCACTGAATGTAAAAAAAGCTGATAGCAGCATATGATTCCACACACATATATCAATGATAAGAATCAAAACAGATGCAACTTCTTCATCTGAAAACTCCCTCTTTTTATGTTTTAAGGGATCATGGAAATGAGTGTTTGCTTGTTTGTATGTGTGTTCTCTGCTCCAGAGCTATTTAAAGGAATACTTTATGTATAGTACCTCATTAATATTTTCTTACTATGCAGAATATAATTACTTCTGCTTTACATTTGAAGAAACATGTTTATGGTCTATTTTGATGTAGAGCATTACTGTTGTTCAATGAACATGATTTGGAAATAAACATGAGACAACCTGGCTCTATTTACCAAAACATGGACATGACTATAAATCTGGTTGGCAAGATGTAAAAACACACTCAATATGTTTTTATATAATGTTGATATATGTGAAATGAAGTGATAGATGATAACCACGCAGTATATATCTCTTACTCTGTCCCCATTTCTGAATAGATAAAGTTTTTGAAAATATATTGGGTTTTATATGTGTGGGAGGGGTGTAACATATTTTCCTAATTAGAGAAAACACTTTTACAAAACAATTGGTATAATATAAAGAACATCAGGCAAAATTGTTTAAACTATGTACAAGTGAGAAAGTTAATACTTGCTAAATGATGGTTTACTTTGGAAAACACACACATTTTATTTTTGGTCTCATTGATCAAAATATTTTTAAACTTCACATTTTAAATACATTTTGAGCAACTGACACATTCTTATGGCTGTCCCAATCATTTAATATGAATGAAGTGCATTCATATTAAATGCATAATATTGAGAGGAGCCACCAAAAGTTATCTGATGTCAAGTCCAGAAGTTTCCTGTAGCTTCTGCAGAAAAAAATGTATATTCTAGAAAACTACAAAATATTTGGTACATGACACACTGAAAAGGGGAAACACACTACTAAAAAATTACAAATTACATATGAACAAAGTTATTCAATACCACATTGCTTGTAACTGCAAAATATTGAAAACAATCTAAATACACACACATTGGTAAGTGGTTGATTAAACAATAAACAGAAGGAAAATGTAACTGTGAAATGAATGAGGAAAGCTCTATGAACTGATGTGCAATAATTCCTAGGGTATGTTGCTATGTAAAAGAAGAAAGGTACAAGAACTTTATGGGAGATTCTGTGTCATGCAAGGCAGAAAGATATACAAAACATATACATTTATCTGCTGTTTTGTGGAAAAAAAAAAAAACTGAAAAGTTTGACAGGAGTGAATGAGGGTGTTTACCCACAAGTGATGAGTGAGAAAGTCATGGAAAGGATGAGGAATGAAGACACAGCAGAAAGGATGATAAGAGAGTGAAACCTCTCTGTATATACTAAACAAAGCTATTATCTCACCTTCTCAGAAAATAAATTAAAATTTTAAACCATTAGGTCACACGGGAAAATTGAAAATAAACTAGAAACAGTGAAAAAAACAAAACAAAACCTTTCTACATTACATATGAATAACATTACCACATTGAAGGAGACAAAGAGGAAAACAACCAGTAAAATCTGGACAATATAGTATTTTCACTACTCTAAGTGAATTAAAACTGCACATGACTACCACACTCTAGTTAACATGCTTTTCCACATAAATATAGGCTACCATTCTGAAACCATATGCACTATAGAACTGAGCAAATAAGTAAATATATTTCAACAACCACAGATATGCAGATGATACCACTTTAATGGCAGAAAGCGAAGAGGAACTAAAGAGCCTCTTGATAAGGGTGAAAGAGGAGAGTGAAAAAGCTGGCTTAAAACTCAACATTTAAAAAACAAAAATCATGGCATCCAACCCCATCATTTCATGGCAAATAGATGGGGAAAAATATGGAAAGAGTGACAAACTTTATTTTCTTGGGCTCCAAAACACTGCAGGTGGTGATTGCAGCCATGAAATTAAAAGACAGTTGCTGGTGGCTCAGATGGTAAAGAATCTCCCCTCAGTGCAGGACACTGCGGTGTGATCCCTTGGGTCAGGAAGATCCTCTGGAGAAAGGACTGGCTACCCACTCCAGTATTCTTGCCTGGAGAATCTCACAGACAGAGGAGCCTGGTGGGGTATAGTCCATAGGTTGCAAAGAGTCGGGCAAGATTGAGAGACTAAATCTTTATGTGGACCATAGAAAAAGGCTGAGTGCCAAAGAATTGATGCTTTTGAATTGTAGTGCTGGAGAAGACTCTTGAGATTTCCTTGGACAGCAAGGAGATCAAACCAGTCAACTCTAAAGGAAATCAACCCTGAATATTCACTGGGAGGGCTGGTGCTGAAGCTGAGGCCCCAGTAATTGGCCATCTTATGTGAAGAGGTGACTCACTGAAAAAGACCCTGACACTGGGAAAGACTGAAGGCAAGAGGAGAAGGGGGTGACAGGGGATGAAATGTTTGGATGACATCACTGACTCAGTGGACATGAGTTTGAGCTCCAGGAGATAATAAAGGACAGGGAAGCCTGGGGCGCTGCAGTTCATGGGGTCTTAAAGAGTCGGACATAACTTAGCAACTCAGCAACAACAAAAAATTGTGAATAATGGGAGCCAGATCTCTTACTGATAAATTATAAAGTTACAAATAAGAAATGGGGCACAGCTAGAATTGACTAACAAATGTAAAATAAATACAGGTATGTGTATGTTCATGTGTTTGCACACATATGTTTTCTAGTTCTTTCCATTGAAAGGAACCAGAAATAATGACACACCAGTAGCAGTGATTACACCTAGTACCTACATCTTAGTTTCTAAATGACACGGCCCCAAAAAAAAAGAAATAATGAAACTGGGAGAAAAGTCTGATTCTAGCATCAGTATAAGGAAAGAATAAGGTAAAACTGGAGCATTTTGTGGTCTCAGAAAGCAATATAGTCTCAAAAAATGATGAAGATGTCAAATGAAACTCAAGTCCATGTGAGGAAGGCCTCTAGGTTCCAATTTTAGGAAGATTTGAGACAAATACCAGATGATCATCTTAACGAATTATGTGATAGCTAATTTTATGTGTCAGCCTGACTGGGCCATGGGGTACCCAGTTTAAACATTATTCTGAGTGGGTCTGTGAAGGTGTTTCTGGATGAAATTACCATTTGAATTGGTGTACTCAGTAAAGGAGACTGCCCTCCCCAATGTAGGTAGATATCACCCACTCCATTGAGGACCTGGGTAGAACAAGATGTGGAGTAAGAAGAGACTAACCCCTTTGCTTCTAGCCTACCTGCTTAAGTGGGAACATCTCATCTTACTGCTTCCAGCCCTTAAACCGGTATTTATACTACTTCTGGTTCTCAGATTTTCAGACTCAGATTGGAACTTTACCACCAGCTTTCCTGGGTCTACAGTTTTCAGAGGCCAAATCATGGGACTTCTCAACCTCCATATTCACATGAGTCAACTTTTCATAAAAAATCTCCATATGTCTATTATCTATCTCTATATTTAGGGGTTTCCCAGGTGGCGCTAGTGGTAAAGAACCCACCTGCCAATGCAGGAGATATAAGAGATGCCAGTTCAATCACTGGGTTGGGAAGATCAGTCACTGGGTTGCGAAGATCCTCTGAAGAAGGGAATGGCAATCCACTCCACTCTTTTTGCCTGGAGAATCACACTGGACAGAGGAGCGTAGTGGGCTACAATCTACATGATTGCAAAGAGTCAGACATAACTGAAGTGCCTTAACATGTATGCCTCTATATTTAAGAGTCCATAGATGTCCTATAAGGTCTATTTACCTGGAGAAAATAGAAAATTTTTCTATTTTTCTATATATAGAAATATACAGAATATAATCTGAAAAATACAAAATACAGAAAATATATAGAATATAATCTGTACTCTGAAAATATAACCTGTACTCTGATTAACTGAACATAATTTATAACTAAATTTTCATGAATCTAGATAGATAAACAAATCTGGGACAAGAAAAGCTCCACAAAATAAAAATAAAAAGGGAAAAATAGTATTTTTCTACTGGAGAAATCTAGTAGACACACTTCAACTGAGTGATCATAGTTCACACTGCTAGCCATAAGAAATCTCTACATTGTACACCTTCTGATATGGCACACTGAGAAAGAACAACATCATTTATGTGCTATTCCTGGCCAGAAATTCCTAAACTGAATTTTTTTAAAAACTGTATTTAATCATGAGAAAACATTTCAAACCCAATTTAAGGGACAGTCTAGAGAACAACTGGCCATTACTCTTGAAAGATAAAGGCATGATGAACTGCTCCAGATTAAAGGAAAAGAAATGCAAGTGGCAAATGTGTGATCCTGGTCTAGAAAATAGGGACATTACTGAGACAAATGATAAAACTGAAATAAAGTCTATAGATTAGTCAGTAGTGTTTTATCAATAATTCCTGGGTTTGATCATTGACTATGGTTTCATAAAATATTAATGTTTTGAAAAGCTGGGTGAAGTTTACAAGGAAATTCTTAGTACTATCTTGGCAACAATCCAAGTCTGAAAATATTTTCAAGTTAAAAATTAAAAAAAAAAAACACACACAAACTAGTGGTAAGACATGAGGACAGATCAAAAGTTTTGAACCTCCAGATCCTAGTTCATAATCAGATGATACTAAGGAAGACAGTACAAACAGCAAACAGTTGGCAGCAAAATGGCCAACTTGGGGTTCAATCATCACAGAATGAAAAATTTTGAGCACACCATGTTTGAATGTGAGGGAAAAGTTTCAAACAGCAGACACTGTAGCATTAGGTTTTACAATAAAAGACCGTCTTCCCTGTCAAAATTGTGTACAAGTACATGCCATATTTGTTTCTCACAGAAGACAATGGCAAAATGTGACATCACTTAAAAACAAAGGATAATGTTATGTTAGTGCTAAAACTGTCCACACTGCATAATGGAATAAGTCTACTTGAGTCAGAGTACCTTAGATGTTTTATTACATATTTATAACATAAAAGTTACAAGTATTTAATACATCTACTCATATCCACTGTTGGAGACTACAGAGACTAAGGCAATTGGACAAGGCAGACTAAAATAAATTGCACCACATGCCCTGAGCTGAAAAATATCAGAGATTGAAGCAAATATTCTAGATCTACACAAATGTCTGCTAAACTACAGGGGAAGTAGAAAATATATGAAGGACACATGAAATCAGATCTACATAGCCAACTTCAGAAGTCAACAATACAAAATGAAATAAGTTAATACAGAGAGTCCAGGAGGCACTCAGTGTCCATATGTGGAAGATCAGCAAGGCAGGAATTACCAAGTGTACATCACAATATGAATAGACAAAGTGCAAAGTGAATGGATGTTTTCCCCAAGCCACAATCTTCTGGAGCACAAGTACATAATAACTGCTCAATAAATGTAAGTTATTCCTATCATACTATCATGGGCTTCTCTTCCTTTAGGTATCTTATCATGTTTCAAATTTATATTTTTAGGAATGTTTTATTATGATGAACATTACATAAATTCTTATATATATTTGTAAATGAATATGCAGAGGTGAAAATAACTAAAAAATGCTGTATTGGTGGGATGATGGTGGTGGTTTAGTCATTAAGTCATGTCTGACTTTTGTGACCCCACGGAGTATAGCCAGCCAGGCTCCTCTGTCCATTGGATTTTCCAGGCAAGAATACTGGAGTGGGTTGCCATTTCTTTTTCCAATAGGTGGAATAGATAGTCACTATTAAACAGGTATAAAGAGTTTCAGCTATGTACCATGAATGAGGGACTTCTCTGATAGTTCATTTGGTAAAGAATCCGCCTGTAATGCAGGAGACCCTGGTTTGACTCCTGGGTCAGGAAGATCTACTGGAGAAGGGATAGGCTACCCACTCCAAAGGATAGGTTACCCACTTCAGTATTCTTGGGCTTCCCTTGTGGCTCAGCTAGTAAAGAATCTACCTGCAATGTGAGAGACCTGGGTTCAATCCCTGGGTTGGGAATATCCCCTGGAGAAGCAAAAGGTTACCTAGTCCAGTATTCTGGCC
The DNA here is from genome assembly GCF_014754425.2 of Oryx dammah. Classification (NCBI taxonomy): domain Eukaryota; kingdom Metazoa; phylum Chordata; class Mammalia; order Artiodactyla; family Bovidae; genus Oryx; species Oryx dammah. Next base: position 78,945,746 of record NW_024070211.1, read on the forward strand.
TGGAGACTGTATAGTCCATGGGGTCATAAAGAGTCAGACACTACTGAGTGAATTTCATTTTCATGATGAATAAGTCCTAGAGACCTGCTTATGACATTGTGCCTCATCTTAACAGTACTGAATTGTGCACTTCAAAATTCAAGAGGGTAGATCTCAAGATAAGTGTTTTTATCAGAATATAAACAGATGAATGAATAATAAAACAATGTGATCAAACAGCAACATTGGTGATATCAGGAACACTCCATATCGTGTTCTAGTTCTATTTGATAAACCACATTATTGATGTTTGCACATATACATAGATATGTTTTGAATACAAAAATGGGGAGTGTGTGCTATCATTTGGTTTAAAAATTCTCCAAAATGGATATGTGTTGGATTAGTTTTGAGGGCCATCTTGTACAGTGGTGGTTGCCAAGGTGAATTTATCTGACTTAGCTGCCTTGTTAGTTCTACATTTCTTTCTCTACCTAACCAAACAAAGCGATGTGCACTGGTTTGGAATTAGAACAATAGAGAGCAACACCAGTGAATTGATCCAGGAGCTCTGGCCTCTGCCCCAGCATCATGTCTCCTCCTATTTGAGAGCAGGATTGAGCATATAGGTGACACTCCTGGAAAGAAAATCAGTCACAGATTGAGCAGCAGACTTTGTTCTTTGATATGGTAGGGTCAGAGAAACTAACTTGACCACAGAAATACTAATCAGAAAGTATTTATCTTTCTGGTTGCAAAAGTTATAGGAAAATATGTCCACATACAACCTCCATATAGATGAAAATATATTCCAAAGTGGCAGCCTGCATAGCCTCAGGTAAAGAATGGCTTCTTCCTAAGATCGTTTGTGTTCAGCAACCTCTATGCCTGCAATACTAATCACTATGCTATGAAGCCAACTCTACTTAAAAGAAATCCATAAACTATAAGAGGGTATCTTTAAATTTCACCAAGATTAATCATTCAATGTCTGTGTCTTCACCTTCACATTTGACCCACCTATTTATTGTAAATGACTTATAAAATTATACTTGGATGTCTTCTAGTAATAATATGTTGAGAGGAGAAATCATGTACAACAAGGTGAGAGGTCCTCCGAAGATTAAGAGGCAGTTCTGAGGCAGGGCAGGGTAAATGCCCTACCCTATCAGTGGAGTAGTTAAAACAACCTCAGGGAGGTGGCCTTAGGTGTTAGCAAAGGAGGTAGAGAGATTTACAAAGGGAGGAAAGAAAATTCAGGCAGATGCTCCAAGTACATGCAGAAGGTGCCAGTGGCTCACCTAAGACCAGGGGTGAGCCATCTCCATGAATCAGACTAGTGAACAGACTTTTCTTCAAAATGTATGCATTCAGTTGCTAAATTGTGTCTGACTCATTGTGACCCCATGGACTGCAGCACACCAGGCTTCCATGTCCTTCACTATCTCCCAGAGTTTGCTAAAACACATGTAGCTTGAGTCATTAATTCCATCCTACCATCTCATCCTCTGTTGCCCCTTTTCCCTCCTGCTTTCAATCTTTCCCATCATCAGGGTCTTTTCCAATGAATCAGATCTTCACATCAGGTGGCCAAAGTATTGGAACTTCAGCTTCAGCATTGTCTTTCCAATGAACACTCGGGGTTGATTTCCTTTAGAATTGGTTTGATCTCCTTGCTGTCCAAGGGACTCTCAAGAGTCTTTTCCAGCAACACAGTTTGAAAATATAATTTTTCAGCTCTCAGCCTTCTTTATGGTCCAACTCTCACATTTGCATATGACTACTGGAAAAGCAATAGCTTTGACTATATGGACATCTGTGGGCAAAGTGATGTCTCTGTGTTTTAATATGCTGTCTAGGTTTGTCATAGCTTTTCTTCCAAGGAGGAAACGTCTTTTAATTTCATGACTGCAGTCACAATCTTCAGTGATTTTGGACCCAAAGAAAATAAAATCTGCCACTGTTTCCAAAGTTACTGTTCACACTGTTGAATGAAAGTGTTTATTCTCCCATCTTTATGCAACTTTGAGACAGTAAGAACCTTTAAGTAAGACATTTAAATTATCTATCAAAAAGGAAAGAGGCAAGCAGAAAACTCAGCAACTTGATGCTACAAAATGGAGATTTAGAGAAGACACCACTGACATAGTTGGGGATGCCCCATGAATGCAAAGCCCCAGAGGATGCAACCTTAGTTCAATTCAGTTCAGTCATGTCCAACTCTTTGCGACCCCATGGATCTCAGTACACCAGGCCTCCCTGTCCATCACCATCTCCCGGAGTTCACTCAGACTCACGTCCATCGAGTCCGTGATGTCATCCAGATATCTCATCCCGGGTCGTCCCCTTCTCCTCCTGCCCCCAATCCCTCCCAGCATCAGAGTCTTTTCCAATGAGTCAACTCTTCGCATGAGGTGGCCAAAGTACTGGAGTTTCAGCTTTAGCATCATTCCTTCCAAAGAAATCCCAGGGTTGATCTCCTTCAGAATGGACTGGTTGCATCTCCTTGCAGTCCAAGGGACTCTCAAGAGTCTTCTCAAACACTACAGTTCAAACGCGTCAATTCTTCAGTGCTCAGCCTTCTTCACAGTCCAACTCTCACATCCATACATTATCACAGGAAAAACCATAGCCTTGACTAGACGGACCTTAGTCAGCAAGGTACTGTCTCTGCTTTTGAATATACTATTAGGTTGGTCATCGCTTTTCTTCCAAGGAGTAAATGTCTTTTAATTTCATGGCTGCAGTCACCATCTGCAGTGATTCCGGAGCCCAAAAACATAAAGTCTGACACTGTTTCTACTGTTTCCCCATCTATTTCCCATGAAGTGATGGGACCAGATGCTATGATCTTCGTTTTCTGAATGTTGAGCTTTAAGCCAACTTTTTCACTCTCCTCTTTCACTTTCATCAAGAGGCTTTTTAGTTCCTCTTCACTTTCTGCCATAAGAGTGGTGTCATCTGCATATCTGAGGTTATTGATATTTCTCCCAGCAATCTTGATTCCAGCTTGTGTTTCTTCTAGTCCAGCATTTCTCATGATATATTCTGCATGTAAGTTAAATAAGCAGGGTGACAATATACAGCCTTGACGTACTCCTTTTCCTATTTGGAACCAGTCTGTTCTTCCATGTCCAGTTCAAACTGTTGCTTCCTGACCTGCATACAGATTTCTCAAGAGGCAGGTTAGGTGGTCTGGTATTCCCATCTCTTTCAGAATTTTCCACAATTTCTTGTGATCCACACAGTCAAAGGCTTTGGCATAGTCAATAAAGCAGAAATAGATGTTTTTCTGGAACTCTCTTGCTTTTTCCATGATCCAGCAGATGTTGGCAATTTGATCTTTGGTTCCTCTGCCTTTTCTAAAACCAGCTTGAACATCAGGGAGTTCACAGTTCACGTATTGCTGAAGTCTGGCTTGGAGAATTTTGAGCATTACTTTGCTAGCATGTGAGAAGAGTGCAACTGTGAGGTAGTTTGAGCATTCTTTGGCATTGCCTTTCTTTGGAATTGGAATGAAAACTGACCTTTTCCAGTCCTGTGGCCACTGCTGAGTTTTCCAAACTTGCTGGCATATTGAGTGCAGCACTTTCACAGCATCATCTTTCAGGATTTGAAACAGGTCAACTGGAATTCCATCACCTCCACTAGCTTTGTTTGTAGTGATGCTTTCTAAGGCCCACTTGACTTCACATTCCAAGATGTCTGGCTCTAGATTAGTGATCACATCATCATGATTATCTGGGTCGTGAAGATCTTTTTTTGTACAGTTCTTCCATGTAGTCTTGCCACCTCTTCTTAATATCTTCTGCTTCTGTTAGGTCCAGACCATTTCTGTCCTTTATCGAGCCCATCTTTGCATGTTATGTCCCCTTAGTATCTCTAATTTTGTTGAAGAGATCTCTAGTCTTTCCCATTCTGTTCTTTTCCTCTATTTATTTGCATTGATCGCTGAAGAAGCCTTTCTTATCTTTTCTTGCTATTCTTTGGAACTCTGCATTCAGATGCTTATATCTTTCCTTTTCTCCTTTGCTTTTTGCCTCTCTTCTTTTCACAGCTATTTGTAAGGCCTCCCCAGACAGCCATTTTGCTTTTTTGCATTTTCTTTCCATGGGGAAGTTCTTGATTCCTGTCTCCTGTACAATGTCAAGAACCTCCATCCATAGTTCATGAGGCATTCTCTCTATCAGATCTAGGCCCTGAAATCTATTTCTCACTTCTACTGTATAATCATAAGGGATTTGATTTAGGTCATACCTGAATGGTCTAGCGGTTTTCCCTACTTTCTTCAATTTAAGTCTGAATTTGGCAATAAGGAGTTCATGATCTGAGCCACACTCAGCTCCTGGTCTTGTTTTTGTTGACTGTATAGAGCTTCTCCATATTTGGCTGCAAAGAATATAATCAATCTGATTTCGATGTTGACCATCTGGTGATGTCCATGTGTAGAGTCTTCTCTTGTGTTGTTGGAAGAGGGTGTTTGCTATGACCAGTGCATTTTCTTGGCAAAACTCTATTAGTCTTTGCCCTGCTTCATTCTGCATTCCAAGGTCAAATTTGCCTGTTACTCCAGGTGTTTCTTGACTTCCTACTTTTGCATTCCAGTTCCCTATAATGAAAAGGAGATCTTTTGGGGGTGTTAGTTCTAAAAGATCTTGTAGGTCTTCATGAAGCTGTTCAACTTCAGTTTCTTCAGCATTACTGGTTGGGGCATAGACTTGGATAACTTTGATATTGAATGGTTTGCCTTGGAGACAAACAGAGATCATTCTGTCGTTTTTGAGATTGCATCCAAGTATTGCAGTTCGGACTCTTTTGTTGACCATGATGGCTACTCCATTTCTTCTGAGGGATTCCTGCCCGCAGTAGTAGATATAATGGTCATCTGAGTGAAATTCACCCATTCCAGTCCATTTTAGTTCGCTGATTCCTAGAATGTCAACGTTCACCCTTGCCATCTCTTGTTTGACCACTTCCAATTTGCCTTGATTCATGGACCTGACATTCCAGGTTCCTATGCAATATTGCTCTTTACAGCATCGGATCTTGCTTCTATCACCAGTCACATCCACAACTGGGTATTGTTTTTGCTTTGGCGCCATCCCTTCATTCTTTCTTGAGTTATTTCTCCTCTGATCTCCAGTAGCATATTGGGCACCTAGTGACCTGGGGAGTTCCTCTTTTGGTATCCTATCATTTTGCCTGTTCCTACTGTTCATGGGGTTCTCAAGGCAAGAATACTGAAGTGGCTTGCCATTCCCTTCTCCAGTGGACCACATTCTGTCAGGCCTCTCCACCATGACCTGCCCATCTTGGGTTGCCCCACAGGCATGGCTTGGTTTCATTGAGTTAGACAAGGCTGTGGTCCTAGTGTGATTAGATTGACTAGTTTTCTGTGAGTATGGTTACAGTGTGTCTGCCCTCTGATGCCCTCTTGCAACACTTACCATCTTACTTGGGTTTCTCTTACCTTAGCGTGGGGTATCTCTTCACGGCTGCTCCAGCAAAGCACAGCCGCTGGTCCTTAGCTTGGATGAGGGGTATCTCCTTACTGCCGCCGTTCCTGACCTTCAACGTGGGATAGCTCCTCTAGGCCCTCCTGTGCCTGCGCAGCCACCACTCCTCGGGTTGCTCCTCCTGGCCTCTGGCCCTGGCCTCGGGTGTGTGTGGCTCTTCCCAGCTGCCGCCCCTGGCCTCGGGCTCGGGGTGGCTCCTCAAGGTCACTGCGCCGGCCTCAGAGGCGAGGTGGCTTGTGGCTTCTCCTGACCACCCCTGATCTCTGACGCGTGATGTCTCTTCCCAGCCGCCACTGGCCTCAGATGTGGGGTAGCTCCTCCTGGCTGCCGCCCTGACCTCGGACACGGGGTGTCTCCTCCCAGCCTCCACTGACCTCGGACGCAGGGTAGCTCCTCCCAGCCACCGCCACTGACCTCAGATGCAGGGTAGCTCCTCTCGGCCACGCTTAGTGCCTGCACTTAGTGGTGAACAGGCTGGCAGCTGCCTGCACTTAGTACCTGGGCCCTGTCAACCTTCGCTGTATTTTGAAGACACTTCAACAAGATCTTTATCCTTTAAGAGTCATGGTTTTTGTAGCTACTTTATCCGGCCACTTAAGTTTTGTGTTTTATAGTCCTGGAAAAAAGTAATAGCTTATAGATGCCCAAATGGCCTTTCTTTAGTTTCTGGTTAAAACCACACTGATTAAGCACCATCTTGCCCTCACTGTCACACTAGTCTCACACCACTGCCCTGCAGTCAATTCTGTCTTCATATTATGATGGTTGATTTTATGTGTCAGTTTAACTAGGCATGGGGTGCTATTCGGTCAAATATTATTCTAGATACTTCTCTGAGGGTATATTTGAATTGGGTTTCACATTTAAATTGATAGACTGAATAAAGATTTCTCTTCTCAGGTGGGAAATTGGGTGGGCTGTGTTTAATCAGCTGAAGGGCTGAATAGAATAAAAAAGTTTGACCCTCTCCTGAGCAAGAGGAAGTTTCTCCTATCTTATTACCTTGAGCTTTAACTTTTTCCCCCAGCCTTTAGACTCAAACTGAAATATCAGCTCTTCTTGAGTCTCAAGTATACCAGCATATAGTCTACAATTATACCATAGAACCATACTGTTGGCCCTCTGAGGTCTTCAGCTTGTTAAATGAAGATCCTGGGACTTGTCAAGCTCCGTAATTACATGAGCCAATTCCTTACAATACCTCTGTATGTGTGTGTGTATGTATGTGTGTGTATGTATATAAAATAATCTGTGAAGAGAATATACTAACACATTTAATTGATTCTAGTTCTCTGAAGAACCTTTATACTCCTATGATGTCTACTTTAAAAAAATCCATCTCTTCTCAAGGATGTAAAGTACACATTATTGGACAAAAAATAATCATTTTCTTTGAATTAAAGCATTTTAAATGCTTAAGGTATCTGCCTGGGACTAGGAGTGGTAGCCAGATATTGATCTTTAGTCACTTTTTAGAGAAAGAAAATTCTAAGAAATAAGAGAAAGGAAAAATAAATGTAAGAGATCTGGATTCCTGGGCAGTGGAAACTGGAAAGACTACATTTCTAGGCTGAGAAAGTGAAGAAGAGAAAAACTAGAAAATGGGAGAGAGAAAAGATAGATGCATGGAAGGAAAGACTGAGCATCAGATTGCTTTCATCTTACCTACTACTTTGGATAGTTTAGTGATTCCTTCCAGTAGCATGACTAAGAAAAAGCAAATAAATTGGATGTTTTCACTAAGTATAGCTTATCTAATACATTTCTGGGTAGAGTCTTAAGCTTCTAGAAACCCTGTCAAATATGCATCACACAGTAACAAGATTTTACTTATTCATATCCATGCAAATCATAATTATAGGAAAGCTCTTATAGAATTGCAAAGTTTAAAGAAAAAGAAGCACAAAACAATTCAAAGTAATATTTAAATGTCCTTTTTGTTTGACCAGTGGGATTCCTAAACAACACAAATGTTTTCCTTCTTACACACTCACACCAGCAACCCCTGGCCACCAGTGCACCTCTTCCTTCCAAACTGCCCTTGCAGACACAACTCTTGCATGTAATTCTGTCCTCCTGAGGGGCCATGGCCTTACCTGTCTGTACCAACACACACTTCTCAAGGAAAGACGAGGCTCCTCTAAGTTTATAATCTAACTGGAAACCTATTTGCCGCCATAACAAGTAGTGATTACAGGGTCACTAGTAAAGCTCGGTATCTCTTTAATCACTGTCTGGTAGGATAAAAATTTAGTGTGTCATTTAAGAGTGCAGTCATAAACAGAAAATATGAAAGTAGTGAACTGAAGTAGAAAAATCACATTGCTTTCTTCAATTCATTCAAAGAAATGATCTTTTATGAGACTGTCATCCTTTTTCATAGACCCCCTCTGATACTTCCCTCCTCTATACATGGCCCTTTCTCATAAAATTCTCTATTATTTTTATATGTATTGTGGACATGTATCACTCCCCTACTTAGTATTAGATGTTTTAAGGCAAGCATGCCTTCTATTATTATTATAAAAGATATTATTTTTTTAATCACCATCCAATTGCAAAGCCAACACAGACAAATGTTACTCATCTGAGAAAAAACTTCATTTAAATTTAAATGCTCATGTTTAACTGGATTGCTTTCTTGATAGTCTGACTTGTGAACATTGTTTCTCTCTTGTTCTATCATTTTATTGCTGTTATAAAGGTCCCCCAAAACTTTTGGGCAGAGAAAATCATCAGCTCTCTGTCCCTATAGCTCTTCTCTCCTTCACTTTCTCAGACTAGAGATGGAGTTTTCCCAGGAGTCCAGAACTCATACTGATTTGGTTCTTGCTCTTGCTCTTTCTAGGAAGTCAATATAGTGCTTATTTGGCCTTAAAACACAAATCTCATATAGAGTTGTGTAAAATATTATCTTGAAATAATGACTGAACATATCTCCAATCAGACAGCTTATATATACATATGTATATATACACGCACACAATATATATATATATTATATATATATATATAATATTAGAAGATGAGGAGAGGTAAAAGAGGAAACATTAATTTAGGTACTTAGGTGTATAGTCTTACTCAAAATTCCTAATGAGTTGAGGATATTTTAATATGCTTTACTCAACATATAACTCCACCATTTCCAAACAGAAATGGTCAAATGATGATGATTTATCTGCAGCTGCTTATCTTTTAATCCACCCATCATTTATTTCTTGTGATTTTTTTTCTCATTTTGAGTAACAAATACTTTTGCTCATAGTAACATGAGAGGAATAGGTTTGTAAATAAATATTTCCTACATCCCAGTAAGATGTTAGCATTGATAAAATGAGCACAGATTTTGTGTCCAGAATATCCATTTTTAATGCCAGTTAAGAACCAGCTAGTTTGATTAAAAGTTCAGACATAGAGATCTGTTAGCCTTCACAGTCACAATAGAACTATCCCTATTTAAAATTCAAGAACTTTCTGGCAACCAATATGAACAGATTGTTAATTTTTTCACCCCCAAGGAATATGCATCATTCATATGGCATGTTACAAAGTATGATTTTCAAAGTCATCTATTTTCTGTTCTCGTTTGCTAATGTTAATATATACGATGTTATTTGTTTATTTTGTGAGTTTCCTTCCAACAAGGAACAGATTTCTCACATTTGTATATTAAATAGGAGTAGCAGAACACATTTCATACCGTGACACTGAACTTCAGTGATCATCTGCTCTGTCTCACTAACACAGACTTGTATCTGCCCCAAATAATGTGCTGTTAACTAACAGAAAAAGATATTATCCCAAAACTCACTTTACCTGATCACACATTTTCTCCTTTTCCAACACCCTGTTTTATCTTAGACCTGGGGGCCTCAAATATTTTTAAAGCCAACCTTTTTCTCTTACTTACAGGGAGAGTAAGTAAGGTTGTAAAACTAGACTTTCTCCAAGTCCATGTAATTTCCTACTCACCAACTATGTGACTTGGGGAAAGTCATTTATTTTCTGGGGAGTCCTAATATGGATCATGTGCCCTAACAACATCTACCTTAGGAATGTACTGTGAAAGCTTAAAGGAAAATATATAGCTTATAAAATGTTAAATGAAATATATGTGCAATTCAAAGAGGCAATTAATATTATATGAAAAAAGCCACCTAAGTAGATAGATTCTCAAGACTTTATTTTGAAACATAACCAAAACCAGAGAGAATATCTTTATCACCAGCAAATATAGAGCATCAGAGGAGTAACATCAGAAACATGATGAAATAAGATGTCCCTCACTTGTACCTGCCCTCTCTGTTTGGCATCTGTCCATGGACAGAATTATTTTGAGGAAGCTATGGGATCCAGCACTTACACCTCAAGGGGCCTAGGAGGAGTCTTGTGCACAGTTACATCAGGTAATAAGACCTTGGTCCTGGCTTTTGACCCAGAAATGGCCTGTATACCAGCTCCACTTCCTCTCATCTGTGCTCTAAGAGCCCCTGGAGAACACAGTCCTAAGCAGTCATCTTCTCACAAGAGCCTTTGTGGAAGTCCAAGAGACACCATGTGATAGATCACAAAAAAATCTTGGCATGTTTTGGAAGATTGAAATCATACTAAATATTTTTTCTGACCATCATTGTAAGAAACTATAAATCAACAACAGAAGGCAAAGTGGAAAATTTACAAATATGTGCAGATTAAACAAGATGCTACTAAACAACCGATAAGTCTGAGGGAAAAAATCAAACTGGAAATAAAAAATATCTAAAGGGGAATAAAAATGGAAAAACAATATACTAAAATTTAGGGGATACAGCAAAAATGGATCTAAGAAGGAAGTTTGTAGTGATACCCACTTTCATTAAGAAAAAAGGATGAACTTAAATAAACAACCTAATTTACCCTTACATACAAAAGAAAACAAATTAATCTCATATACAGCAGAAGGAAGAAAATAGCAAAAAATTAGAGCAGAAATAAAATAGATACCAGGCAAACAAAAGAAAATGTCAATAAACTGTTTTTTAAAGAAAAACGTAATTGACAAACCTATAGCAAAATTAAGAAGGAAAGAAAGATTCAAAACAGTAAAATCAGAAATGAAAGAGGAAATAATCACAATTGAAACCACAGAAATACCAAGGATCCCAAGAAACTACTATGAACAATTGTACAGCAACAAATTGGATAACCTAGAAGAATGGGATAAAATCCTAGAAACATAGAACCTATAAAGACTGAATCATAAAGATGTAGAAAATATGAACAGACCAATAAGAAGGAAGAAAAATCAATTAGTACTCAAATATCTTCCAATTAAAAAAAGCTAAGGACCAGATGGTTTCCCAGGTGAACTCTTTTGTTGCTTTTTAATTGCTTTTCAGTTGTCAAGTCATGTCCATCTATTTGTGACCCCATGAACTGCAGAATGGCACACTCCTCTGTCCTCCACTACCTCTCAAAATTTTCTCAAATTCATATCCATTGAATTCTATCAATCATGTAAAAAATAATTAACACTATTGTGTTCCAACAGAAAATTGAGGTGGAAGGAGCACTCCTAAACTCATTTTGTGAGGCTAATATAACCCTGAAACCACAGCCAGAAAAGAAAACTAATGCACAATATCCTTTATGAATAAAAGCAAAATTATTCAACAAACTATTAGCAAACAAATTCAATGGCACATTAAAAGAATTATACACCATGACAAAGTGGGATTTATCCCTGGGATGCAAGAATGGTTTAACATACATACATTGATAAATGTGGTGAAGTGAAATGAAGTGAAGTCACTCAATCATGTCTGACTCTTTGCAACCCCATGGACTGTAGACTGCCAGGCTCTTCCACCCACGGGATTTTCCAGGCAAGAATACTAGAGTGTGTTGCCATTTCCTTTTCCAGGGGATCTTCCAGATCCAAGGATTGAGCCCAGGTCTCCCTCATTGCAGGAAGACTCTTTACTGTCTAAACCACCAGAGAATCTATTAACAGAATTAAAAACCATATGATCATCTCAATAGATGCAAAAAAAAAAAAAAAAACATTCAGCATATATCATCTTTTCATGAATAAAACTCTGAAAAATCTGGGTTCAGAAGAAACATACTTCAACATGATAGCCATATATGACAAACCCATAAGTAACATTATCCTCAACAGGGAAAGTCTGAACAATTTTCCTCTAGATCATGAATAAGCCAAAGGAGCCTACTCTTAACACTTCTATTCAACATGGTACTAGAAGTCCTAACTAGAGTAAACAGATAAGAAAAAGAAGCTATCCAAATTGGAAATGAAAAAGGAAAGCTGTCGCTGCAGATGATGTGATCTTATATATGTAAATCCCTAAAAACTTCAACAAGAAACTGTTAGAACTAATCAACAAATTTAGTAACTGTGGACTACAAAAATCAACATACAGAAGTCAGTTGTGTTCCTATACACTAACAACAAGATATCTGAAAAAGAAGTAAACAATGCCATTGACAATAACCCCCAAAACAAGAAAATAGTTAGGAATAAATTTAAGGAGGTGAAAGATCTGTACACTGAAAACGCTAAGACTTTAATGAAAGAAAATGAAGAAGTGACAAGAAAATGGAAAGATATTTTGTGCTTATGGATCAGAATTAATATTGCTAAAATAGCCCTATGACTCAAAGCCATCTATTGAGTCAAGTGTGGTGACACTGCTGCTGCTGCTGCAGTTGCTAAGTCACTTCAGTCGTGTCCGACTTTGTGCGACCCCATAGATGGCAGCCCACCAGACTCCCCCTTCCCTGGAATTCTCCAGGCAAGAACACTGGAGTAGGTTGCCATTTCTTTCTCCAATGCATGAAAGTGAAAAGTGAAAGTGAAGTTGTGTCTGACTCTAGAGTATCCCATAATATTCTTGAAAATGCTAACATGGTAGATCTTAAGTATCTTCACTCCAAATAAAGAAATGGCAATTATGGAAGTGATGGAGTAGTTAACTAAGTATACCATGGCAATCATTTCAAAATATACGTATGTCAGATCATCATGTTTTATACCTTTAACTACACAATGCTATATGTCAGTTATACTTCAATAAAATTTAAAAATACACAATAGGTACATTCAGTTCATAAGAAGACTTGCAGGAATCTGGGATGGGTACAGAACATGGAAAACATTACAAACTCAATTTGTATGAATCAAAATAGAATGGTAAATTGACATCTGAACTGGCAGTTATTCATGCAGAGAATCAAAACAGGAATATAAGAAAAAATCTGGGAAAAATTAGTTTCCAGGAGCTATACAGCTACAAAATTGCTAGGACCATGTCTACAATATGAACCTCCAGATATTTAAATTCTCTAACTTCTGCTTTTAAATATTCAGGCTTACTACCTGATGGAAAGATCCAGTAAGGCCGTAAGATGACATTCATGAGCAGATTTTTTTTTTTCAGTTTCCACCATATTTTTAAAAAATTGAAACATAATTTTTTTACAATGTTGTGTTAGTTTATGCTGTACAACAACATGAATCAGCAGTATGTATAAATAATCATATATATACATACATCCCCTCCCTTTCCAGCCTCCCTTTCCACACCTCCACCCCACCCTTCTAGGTCATCACAGAGCACCGAGCTGAGCTCCCTGTGTTATACAGCAGCTTCCCATTTGCTGTTTTACACATGGCAATGTATATATGTCAATGCTACTCTCTCAATTCATCCCACCCTCTCATTCCCCAACCGTGTCCACAAGTCCGTTCTCTATGTCTGCCTCTCTATCCCTGCCCTGCAAACAGGTTCATCAGTACCATGTTTCTAGATTCCAGGCAGTCTCACATACAGCTTCTCAGAAGATGATCCTACCAGTGTGAGCCATCAGTCATGTGGAGGACTAGATAGTGGTCCTGCAGCTCTGGCAATAGCAAGCTGCTGTGTACCCTTCTTTCCGTACCTCATTCTTTTCCCTCTCTCCCTGCTCTCTGGGGTGGGAATCACTAAAAAAGTAGCAGCATCTTAAAAACTGCATTCATATGCCTCCCTGATGGACCTTATCTCAGAGAGTGAGTGTTAAGACAGGGTATGATTCTTCCAGGACAAGGATTCAATTCAGCTAGGTCTACCCTGGAATGTGGGTTGTAGGAGTAAGCTAGAGTGTGTGAGGAAGATTTTGGGTTACTTGACTTACTTCAGAAAATTAACTCAAGGAGAGAAATAAGTTCACTCTTTGACTCTAAAAATGGAGCAAAGGTTGTACATGGAAAATCCCAGTTTCTAACATCTCTGGGATACTGAAGCTGTTGTCATCATAGAAAATTTTTAAAGGAGCAAATAATCACAATGACTTACATGATGAGACATAACCATCAAGTCTTTATAAAAGGGGTTTCCTGATAGCTCAGTTGTTACAGAATCCACCTGCTGTGCAGGATACCCTGGTTTGATTCCTGGGATGGGAAGATCAGCTGGAGAAGGGATAGGCTACCCAGTCCAGTATTCTTGGGCTTCCCTTGTGGCTTAGCTAGTAAAGAATCCACGTGCAATGCAGGAGACCTCAGTTTGATCCCTAGATTGGGAAGATCCCCTGTAGAAGGAAACGGCTACCCAGTCCAGTATTCTGGCCTGGAGAATTCCATGGACTCTAGTCCATGGGGTTGCAAAGAGTAGGACACTACTGAGCAACTTTCATTTTCATTTCATAAAAGACACCAAATCCCATTAGTGAAAAGGGATAGTCAGCTAAGATATCTAATTACACAAGTTTTCTTTTATCATCATTTTTTCCTCTTATGTGAAGGAAAGCTGTTGACGTTATCTACATCTAATCACTAATTCAAACCTGCCCACACACAAGGAAAGAAAGTGTGTAAATTGTCACATATCCCATTTTTCCAAGGTGCATATGAATGCTGAACATTTCTGACATATGACCACGTAAGTGAAATCAGATGTCCCTGAAAGATTTTGTGCAACAATTTTCAGGAGGATAGAAAGCTCAACACACCTCCTTTTTACTTTTTGTTCATTAAGGGAGAGGGACTGAAAGTCCAGGCTGGGTGAAATGTAACAGGAGGAAGAAAGCCTTTTGCATAATTTCTGTGTAGTTGCTGATTCTGGTTCCCTCCTCCTGCTTAAGACAGTGGGTTGTCAGCCACCCACTTACCCTCAACTACATTCTCAGGTCTGGGAATAACAGCTGTTAAGAGGAAATATAATGTTTCCTTTCTGCTAATTACAGAATATATTGTCTCCATTTGTTAATTTTATCACATTACTGAGACTCTGGCACAGCTTTCTCATGGTTCTCATTACCTAATGGTGTTAATAACATATGGTAATATTTTTCTAACTATACTACCTGAATAATATCAAACCATCTCTTCTTCAAATGGCCATTTGAAGTAATACAACCAGTCCTCTTTATTTTTTAAAATAAAAATCCACTCGAAATAGGTATAGACGTCATTGGAATCTTGCTCTGCTCAATAAAAAAATTTGATTGCATATGGGTAAAGGGCAATTTCTACAATTTCATGGTACATCTTGAGCTACCAGACTCGAGAAGTTTTGTTACTTGTGCTAAAACAGTAAACTCTGCAAACATAACTCATTCCCCACTTACTCTAGCATCTCTTAAATAGTTCTTTGAGGATTTTACTCCATTAACCTGTGGTTATTTTCTTTTTATTCACATCCATCTCTAGTTTTATGTGCACGTATTCAACCATTTCAAATATTCACTTGTAATTTTAAAAGAAATGATGTAAGGTAAGAAGCCTAGAAAGCTTACTCAAGCATAACAGGAAGTGAAGGAATTAGTTGCTAAGTTGTGTCTGACTCTTGTGACCCCGTGGACTGTAGCCCGCCAGGCTCCTCTGTGCATGGGATTTTCCAGGTAATACTGGAGTAGGTTGCCATTTCCTTCTCCAGGGGATCTTCCTGAACCAAGGTTCAAACCTGCATATCCTGTATGGTAGGCAGATTCTTAACCACTTAGCCACCAAGGAAATCTCTACTCAAGCACCATAATTACATATAAAACAACAGTTTCAATATATCTGGTAGGATCCTTCACATCTCAACAGCTGCTAGATGTCTTTTTTTAAGTCTATATTGAATTTGTTACAATATTGCTTCTGCTGTTTATGTTTTTCTGGCCATGAGGCAGGTAGGATCTCAGCCCTGTGATCAGGGACTGAACAGTACCCTCTGAAATGGAACGTGAAGTCTTAACCAGTAGACTGCCAGGTAAGTTCCTTGATGTCATTTGAATAACAGTGCAGACTACCTGGACACCAGCAGGTGGGTATGAAGAGATTATTCTCTTTAATTTTTAGTAACTTCACAATAGGAAGATATATTGGCTCAAATAACTTGAATACCTATATATTCAGTAAATAAAATTTTACTCTAGTTTTGTTAAATCACTCTTTTGGCTTTGTTCATCTCAGCCAAGCTTTCAACATAACTCAATATAATATGAAAGAGCATTTTTAGTGGCTTTGTAAGAAATTAAAACTTTTAAGAGTAAATGGAATTAAAGCAGATCTAGTGTTAGAGATATCAGTTGTGTAGGGGCAAGGAAAGTATATAAATGGATTTCTGAGAGGGCAAAGAAAGGACAGCCAGAAAATACTCAGAGGCCATGGAAAGATATTATTCAATTTGAACCATGGAAAGATATTATTTGTTAAAGATGCTATTGGGCATAGTTAATATGATACGCCATTAAAATAAAGGGCTAAAAGACACCTGCTAAAGGTGTTTCCCCAATAAGGCCTGAGATATGAATTGCAGTGGTTTAATAATTCATTGAAGTTATGCTAAAATATGTCACTTTCTGGTTCCAGATTTTTAACTGGCAATTTATACCAACTCTAGGCAAGTTATACAACCTATGTGGCCATTATACCTTTTTCCTCTACAAAATGACAAGAAGTAATGGCTTCCCTGGTGGCTCAGATGGTAAAGAATCTACCTGCAATGAAGGAAACCAAGTTTGATCCTTGAGTTGGGAAGATCTCCTGGAGAAGGGAATGGCTACCCACTCCAGAATTCTTGCCTGGAGAATTCTGTGGACAGAGGAGCCTGGAAGGCTACAGTCCATAGGGTCACAAAGAGTCGGACATGACTAAGCATGTACATACCATACCCCAAGATTGCTCCTCCAACTATTGGATTTTTCAGTCAAGAATACTGGAGTGGGTAGCCTTTCCCATTTCCAGGAGAGCTTCCCAAACCAGAGATTGAACTTGGTCCAGTGTATGTATACTTATATATATTTTAACTTTGCAACAGCTTTAGGTTTACTAAAAAATTGCCAAGATGGTACAGAGAACTTCTATATACCCCATGCCTCATTTCCCCTATTATTAACATATTTTATCTGTACTATATAATTGTACGCTTAATGAGACAATACCCATACATGATTATGAACTAAAGCTTATACTTAATTCAGATTTCCTTGCTGTATTAGTCAGTTAAGTTCAGTTGCTCAGTCGTGTCCAATTCTTTGCAACCCCATGGACTGCAGCATACCAGGCTTCTCTGTCTGTCACCCACTCCAGGAGCTTGCTCTAAATCATGTCCATTGAGTTGCTGATGCCATCCAACCATCTCATCCCCTGTTGTCCCCTTCTCCTCCCGCCTTTAGTCTTTCCCAGCATCAGAGTCTTTTGCAATGAGTCAGTTCTTCCCATCAGGTGGCCAAAGTACTGGAGCTTCAGCTTCAGCATCAGTCCTTCCAATGAATATTCAGGACTTATTTTCTTTAGGATTGACCAGTTGGATCTCCTTGCTGTCCAAGGGACTCTAAAAACTCTTCTCCAACATCACAGTTCAAAAGCACCAATTCTTCAGCTCAGATTTACTTATGGTCCAGCTCTCACGTCCATATATGGCAACTGGAAAAAGCACAGCTTTGACTAGATGGAACTTTGTTGGCAAAGTAATGTCTCTACTTTTTAATATGCTGTCGAGTTTGGTGATAACTTTTTTTGCAAGGAGCAAGAGTCTTTTGATTTCATGGTGGTAGTCACAATCTGCAGTGATTTTGGAGCCCAAAAATATAAGGTCTGTCACTGTTTCAATTCTTTTTCCATCAAGGTCTGTCACTGTTTCAATTCTTTTTCCATCAATTGGTCATGAAGTGATGAGACCGGAAGCCATGATCTTAGTTTTTTGAATGCTGAGTTTTAAGCCAGCTTTTTCACTCTCCTCTTTCACTTTCATCAATAGGCTCTTTAGTTCCTCTTCACTTTCTGCCATAAGGGTGGTATCATCTGCGTATCTGAGCTTATTGATGTTTCTCCCAGCAACCTTGATTCCACCTTGTGCTTCTTCCAGCCCAGCATTTCACATAATGTACACTGCATATAAGTAAAATAAGCAGGGTGACAATATACAACCTTGACATACTCCATTCCCAATTTGGAACCAGTCCCTTTTTCTATGTCTGGTTCTAACTGTTGCTTCTTGACCTGCATACAGATTTCTCAGGAGGTAGGTAAGGTGGTCTGGTATTCCCATTTCTTGAAGAACTATCCACAGTTTGTTGTTTTTTATACAGTCAAAGGCTTTGGCATAATCAATAAAGCAGATGTTTTTTCTGTAACTCTCTTGCTTTTTCAATGATCCAACAGATGTTGGCAATTTGGTCTCTGGTTCCTCTGCCTTTTTAAAATACAGCTTGAGCATCTGGAAGTTCATGGTTCACATACTGCTGAAGCCTGGCTTGGAGAATTTTGAGCATTACTTTCCTAGCATGTGAGATAAGTGCAATTGTGCAGTAGTTTGAACATTCTATGGCATTGCCCTTCTTTGGGATTGGAATGAAAGCTTACCTTTTCCAGTCCTGTGGCCACTGTGAGTTTTCCAAATTTGCTGGCATATTGAGTGCAGCACTTTCACAGCATCATCTTTTAGGATTTGAAATAGCTCAACTGGAATTTCATCATATATCTGATGTCTTTCGTCTTTTCACAAGTATCGCCCAAGGTAACACATTACAACTCGTCATCATGACTTCTTATGCTTCTCTTGGCTGTGACAGTATGTCAGACTCCACTTGTTTTAACGTCAAAGACCTTGACATCTTGAAGAGCACTGCACAGGTATTATAGAATGTTCTTCAGTTGATCCTCAGCTTTTTAAAAACATTTTATTTCCCTATGATATTTATAAAATAATGGTTGGCACTAATAAGTAGGGTGTGAATGAATAAATAAATAAATAAAATACTGGATGTTTTTGTTCATGTGTAGAAAGTGATATATCAGTATTAATCAAGAAGTATAATAATTCTTGGGTCTGGATTTTGATGAGGCACTAGCAGCAAGAATGCTGGAGCAGCTTGCCATTTCCTCCTCCAGGTACTCTTCCTGAACCAGGGATTGAACCTGTGTCTCTTGCATCATAGGTAGATTCTTTACTGCAGAGCCACTGGGGAAGACCAAAGGATGCCATGCAGGGCCAAAAGTGGTAATTAACCAAGTTTTATGAGTAATCTGAGGTCCAGTGAAAATGATGGAGAACTTTTATTCATCGCCAGTGTTTTTAATATTATATTTTATTTTATACCATGGTTAATTTAAACTTTTCATCAGTGATAAAGAGCTAGGCCATAACTCATTGAAAGGGGAGAAGATAGGATGAGAGAATATAGTATCAATGTCCTCATTGTGAGATATGACACTTGATGGTTGATCATTGTATTGGATCAGTTTTTTTTATTGTGTAACAAATTACCCTACAGCTGAGCAACTGAAAACAACAGTAAATATTTTTTATACATCACATTTTCTAGGGGGCGGGAATCTAGAGAGGATTAGTCAGCAATTTTGGTTTAGAGTTTTTTGTGAGGTTGCAGTCAAGATGTCAGGTAGGATTGCAGATTTGTGAAAGCTTGGGCTAGATTATCTGCCTCCATGAGTCACTCAGAAGGCTAGAAAGTTTGTGCTGGTCGTTGGCAGGGAGATCACAGCTTCTTTATACATGCACCTCTCCTCAGGACTGCTTGAATGTCCTTACAACATGACAGCTGAGTTCCCCAAGAGCAATCAATACACAAGAAAGGGAGGCACAAAGCTCAATGTATGTATAATTAAGATTCAGAGGTCATGTACTGTCAGCCTGTCAAGCATTGGGTATAGAGGCCAGGCATGATTTAATATGGGAGGAGACTGCAAGGCTACGAGTACTAGGAGCCAGGAATTCTTGGGTGCTGTCTAGGAGGCTGGCTACCATACGTACCGTCTTTAAAACATGGAAAAATTAAGTGAATGAAGGACAGGCATAGTAGATAAAGTATAAATATGGGATTGACATGAAACAAGTAAGCTGATAAACTTTGTGTATAATGTTGTGATCTGCTTCAAAAAAGACATAGCATCTTAGTTTTATGAAAAAATAAGCCTATAGATAGACCTTAGTAATATTCTAGGATTTTTTTTTAGGGTTTTTTGTATTTTACACATCGACTTCATTATTATTAGTGACTTAATTAGAGGATCAGTAAACAAATGTATGCCTGAATGGAAAGGTACAAAGTTTGAACCAATGCATATCTGAGGTGTGTGTGAATAAATGATTTGGTTAAACCCTGTAATTCTGAAGTCAGAGACCTAGTTAATGCCTGTACAACAGAACTTAATGCTCAGGAGTTTGTTCTCAGGCTATTAATATTTATAGGTCTGGATGGTATCATTGCCGCTGCTACTGCTAAGTCATTTCAGTAGTGTCCGACTCTGTGTGACCCCATAGAAGGCAACCCACCAGGCTCCCCTGTCTCTGGGATCCTCCAGGCAAGAATACTGGAGTGGGTTGCCATTTCCTTCTCCAATGCATGAAAGTAAAAATTGAAAGTGAAGTCGCTCATTCGTGTCCAACTCCTAGCGACCCCATGGACTGCAGCCTACCAGGCTCCTCTGTCCATGGGATTTTCCAGGCAAGAGTACCCGAGTGGGCTGCCATTGCCTTCTCCGGATGGTATCACTATAAGTGAATTAATGAATGAATAAGTATATCTATATAGAAGACAAGGAAAGCCATATGTGGTCCAATTATGAGTGTTTAATATATTTTTGCTATTAATACATTTCTTAAGTGATCAATTCCAATGTAAATCTATTTGGATAAATAGCATACAGAGATAAATACCTGGAAATCAATGTTCTGCATTATTCGAGAAGTGCTGACTGATTATTGAAAATAAGGAGATATGATCTAACTGGTTATGTCTGGGAGTAATGATGGAGAAGGCAATGGCACCCCACTCCAGTACTCTTGCCTGGAGAATCCCATGGGCAGAGGAGCCTGGTAGGCTGCAGTCCATGGGGTCGCTAAGAGTCAGACACGACTGAGCGACTTCACTTTCAGTTTTCACTTTCATGCACTGGAGAAGGAAATGACAACCTACTCCAGTGTTCTTGCCTGGAGAATCCCAGGTACGGGGGAGCCTGGTAGGCTGCTGTCTATGGGGTCGCACAGAGTCGGACATGACTGAAGCGGCTTAGCAGTAGCAGCAGCAGCAGCAATATATTATTGCAGTTTAACAAAAACCAAACTGGAATCTTTTCATTATTTTTTTTTATCTTTCCCAGCCAATTTAGCAACAGTTCAGAAAAAAATTAATTTAGAAGTTTAATGAGAGGGATTTCCCTGTTTGTCCAGTGGTTAAGACTCTGCTCTCAATGCAGGGGGCCTGGGTTTAATCCTTGGTCAAGGAACTAGATCCCACATGCTGAAACTAAAACCCACTGTAGCAAAAAAAAAAAAAAAAACTTAAAAAAAAAGAAATTTAATGAGAAAAAATATTACTAGAAACTATTTCATGGAGAAATGCAGATGTGAGAATGGAAAAGACATTTTTAAAATGGTGAGTTATTATCAAATCATTACATTTGCATTATTTTGTTTTCCCACACAATATGGGGAAAGAATGTAAACACAGATGAGGAAAGACACCGTAAAGATAACACTAAACAACTGAGGATTCAGTCCACCACTGGAATCAGGAAAAAAGGTAAAATTATTCTGCCTGTAGGGCAACAACGTGCTGGAAATGGAGTTATGCTAAACATAACCTTTCCCCAACCTTTATTCAAGATAGAAGCTAAAAATTCTCTTTTCACACATAATTTCATCATGCAATTACCTCAGAGGAAAAAAGATAACAAATACATCCTTGACAGGCAGTGCAATCTTTTGAAGTAGCCTTTCCTTCTAAAAATCTGAGTTCACCAGATATTATTGCAGATTAAATACAACACTAAATTTTCTGATAAGAAAATGGGCAAACACTATGCAGATAAACAATATATTGATTAATATATTTTGTTTTAATTCAGTAAAGTAATAGCTATTTACAAAGCATTTGGTTGTATCACCATTATTTCAATGATGAACTCAGTTGAGTATTAAAACAACAAGGATTTCCTCAATAGACCATTTCTCAGCTTGTGCAATTTACTTTAAATATTAAGTTTAAAGGAAAAAGAGCTTGCCATCTTATCAGTTCTTTCAGGCTGCCATATTTTACCATACTATAGCAAACTAATAATTATCAATCCTTAGATGCCCTTTTTTTGCAAATTGGTTTCAGAAAAGCATTTTAAAAGTTTCTTCATTTTTCTCAGTAGACTACAAGATAACATTCTTTTAATTGCAAGGATTGGAACACTTGATACTTTCCATTTTTATTACAGCATATTGACTGCAGTCATTATTCTATTTTGTACTTTTGTAGTGATATTACTTCACTGCTACTCTATTTCAGATAAATTAAGGAACACTAATTCTGATTCATCCTTTGAGCCAAAGTCAAAACTGCCTGTTGCAGATGCAAAGTAGTAACAGTATCTTTTTTATCCCCGCAGTAGAGCTCTCCAATGCTCAGATAGCAGAAGAGAAATTATGCACCAGAGAAAAAGACACCCACTTCAGTCTATATGTGTGTGTGCATCTAAGATGCTTCAGTTGTGTCCAACTCTTTGAGACCCTATGGACTGCAGCTCACCAAGCTCCTCTGTCCCTGGAATTCTCCATGCAAGAATACTGGAGTGGGTTGCCATGCCTTTCTCTAGGGGGTCTTCCTGACCCAGGTATCAAATACATCTCTTATGTCTCCTGCGTTGGTAGGCATGTTCTTTACCAGGAGGGCCACCTAGGAAGCCCCAATCTATATGTGTTGTTGCTGCTGCTGCTGTCACTTCAGTCATGTCCGACTCTGTGCGACCCTTCTGTAAATGCATACAGCTGATGCTACTTAGTGTACATAAGAAAAAAGATACAATGAAAATCTGTTAATTATTATTTTAAATAAACTTGGCTGGCTTGATTAAAATTCACTGTTTAAAATCCAAAGTTAAAATAATATAAAACTAACAGAATATAAAATGTAAAGGGATAATTTAGACTTCAAAAGTTGATTTCCTGGCAAACTAAATTTTTATCTATCAAAGGATATGGAAGAGAGCTAGTTATCCAATTAGGATCCAGGAAAATGAGAATACCCAGGTTTTCTGGGAGTGTTTCCTAAAGGCAATGATAAAAACTAAGTGATTTTATGACTGGAAATAGTTAGTATGGGAGCACAGAAGTTTTTTATTCCCTTCCATGAAGTGTGAGTCTCTGAAGTCAATTCTGGACATGGTTGGAAGGTGGTAATTCAGGAATGTGGTTGGAAGGTGCTTGAAGTCAGAGTTATACCAAAATTAAACTCCTGCTTAAAGGAAATCTGGGACTTAACTCTTAAATTGTATTAAGAGTAAGTGGAAATAACAAACAACTCAAGCATGGACAAGGGGAAGATCTTAAGGCCGAGTTTGAGGTTGCTGTGGGAATTAGCACAGGGTTCTAATGGAGCTCATAATGCGGATAAGAATGAAGAATGTAAAAAAGAATTTATAGGTGTAGGAAGAGCAGAGCCATCTTTAACAATGGCAGGGCCATAAGAGCATTTGTTATTCAGTATTCTCAGGGATGGTTACATGTCCACTCGTACACAAATAATTAAAATCCAATTATTTAAGTTGATAAAGCAATGAACAGAAGATAAAACTTAACACTATCTAAGGCAGTGGTCTTTAACCACTGAAAAAGCTAACATGCAAGTGATAAAATACTTTTAGCACTCTTGGTCCTCCTAAGCACTCTTAAGCCAACGTGACTCAATATGGCAGCAGATTTACTAAGGTCTGCACTTCTGATGTTTAGAAAGTTTTAGGGTGCTCACTATAAGACCAAAACTCTTCAGCTATCTTTCTCATTGGAAATTTTCACTTTGTGAAAAGTGAATGGAATATGATAAAGCACCAAATAATATCAAGGAATTGGGGATAAGGAGGAAATTAAACAGGAGATAATAAGGAACACATTCATAGATTTGTTTATTTAGGAAAAGCTCATCTATTCTGAACTCTCCAGGAAGCAAAGTAAGTGCTCTTTGTTCAGGCAACTCTGGGTTTAAAGCACAAATACACTATGTACTTTGAAATGACCTTGAGGAACTTATTTACTTCTATGAGTCTCTGTTTCTTTATATGAAAACATGATTAATATTACTTTATTAATCATTCCTTAATGAGGATAAAACAGAACAATGTACAACAAAATTTTTTGCACTAATGCAAAGCATATAACATATATTTAATAAATCAATCTGCTTCTTTACATATTTATATTTTCCATATATTTGAGTGACTTTATTGTATTTACCTAAACATTTTCTGCATATTTTGACCAAACTATGTTTTAACTGTTTTATAAGTTTTCCTTCCTTCTTATACAATTTCTTAGAATTATTTTTTTTTAAGTTTACCAATGTCAGCACCTAAAATACCAATATACTTTGTATGACACACTTCAATGAATCACTATACTAAATGGTCCCAAGCTTCTTCCATGTGGTTTATTAGAATTAGTTTGTAAAATATTTTTGTTAATTAAGTTTGTAAGTAAAAAATTTGCTCCAAAAATATATACCTATAACTGTATTTATGGTTTATTTATCTATGTGTTTATTGATTTACATTATAATTGTACTTTTTAATTCCAAACAAATTGTATTCCTTGAAAGCATAGCCATGATGAAGAATGTCTAGAGCACTTTGAACCTATTATCTTCCAGACTGTAGATCCTCAAAGAAACTATCAATACAAAAGTTACTGACCAAAAAAATGTATAATTACATCTATAATACTGTGATCTGACTTTATAAAGTTTAAGTAAAAGCATTAAACTTCATTCTTATACATAAGCATTTATAATCAACATCATGATAAAATTAAGATTCAAATCATATCCACAGAATTTCTAGTTAAGTCCAAAGATTCATATTGTAAAGCAGAGTGTTGATAGCTTGGCTGATATGAATAGTCACTAAGAGCCAAAAATACTCCATTTACAAGTACATATGTTAGGTGTTGAATGAGGAACACAATTTAAAGAGTCAAGACATAATTGCTTGGAATCAATGCTAGAAAGAACATATTCAATATTCTCACTAAAAATAATTGCTGCTCAAACTTTCTGCTAAAGCTTATTTAATGTCTGATGATCAAGAAGATAGACTCTTTTTTAATTTAGAGTTCAAAATAAGAAGACATCATTAGTGCTTAGGCAGCTGCCTAAAATGACATTTCTCTGACATTTTCACCTCTATGGAAAAGACATCTTACAAAATAATTTTTTTCAAGCAGTAAAGTTAAAATGGTAATCATATCAGCCAAATTCTTCAAGATTACTTCTTCCTTTGAAAAATGTCATTGAGGAATTGCTATATATGAGAGGTAAACTGTAGTCTGTCTTCTGGTAGTGCATGTTCTCAAACGTTATACTTTACAAGCTGTGTATCACTGAAAACACAATATAATACAGAATTTTTCCCAATTTCTTAGTTTTTTTAAAAAATAATTATGTGATCTTAAGCAGCAAATAGAAAATATTTCAGGTACCATTTAGTTCATCTGTTAAGGCATTACACCTGGGTGGCCTGATTATTGACAGCATAAACTATGATGGAAACCAAAATGCAAAACCTAGTGAAACTTTTCCAATTACCTTTTTTCAAAACTAACATAAGCCTAATATTGAAACATGACAAATATCCAAGAAAAACTATAGCTCATTCTCACATATCAACAAAAACAAGTTTTTTTTTTAATAAGCAAATTAAGCAATGTATTAAAATAAACATGAGCAAAAACTTTTTGAGTAAAAATATGCTTTGTTAGTAGGGTACAAAATAATGTAATTCTGCAAATGAAAGGGTCAAAGGATGAAAATAATGGAATACGTTTAGAGATGTGAAGAGCATAAGGTCATAGACTTGCTATTGCTAGAGCCAAGATTATCAGCAGTCTGTTAACTCCTATTTCAATATGTTTTCAAATTTTTAACACAATTAAGAAAACTATGGACACTTGTGATCATTTAGAGGTGCACATAAATTAACTGAATGAAATTCCTTACAATCTAAGTTTTCTAAGACTTTTAATTAAAGCCTTGATTAGAGGCTAGTTATCTATACGCTTTAAAGTCCAAAGAAAGCACCCAGTAAGAGTCCATTTCTGCAAGACACAGAAGTGGGCTCTAAGGCCTAAATAACCTTTCACCGTGACTGACTTTTCTTTTGTGACGTTTAAAAATGTAGATTGCCAAACAGATGGAGTTCTAACTCATTTCTGAAAATGACATAACACAGGGAGTAACAAAATAAATGGAAAAAATCTTAGCTTTTGGGCAAAATACTACAGATTAATCATTTACAGTTGAAAACAAAAAGAAGGAACATTTAGTTATATGTATGTCTGCATTTGTTTTTCTTTTGTTTCTTTAATTTACAAAGTAGGAGATTAAAAGTGGATAGTTATCCAAATCAGTTGGAATGTTTTATTCGCTGATAACTCATTATACCCAACAGGCAAGAATTTAAACAAATTTGTCTGAAGATGAAAGTTAATGTTCTTCATTTGATACTAGCTTCTACTGCTATCATATTTATAGTATAATAAGTATGCGAAGTTTGTAATAAATAAACAAACAAAGACAATTAAACCCAATGAAAGTCTCAGGATATCTGAGCCAGCAGCCATGATAGCTTGGGAAAACAGCATTAATAAATCTCAATTTATTTTTTAAAAAGTAGAACTTCCTAAATACTTGGATTTCTTCCAAAAAGAGCACTCTTAGCATACTTTTTATAAATAAAAATCATCCTCTCATTCAAGAAAGTTGAACTAGCATGCTTTGTTATCCCCAACTTATTATTTCCTATAATATATCAAAGAGTGCACTGCTAAAAACTAACTTTGGTCAATGGAAGTTACAATTATTTTTTTACTCCCTGTGCCAAAGAGGCTTCTTAAGACCAGTGACTACTGAATTTTCTCATTAATGTCTACTCATCCACTTTCTTCTTACCAGTGGAAAAAAATAAAAGATGATATTCAAGAACTGGAAAGAAACAGACATGACACATCTAATGTTTATTTCAAAGACTGCTTTGACTATATCCACAGGAATGTAAAATGCAGTAGATATTTTTATTTTACTTATTTTGATCAAATATGTATAACAATTTAAGTACTAGTTTTATGTATAGACCCAATAAGATAAGGAGGCTTCCCAGGTAGCACAGTTGGTAAAAAAAATCCACCTGCCAATGCCGGAGACACAAGAGATATAGGTTTGACCCCTGGGTGGGGAAGATCCTCTGGAGGAGGAAAGGGCAATCCACTCCATTATTCTTGCTTGGAGAAGCCCATGGACAGAGGAGCCTGGCAGGCTACAATCCATGGGGTCACAAAGAGTTGGAGCTGACAGAGCAGACACACACATACACAATAAGAAAAGATCACTGCAACTAAATTTGAATAAATCAAGTTTACATCTGTTTTAGAAATAGTGTTATGGGTGACTTATATTTAAAAGGTGGCATATGAGAAACATGTATCTTGAACTCCAGTTACATGCAAATAGTAAGCCAAAACTTTAAACATATAAGCCTTTCACTGTAAACAGTGAAAGGTTAACACAATGCAGGTGGGAAGATACTCCCAGGAAAAGGGTGGTGAGAGGTTCAGTCTAATTTCCTTGTAACATGCAGGCGAAACACCTGCTGTTATCCTAAAAGATGATGCTGTGAAAATGCTGCACTCAACATGCCAGCTAATCTGGAAAACTCAGCAGTGGCCACAGGACTGGAAAATGTCAGTTTTCATTCCCATCCCAAAGAAGGGTAATGCCACAGAATGTTCAAACTACTGCATAATTGCACTCATCTCACACACTAGCAAAGTAATACTCAAAATTCTCCAAGCCAGGCTTCAACAGTACAAGAACCGTAAACTTCCAGATGTTCAAGATTCAGAAAAGGCAGAGGAACTGGAGCCCAAATTGCCAACATCCACTAGATCATGGAAAAAGCAAGAGAGTTCCAGAAAAACACCTACTTCTGCTTTACTGATTATGCCAAAGCCTTCGGCTGTGTAGATCACAACAAATGGTGGAAAATTTTTCAAGAGATAGGAATACCAGACAACCTTACCTGCCTGCTGAGAAATCTGTATGCAGGTCAAGAAGCAACAGTTAAAACCGGACGTGGAGCAACAGACTGGTTTCAAATTGAGAAAGGAGTACTTAAAGACTGTATATTGTCACTCTGCTTATTTTCCTTATGTGCAGTGTACATCATGTGAAATGCTGGCCTGGATGAAGCACAAAATGGAATCAA
Organism: Oryx dammah; assembly: GCF_014754425.2. Lineage (NCBI taxonomy): Eukaryota > Metazoa > Chordata > Mammalia > Artiodactyla > Bovidae > Oryx > Oryx dammah. Next base: position 78,973,964 of record NW_024070211.1, read on the forward strand.
GATTGCTGGGAGAAATATCAATAACCTCAGATACACATATGATATCACCCTTATGGCAGAAAGTGAACAGGAACTAAAGAGCCTCTTGATGAAAGTGAAAGAGGGGAGTGAAAAAGCTGACTTAAAACTCAGCATTCAAAAAACTAAGACATGGCATCTGGTCCCATTATTTCATGACAAATAGATGGTGAAACAATGGAAACAGTGAGAGTCTTTATTTTGGAGGGCTCCAAAATCACGGCAGATGGTAACTGTAGCCATGAAATTAAAAGATGCCTGCTACTTGGAAGAAAAGCTTCCAACTTCGACAGCATATTAAAAAGCAGAGACATTACTCTGTCGACAAGTTCTGTCTAGTCAAAGCTATGGTTTTTCCAGTAGTCATGCATGGATGTGAGAGTTGGAATATAAAGAAAGCTGAGCACCCAATAATTGATGCTTTTGAACTGTGGTGTTGTAGAAGACTCTTGAGAGTCCCTTGGACTGCAAGGAGATCAAACCGGTCAATCTTGAAGAAAATCAGTCCTGAATCTTCTTTGGAAGAACTGATGCTGAAGCTGAAACTCCAATACCTTGGCCATTTGATGTGAAGAACTGACTCATTGGAAAAAGCCCTGATGCTGGGAAAGATTGAACACAGGAGGAGAAGGGGATGACAGAGGATGAAATAGTTGGATGGCATCACTGACTCGATGGACATGAGTTTGAGCAGGCTCTGGGAGTTGGTGATGGACAGGGAAGCCTGGCGTGCTGCAGTCCATGGGATTGCAAAGAGTCAGACACTACTGAGCAACTGAACAAACTGACATACATACATATGTATATATACATACATACACATATTTATAGCAAGGATAATCCTTATCTGTGGAATGCTTTCAGGCTGTTAATACCTTGGCATTCTAGGATTGCTTCTGTTAGCAAGTCAGACTTTACAGTGCCTGGCTTCCTGAAAAATGCTCCCTAAACCATGTATCTTTCAGAGAATAAAATTGAGGCAATTCATGACAGAAGTCCCTCGTTCTGTGTAAGGGGATTGTGTTCCTCATTTAGAAACCTTATCTCTTAACATAAGAGCCAAAGGAAAGTTTGGACTGAAGGTCCAAACCACCTCCATGCTTCTCTTGTCCCCCTCAAAACTCAAATCTTTGAAATTATTGGTAGAGGCTGATACTGGCTGAGATCTCTGAGTCTTATAAGTTTGATTAACAAACTGATCCTTTGGGTTATCTGAGATGTTTACAACATTGCCAGGTACTTTATGTCAGTCAGACTTTTTCAGAAGATACAGAATTTTTTTTTTATGCTATATGAAACACCAAATCTTACTAACTTTAAAACTCTCTTGGTATACAGCTAGAAATTAGCATTTATACATATTTAAAAGGTTGTATGTCATTCACTCTTGAGAACTGAATTGGGCAATTTGTCTTTTTGAATCATGTGGGAGTTGCTGAGAATGACCCTTGCAACTTGTAACTACTGATGGATCTTGGCAGATTATGCTGGGAAAATAAATTTTAAAGTCAACTTGAGCCTTACCTATTTATATAATTTTACTAAGTTCTTCTTATGTCTATGGTGACAAACAATCATAACTAAAATTCTGATACTGAATAAGATCTAAATATCTCACCAGAAACATGAGGGAAAGGAGAGTCAGATATATGAAATGAGGACATGATACTAAAATATTCAGTCAGTTCTAACAACTATTTAAATATTTATTTTTCAAAATATATATGTATCATTGAAGGTTCAATGCAGAAACAGAACTTATTATAAGCATTTTGAGCAAAAAAGGTTAATGAAATTACTGGAAGAGCTCGGGAAGCAGAAACCTCCAAGTAATGGCACCAGGAAGAAGCTGCTTATGCCCCTTAGTGATTAGGCAAGAAAATACTGCTGGTGTTTTGGCTATTCCAAAGCCTGAGTGTTGGACCATAAAGAAGGCTGAGCACCAAAGAACTGATGCTTTCAAACTGTGATGCTGGAGAGACTCTTGAGTCCCTTGGACTGCAAAGAGATCAAACCAGTCAATCCTAAAGGAAATCAACACTGAATATTCATTCGAAGGACTGATACTGAAGTTCCAATACTTTGGCCACCTGATGTGATGAGCTGACTTACTGGAAAAGACTCTGATGCTGGGAAAGATTGAGGGCAGGAGAAGGGGCCGGCAGAGGATGAGAATGAGATGGTTGAGTGGAATCACCTAATCAATGGACATGAGTATGAACAAACTCTGAGAGATAGTGAAGGTCAGGGAAGCCTGGCATGCTGCAGTCCATGGGGATCAGAATGAGTCAGACATGAATGTGACTGAACAACAAAGCCCAGATGTGGCTAGATACTGGTACATCTATGATCAGCCTCCATAAAAACTCCTATCTGTTGGAATCTGAAAATCAGTCACTACTACTGCCTGAGGAAGGTCCTCTGTACCTGCTCTGCTGTCCAATAGTTCATATCAGTGCATCTCACTGGCAGAGCCTAAATCTGATGTTTCATTCTTGTGACCCAGGAGTCTGGAAAATGTAGATCTGGGGCTTCAAGACTGTGAGATTTGGAGAGTGTAAAACTAGGTAGCAATGGATGCTGATTTTCAACTCTATATCTGGATTGGTTAGATATTTTTTGGTTAGTGTCATTGTGTTACCTGATGTTTTAATGGGGATATGTAGTGATTAAGAGCTCACATTTTGTATGTACAGTTTTCAAACTATATACCAGTTACCTACTGTGTGAAGTCTTTTCTTTCCAAAGATCCCTATGAGAAGCTTGTATTATACTTCCCCTTTCATATATGAGGGGATTACTACCTCAGTAACTGCCTACATAACTATTATGTTTGTAAGATAAATAATAAGTAGCATCTACCACAAATACTGCTACATAATAATTCTCAATAAATGTTATCTCTATTATACTAACATGGCTGATTACATGCATATGTATAGATCCAGATAATAAGATTATAGTAAGATATTTAAACTATATGCTTCATCATTTTCTGTTTATACTGCCCTTTAAGATTACTTTTGTTTGTGCTTATGTGATTTTCTTTTATAAAATAAAAAATAAAAAATGTTAAATGTCAGTGTAAGTGGACTATATTTAACCATTTGAGATGAATGATTTTAAAGGCTTAATGTTGTTTATTAATAAATTAAAATCCATATCCAGAAATGGATCCACTTACAAATTATTTACAGTTGCCTCAAAACGTCTGATACCACCAAATTATATCAGAGAAAGTTTCATTGTATGATCTGAAAATCACTGACATTAATATACAAATTAATGACTTCAAAAGCAGTTATTTCTAAGACATTTTGTTTCTATTTTATTATTGAAACTAGATTTTGGAATTCATTTTATGGTTTTTAAACACATAGTTGCTTAATTTTTGTTGGCATCCAAAAATGAATTTATTTGACTTGGAGGATACTCCTTTCCATTTTTAAAATTTTTATTTTTGTAAATTATGAAAGTATGATAATATATTTACAGGAGGCTTATAAAATATAAACAACATTACATAGAGCTTCAGTATATATTACAATTTTTTTAAGTAGGTCATTTTTCATTCCAATCCCAAAAAAGTCACTCTTAAACAATGTTCAAAGTACTGCACAATTGCATTCATTTCACATGTTAGCAAAATAATGTTCAAATTCCTTCAAGCTAGGCTTCAACAAAAAGTGAACTGAGAACTTCCAGATGTTCAAGCTGGATTTAGAAAAGGCAGAGGAACCAGAGATCAAATTGCCAACATCCACTGGATCATAGAAAAAGCTAGAGAATTCTAGAAAAACCATGTACTTCTGCTTCACTGACAATGCCTTTGACTATGTAGATCACAACAAACTATGGAAAATTCTTCAAGATATGGGAATACCAGACCACCTAACCTGCCTCCTGAGAAATCTGTACAGAAGTCAAGAAGTAACAGTTACAACCAGACATGAAACAGCAGACTGGTTCCAAAGCAGGAAAGGAGTACGCCAAGGCTGTATATTGTCACCCTGCTTATTTAACTGATATGCAGAGTACATCATGCAAATGCCAGGCTGGATGAAGCAGAACCTGGAATCAAGATTGCTGGGAGAAATATCAATAACCTTAGATATGCAGATGATACTATCCTTATGGGCAGGAAGTGAGGAGGAATTAAAGAGCCTCTTGAAGGTGAAAGATAAAAGTGAAAAAGCTTGCTTAAAAAGCTGGCTTAACAACTAAATATTCAAAAAAGGAAGATCATGACACATGGTCCCATCACTTCATGGCAAACAGATGGAAAAACAATGGAAACAGTGTGAGTCTTTATTTTGGGTTGCTCCAAAAACACTGTAGACAATGACTGCAACCATGAAAATAAAAGATGCTTACTCCTTGGAATAAAAGCAATGACACACGCAGACAGTGTATTGAAAAGCAGACATTACTTTGCCAACAAAGGTCCACATAGTCAAAGCTATGGTTTTTCCAGTAGTCGTATGGATGTGAGAGCTAGATGATAAGAAAGGCTGAGCACCAAAGAATTGATGCTTTCGAGCTGTGGTGTTAGAGAAGACTGTTGAGACTACCTTGGACTGCAAAGATCAAATCTGTCAGTCTTAAAGGAAATCAGTCCTGAATATTCCTTGGAAGGTCTGATGCTGAGACTGAAGCTCCAATACTTTGGTGATCTGATGAGAAGTGCCAACTCACTAGAAAAGACCCTGATGCTGGGAAAGAATGAATGCAGAAGGAGAAGGGGACAGCAGAGGATGAGATGGTTGGATGGCATCACTGACTCAATGGACATGAGTTTGAGCAAGCTCCAGGAAATGGTGAAGGACAAGGAAGCCTGGCGTGATGCAGTCCATGGGGTCACAAAGAACTGGACGTGACTGAGAGAGTGAACAACAAGATAAATTAAGATTTTTGTTGATGTTTCAATGTCAAGATTTTAAAAATTAGTAGAATATAGAGAGAAGTAGAAGGATATAGTAGACCTGAAAAACAATGTAAACCAAACCAATTTAACATAATTAAGTTTTATACAATTTTCATGTAACATTAGGATACAAATTCTGTTCAAGTTCCTACAGACTGTAAACTAGGAGACCCTAGAACATATCCAGTATCTTTAAATTTTTTATTGGAATTTCTTCATTTCCTATTTCTCCTCTGTTCTCCCAAAGAACTCTATTTCTCTCTGATCATTTATCACCCTTCATTGGAACTGTTCTGCTGCTATATAACAAATATGTACCAATATCTAGCAAATAGTTAGCTCTGAATAGATACTCAAACAACAAACCTAATGATCCTAGTAATACACACACATACATAAACACACATACACACACATTTTTAAGACCCTGCTTACCAGAAGAAAAAATAAAACTGTGATAGTACGTCAAATCTAATTTTCAAATTTCAGAGAAATTAGTATAGTTGGCTGAATTTAAATTACATTTGGAACCCAAGCTGCAAGGAAGTCTGAGATGATGACATATATGGGCTTCCCAGGTCACACTAGTGGTGAAGAACCCACCTGCCAATGCAGGAGACATAAGAGATGTGGGTTCAATTACTAGGTTGGGAAGATCGCCTGCAGGAGGGCACAGCAACCCACTCCGGTATTCCTACCTGGAGAATCACTATAGACAGTCCACAGGGTCACAGGTAGTTGAACACAAGTGAAGCAACTGAGTACATGAGCATATGTTGTGGCATATATATGATATATATGTATAATGTACATAGATATAATGACATACATATTGTAGCATATATAGATGACATATATACTACAGCATATATAGACTATTCTAACTTGTCCAGTATAGGAGGACATACTTTAAGGAGTCATAATAACCCTTAGCAGCAATCCTCGATGTTTGTTAGACTGTGCTGTCTGTCTTAAGCATGTGGGCATTTAATTTTACCATCACAATCCTGTAAGGCAGTTATTCCCATTCTCACTTCAGTTCAGTCACTCAGTCGTGTCCGACTGTTTGTGACCCCTTGAAACGCAGCACGCCAGGCCTCCCTGTTCATCATCATCTCCCGGAGTTCACTCAGACTCACGTCCATCGAGTCTGTGATGCCATCCAGCCATCTCATTCTCGGTCATCCCCTTCTCCTCCTGCCCCCAATCCCTCCCAGCATCAGAGTCTTTTCCAATGAGTCAACTCTTCACATGAGCTGACCAAAGTACTTGAGTTTCAGCTTTAGCATCATTCCTTCCAAAGAAATACCAGGGTTGATCTCTTTCAGAATGGACTGGTTAGATCTCCTTGCAGTCCAAGGGACTCTCAAGAGTCTTCTCCAACACCACAGTTCAAAATGATCAATTCTTCGGCACTCAGCCTTCTTCACAGTCCAACTCTCACATCCGTACATGACCACTGGAAAAACCATAGCCTTGACTAGACGGACCTTAGTCGGCAAAGTAATGTCTCTGCTTTTGAATATACTATTAGGTTGGTCATAATTTTTCTTCCAAGGAGTAAGCGTCTTTTAATTTCATGGCTGCAATCACCATCTGCAGTGATTCTGGAGCCCCAGAAAATAAAGTCTGACACTGTTTCCACTGTTTCCCCATCTATTTCCCATGAAGTGATGGGACCGGATGCCATGATCTTCGTTTTCTGAATGTTTAGCTTTAAGCCAACTTTTTCACTCTCCTCTTTCACTTTCATCAAGAGGCTTTTTAGTTCCTCTTCACTTTCTGCCATAAGGGTGGTGTCATCTGCATATCTGAGGTTATTGACATTTCTCCTGGCAGTCTTGATTCCAGCTTGTGTTTCTTCCAGTCCAGCATTTCTCATGATGTATTCTGCACAGAAGTTAAATAAGCAGGGTGACAATATACAGCCTTGATGCACTCCTTTTCCTATTTGGAACCAGTCTGTTCTTCCATGTCTAGTTTTAACTGTTGCTTCCTGACCTGCATACAGATTTCTCAAGAGGCAGGTTAGGTGGTCTGGTATTCCCATCTCTTTCAGAATTTTCCAGTTTATTGTGATCCACACAGTCAAAGGCTTTGGCATAGTCAATAAAAGAGAAATAGATGTTTTTCTGGAACTCTCTTGCTATTTTGATGATCCAGTGGATGTTGGCAATTTGATCTCTCGTTCCTCTGCCTTTTCTAAAACCAGCTTGAACACCAGGAAGTTCACGGTTCACGTATTGCTGAAGCCTGGCATGGCGAATTTTGAGCATAACTTTACTAGCATGTGAGATGAGTACAATTGTGCAGTAGTTTGAGCATTCTTTGGCATTGCCTTTCTTTGGGATTGGAATGAAAACTGACCTTTTCCAGTCCTGTGGCCACTGCTGAGTTTTCCAAATTTGCTGGCATATTGAGTGCAGCACTTTCACAGCATCATCTTTCAGGATTTGAAATAGCTCAACTGGAATTCCATCACCTCCACTAGCTTTATTTATAGTGATGCTTTCTAAGGCCCACTTGACTTCACTTTCCAAGATGTCTGGCTCTAGATGAGTGATCACATCATTGTGATTATCTGGGTTGTGAAGATCTTTTTTGTACAGTTCTTCTGTGTATTCTTGCCACCTCTTCTTAATATCTTCTGCTTCTGTTACATCCATACAATTTATGTCCTTTATCAAGCCCATCTTTGCATGAAATTTTCCCATTCTACATTCCCATTCCACACAAGAAGTTGGGGTCATGTTGGGGGTTCAAACAGTTGAAGACCATGTGGCTAGCAAACCCCAGTTAGTCTTCTGAACATATAACATTTGAACTTTATATTAAACTTCTTTTTTGAAATAAGACTTGAATTATACTGCAATTTGTACTGGGGAAGACAAGTAGGGTCATGTAAGTTAGTTCTTAGAATAATCAATGCCATATATTAGCATCTGAAAAAATGTTAAGGATTTTCTTTAAGGGAGAGAGATGGGAAGAATAATATAAAATTCATAGGATGTATATAATGCATATCTAATTCAAAAAATTGGTTACAAAATCCCAATCTAAAAATTAAAAAATAGATGGTCTAGTTAGATTTTTTGGTTGATTTCTAATGTGTAAAAGATGATAAAATCAATAATGTGAGATTCTTAGCAATTTTTCTGAGATCACAAAGAGTGATATGGTGACTTTTCATTTAATCACAAAACCTGGGTTTATTCCACTATAGTAAATAGATTCACAAGACAGCCTCAGAAGCTGTAAATACAGTTTATATAGATTTGAAACATACACTTTAAGGGGAAAGTTTTAGTTTCATTATACATTCATTATCACTTTTTTCATTATATAGCTCCTTGCCCATATTTTTTTTTTTTTCAGTAGAAAGGCAAATCCATTTCCCAAATAAGATCAAAGAAGCACACCAACTGTGTAAAATTAAAGTATCTAAGAGGCTCACAGTGTAGAATATAAAAATAATCTAGTAACTTTGGTAGACTACTTTAGGAACTGTAAGACTTTCAACAAGATATGGTAAATTAGAAGAAAAATGTTACACCTTTGCTCTTATTATAAATTCCAGTTAAGCACTAATTTCACACTAGATAAATAGTATATAATTCTCATATTTTAAAAACATGGATACTCTTACCTGTATGTTTTTATTCATAATAATTATGCTTGAGCTATGGAAGAAATGTTTACCATTTGTAGTGGCTTGAATAGTGTCCTCCCAAAAAGTATGTCTACCCAGAACCTCAGACTTTGACCTCATTTAGAAACTGAATCTTATTTGGAAAGACAAAATCAAGTTAAAATGAGGTCATACTAAATTAGGTCACACATAAGCCAACAACTGGTGTTCTTATGAAAAAGGGAACGGGTTGGTCGCTCAGTCATGTCTAACTCTTTACAACCCCATGAACTGTATAGCCTGCCTAGGTCCTCTGTCTATGGAACTTTCCAGGCAAGAATACTGGAATGGGTTGCCATTTCCTTCTCCAGGGATATTCCTGACCTGAACCCAGGTCTCTTGCATTGCAGGCAGATTCTTTACCATCTGAGCCACCAGGGAAGGTATCCTTATAAGAGGAAAATCTGAAAACAGAGCTGTGTACAGAGAGGAGACAGACACACAAGAAAAGCACCATATGACTGCACAGGGAGAGATTGTACTGATTCATCTCCAAGACAAGAGATGTCAAGAATAGCTGGTAACTGTCAGAAATAAAAAAGGCCAGGGTACATCTTCCCTAGAGCCTTCAGAAAGAGCGTGGTCCTGCTGGCATCTTGAATTCACACTTCTAACCTTCAGAACTGTGAGACAATAAATTTCTGTTTTATTAAGTCACTCAGTTTGTGGTATTTGTTACAGCAGCCCTAGAAAATTAATATATCATCTAGTGATTAATATATTATGCAACCTATTTTTGAAAAAAATTAATATCCTGAATATATATATTACTTATGTATTTGAAAATATATAAAAATAAAAACATTTCCATATTTGGTAATAGAAACATCTACTTTATTATTATTGTATTTATTCATGTTTTTCTACCAAGTATTTCTTTTAATCAGCTTGTAGAATATAAAGTTGCAGAAATATATTCATCTTAAATATTCATTTTGTAAGAATATTTAACATTAATGAAAATAGTAATTTATATGTTAATATCTGCATTTATAGTTACATAACAGATCTTAATTTTTATGTCATTAATTCTATCCACTCTTTTTCTTTTACCACAAATAGTATTGATTAATATTCTATATTCAATTTCTTAAAAACATAGGTGTGATTGAAATGTTTTATAGTAAAACCTAGGAAATAGGTTAAATATTAAATAGGAAATATTAAAATAATTTTTAGTTTGATTCCTGACTTAACATAAACATGTCTTTCTGACTTAAAATTCTCTTAACTGTGTAAATGTATGGCATAAAACACTGCCTTTTGTGAAATGAAAAAGTTAGTAGATAATTAATCATGCCAATTGTTTTAAGATGGATATTAATTTTTAATGCATAATTTGAATGAAAGCTACTGAATTACAGAAATAACACATGAAATCTTTGGCTTATGGGTATTTGGGGAAAGCTATATGATAGCAATGAACATAAAGCTTCCAGAAGAGATCACTTAAATGTTTTTCCTTTCATACTAGAGAATTTCTTCTTGTACAAATTTGCTTTTATTCAAGTGGGAAAAAAAGAAAAGTAACAACAAAAAACCAAGTCCTGAGGAATATGAAGATGAGAGTATGATACCAGAAAACTCTAAGAAACTGACCATGCTATGACTAAACCCTTGCAGATCAAGGTGAGAACTGAGTAGGACAATTTGCAGGGCATACTTGAGTACAGCAGGAATCCACAGAAATAATATATTTTTTTATGTTAAAACTATTTAAAATCAAGAATTATTGGTTTATCATTTCTATTGCTTAGTATATATTTGTTAGTGCTGATTTTTACATAAGCATGACTTCAAACAGTACTCTTTCTCTTTCTAAAATAATCATAAACATGAGAAAGTTGAAAGTATAGTGTAAATATTTTTAAATACTTTTTTAAAAATACTTTTTTTATACTTTTTTTCCCATCATTCCCAGATGTTTTAGAGTGTTTTCTGCCAGTCAGGAAATTCTAACAGTCACAATAAAACCATCAAAATCAGAAAGTTAATTTTAATATGTTCAGTTCAGTTCAGTCACTCAGTCATGTCCGACTCTTTGTGACCCCGTGAATCACAGCACACCAGGCCTCCCTGTCCATCACAATCTCCCAGAGTTCACCCAAACTCATGTCCATTGAGTCGGTAATGCTATCCAGCATTCTTATCCTCTGTCGTCCCCTTCTCCTCCTGCCCCCAATCCCTCCCAGCATCAGAGTCTTTTCCAATGAGTCAACTCTTCACATGAGGTGGCCAAAGTACTGGAGTTTCAGCTTTAGCATCAGTCCTTCCAAAGAACACCCAGGACTGATCTCCTTTAGAATGGACTGATTGGATCTCCTTGCAGTCCAAGGGACTCTCAAGAGTCTTCTCCAACACCACAGTTCAAAAGCATGAATTCTTCAGCGCTCAGCTTTCTTCACAGTCCAACTTTCACATCCATACATGACCACTGGAAAAACTATATCAGACCTTATTCAAATCTTGCCAGTTGTACCAAAAAAAAAAAAAAAATCTTATATAAAAAGCATTCCATTCAAAATTACATGGTATGTTACATTTAGTTGTAATGTCCTCTCGTCTCTTTTCATTTAGAGCAATTCCTTAAATTTTATGACATCAATATTTTTATAGACTACAGGTTGTGTTTTTGTTGTTTATTTTTTAGAATATTTTTCCATCTTGGTTTATCTAGATCAACTAGATTCAGGGTTGCATCTCTGGCAGGAGTATCTCTTTCAATTTTAGCTAGATTGAATCTCTTAAGTGGCTTGCCTTAACCTCTCTGTCTCTGCTCATTTTATGTCCTCTTTCTATCTAGACCTGGCTTCCCAGGTGGCACAGTGGTAAAGAATCTGCCTGCCAGTGCAGGAGGCTCAAGAGACGCGAGTTTGACCCCTGGGTTGGGAAGATCACTTGGAGGAGTAAATGGCAACCCACTCCAGTATTCTTGCCTGGGAAATCCCATGAACAGAGGAGCCTGGTGGGCTACAGTCTATGGGGTCACAAAGAGTTGGACTTGACTGAAGACACACACACACACTCTATCTGAACCATATCACACTCTCATTCTTTCCCCATCCCCAAATCTCACAAGCCCCAGAGTTTTTTCCCAATTTGACATACTCTTGCCATAGCACTTGCCTTTGACTTGCTCCTTCTGAAAATGCTGAGTGCTTTAAAACAGCAGTCCCAAATCTATTTGGCACCAGAGACCTGTTTAGTTGAAGATAATTTTTCCACAAACAGGGTCCGGGGGTGGGGATGGGGATGGTTTTGGGGTGATTCAAGCTCATTTACTGTGCCTTTCATTTCTATTATTATTACATCAGCTCCACCTCAGATCATCAGGCATTTGATCCCAGAGGTTGGGGATCCTGCTCTAATACTTTCCCTCTTTCTGATGTAAACAAATATGCAATGTCAGTCAGTCATTTCTAGACGAGAAATACCTAATAATTTGGCAGTTAAACTTGAGTTGATAGACACAAGGGATTATCTTTCTCAGACCATATTTGTATATTAACAGATCCCTCCCATCCTTAACCCACTGGGGCAAGGGCAGAGCTGGCATTAGAAGTGGTTAACCTGCCTTGAGCTCATTTCTCTTGGTAAGATTCTGTATTGGTTTACTGCACTGTGTTTAATAAATTCTTAAATACATAAAGTAAAAATAAGTAAAATAAAACTTCAGATATGCATCCAGCAAAATGTAATGCATGAAATACCCTACACTTGTTGATTCTCTGACATTTATATTTTACTACTACTTCACCCCAGAAAATAGAAGCATTGTAACTTGACAGGTATATCTCAGGGGACTTCCTGGTGGTCCACTGCTTTAGACTCTACCTTCCAATTTGAGGTCCCCAGGTTCCATTCTTGATCAGGGAACTAAGATCCCACATACTGGGGGGCAACTAAGCCTGCCAGCCACAACTAGAAAAGAAGCCTATATGTCACAGTAAAGAAACAGAGCAGCAAAAAAAAAAAAAAAAAAAAAAAAAATTCATGGATGTCTCATTCCACCAAAATTATTCCTTTTCCAGTTTCTAGAATGTGGAGTGGCAAGCTCCACAAAAAGTCTTGGCCAGTTCAAAACATAAAATCTTTATTCTCATCTGCAATCCTCTCCATTCTCCTTTTAAATTTCTTTAGCATATAGGAACACCTATTTTTCATCCCAGAGAACTTAATATCATAACTAACTATACTTTTGATAGTTTCAGAGAAATAAAACCTTCCCTGATGTCTTTGTAATTGAACAAATGTTCTACTTAAATCTCTCATTCTTCCCATTGGGAAAAATTCATGTCTCACAATTTAGAGAAACTTCATTTATTAAAGGCTTTTTTTCCCTCTACTCACGATTGTGACTACATTCCTAGGGGCTTGCAGAAGGTTAAGGCATTGTTGGGTGAGTTGTTGATGGAGAACATTCCTGTCTTAGCTCATAGTCATCATCAGTCAAAGATGTAACATTGAAATAGCCTCACTTTCATTTTCTTTATCATTATTGTTCCATGCAAGTAATTAATTGTGGCATATTATGTGTTCTGATAACAAACCATCACCATGCCTCACTCATTTTTAGCTACTTCTTTGTTACTCTTAGGCCACAAGAAACCTATAACTACAGAGGAATTTTGAGGCTATGCCAAGTCCACCTGCCAACATTGCCATCTTTCCATTCAGTGGTTGCCAGAAACTCTACAGAGGATGCTGAAGTTTTCCCTCTAACTCTCAGATATTCTAAATGTATTCAGATTTCCTATTTTCTACCACTTCTCAGTGGGATATTAATGAAAAAGGGACCACAGAGTTCATTTTCAGGATTATCAACCAGCATTTAATAGCTGTGTTCTGACACTTTCTCTTTCCCCAGATGATGTAACTTGTAGCTATTCCAGGGTGGGTGGACAGGAAGCCCTATGTATGATAGAGTACAGGTAGTCCTCAATCAATTGTTATAGCTCTGGATCTTATGCTTAAGATGTCAAGGGTTTAATTCTCTTCTTCTAAGTCTTTATTTCTCTAAGCAAGGGATAACTGTGAAGGATTACTGAGTCTACTGAAGAAAGGAAAGAAAACTATAATGGGAAATATTTTTAAAATCTTGTTTCATACCTAACCAATCAGTACTGAACTTCCTAACTTGTCCCTATATCGATGCTCGTTCTCAAAGCTACTTTTTAAAGTAAATGATATGGGGAGGGAGGTGGGAGTGGGGTTCAGGATTGGGAACTCATGTACACCCGTGGCAGATTCATATTGATATATGGCAAAACCAATACAGTACTGTAAAGTAAAATAAAGTAAAATTTTTAAAAAATCTGTATTATTTCAATAAAATGTTTTTTTCAATATTAAAAATAAAATATTACCATAAGTAACATTAAAAAAATAATAAAGTAAGTGGAAACTGATTTGCAGCTTTCAACCTGCAAATGTCAGTAAAAAATGCCAATTCTAGGTCTTGCTCTGGGAAGTGCAAAACATCTTGAAAACCATGTTCCTCCCCTCTACCAAATTGTGTTCTCCCACACAACGTGGACAACTTTTACCAAAGGGGCTGCAGCAAAGATGAAGGTAAATAGTAAAACTAATACTTGTTTGGAGATATTCTGAAATATTTGATTCTAGACACCAATCCAGAGTTAAATTATCATATTTTTTAGAAGAGAGACAGGCTAGTATTTATATTTAATAAGCAATCTACATGATCTTTTCTTTAGTTTGGAATATTCTACCCTATTAGATATTACACATCATATGTGAGATATAAAAACTGGGCTTTCAAATTTAAAAGAATAAAATAAAAACCTGCATATTGGGATGATATTGTTGATCTAGCCAATTTGGGCTATGTGAAAAAAAAAATGACTCAAAGGGATAATTCTAAAGAATCTCAGAAAATATTAATGATCTCATTTATTATGCCCACATACTAGAGAAGATAGCATAATAGTACAAATCATGTCCATAGATATTTATAATCTAAACTTCAATAATGCTTAAGGAATTCTCAGTAGCTGTTAAATTAGTTCACTCAAAAAAACTGTTGAAATTTTCCTAGGTCAGCCAGTATAGTGGTACATCAAAATAGTGCATGTCTACATCTATTTACATGGAAAACTGATCATAATATGTTTTAAAATATTGAGGTCAGTGACAAATGATAGTATAGCATGATTAATGCTGAAATGAACATAGAGATACAAGTTTAGATGGACACAGAGGCCAACTATTACTTTTAATGTCTGTACATGTTAGGATCCTAAGTAATTTGTAATTTTTTCTATGTTTTCTTTCAGTTCAGTTCAGATCAGTCACTCAGTCGTGTCTCACTCTTTGCGACCCCATGAATCACAGCATGCCAGGCCTCCCTGTCCATCACCATCTCCCGGAGTTCACTCACATTCACCTCCATCGAGTCCGTGATGCCATCCAGCCATCTCATCCTCTGTCGCCCCCTTCTCCTCCTGCTCCCAATCCCTCCCAGCATCACAGTCTTCTCCAATGAGTCAACACTTCGCATGAGGTGGCCAAAGTACCTGAGTTTCAGCTTTAGCATCATTCCTTCCAAAGAAATCCCAGGGCTGATCTCCTTCAGAATGGACTGGTTGCATCTCCTTGTAGTCCAAGGGACTCGCAAGAGTCTTCTCCAACACCACAGTTCAAAAACATCAATTCTTCGGTGCTCAGCCTTCTTCACAGTCCAACTCTCACATCCATACATGACCACAGGAGAAACCATAGCCTTTACTAGACAGACCTTAGGCAGCAAAATAATGTCTCTGCTTTTGAATACGCTATCTAGGTTGGTCATAGCTTTCCTTCCAAGGAGTAAGCATCTTTTAATTTCATGGCTGCAATCACCATCTGCAGTGATTTTGGAGACCAAAAAAATAAAGTCTGACACTGTTTCTACTGTTTCCCCATCTGTTTCCATGAAGTGATGGGACCGGATGCCATGATCTTTGTTTTCTGAATGTTGAGCTTTAAGCCAACTTGTTCACTCTCCTCTTTCACTTTCATCAAGAGGCTTTTTAGCTCCTCTTCACTTTCTGCCATAAGTGTGTGCCGGGGTCCAGCCCCGGTGGATCCAGAGTGATTCGAAGGTGGGGAGACAGCGTTGGCGTCTTTGGAAAAATACATATTTAATTACAGATATATATAGAGATTAGAAACGGATAGTGTAGTAGGAGAATTAGTGGAGAAAAGAGGCTGAATTCAGCCAGAGAAACGGGAGCAAGAAAGAAGCAACATGGTGGAATCAGTCTTTCCAGAAACTGATCCAATTTGTTTATTTTTGGGTTTGCTTATATACCTTTTGTTACACATGGGGATGAATACCGAGGCACGCAGGGGTCTTAGGGATATTACATCATCTTCTGGCCATGAGTGAGACCTGCTGACATTCTATGGTCCTTTCTTTCTGATAACAAAAAACCTTATTTCTTCCAAGGGTGATTTTTCTTAAACCAGGCACCACCCTCCAGATAAAGTTGCATTCCTATAGGGTGAGGGTGTAGTGAGTTACAATCAAGAAAGGAATTTATTTAACCCAAGGTTAACAGGATTAATCTTAAAGGTTAATACCTATCTCTCCTACATGCTTAAAGGTTAATACTTATTTCTCCTATATGTTTAAAGGTTAATACTTATTTCTCCTATATGTTAGTTACATTCATTATACGGGCAGGAAATATGGAGATTTAGCAGCAAACATCAGCCCAACAAATGAAAATCCTTTTACCAATGTTCCCCTTAAGATCTATTTAGTCTTAAGATAGTGATAAAGTTACATTTTTACATAACAAAGACACAGTGATTTATAACAGAGCACAGTGATCTATTACAAAAGAGAAAATCCATTAACTCAAAAAGTCTAGTATTGCTAACATCAAAAACTACTATATTTCCTTTTCCATATTCCAAATACATTGATTAATATATTCCTAGGTGGCTAAGGATATGGAGGCCTGGCAGCAATCATTGACTCAATGAGAAGAAAAACCCTATGCTAAATAAGACTCTCAAAATACTCCAAAACTCTCTGTGCTGTTTAGTGTCAGGAGTATGGATAATCCTGTCACACAAGCTAGTCTGTCAGCAGAGAGGTTTGACCTGAGACATCCTTGTCCCACCCAGAGCAGGGAATTAGCAGCAATCATTGACACAACAAATGAAAAACCCTTCACCAATATAATTTCTAACTAACCCACTATACTGATAATTTCTAACTCCCCAAAAGAATTTGCCTTTAGTAAGTCTAAAACATCTCATGCCTCTCAGATTGGGAGGCTGTAAACAATCACATGTGGCCAGATGAACCTATACAGGCGGGCTAGATAACCTTCAGAGGAGTTCGTAAGCTGAAACGCTCTTGTCACGCCCAGGAATTTTTATTGCCTTGGAGCTGTATGTTTACTCCTTCTCCAAGAAAAATGGTTATGGGGGAGAGCCCCCCGTAAAGTCAGAGGTGTAGGCGAGAGCATAAAACAGACTGTGGTTTTGGGGTAGATGCTTGGGAACAGGGGGTTTCCTGAGGCTTGATCACGCCTTTGCGTATGCCAAGTCTCCTTCCTCATGACCTTTGCCATGGGTGGAGTTCCTCACGCTGGCCCCCAACAAGGGTGGTGTCATCTGCATATCTGAGGTTATTGATATTTCTCTCAGCATTCTTGATTCTAGCTTGTGTTTCCTCCAGTTCAGCGTTTCTCATGATGTACTCTGCATTTAAGTTAAATAAGCAGGGTGACAATATACAGCCTTGACGAACTCCTTTTCCTATTTGGAACCAGCCTTTTGTTCCATGTCCAGTTCTAACTGTTGCTTCCTGACCTGCATACAGATTTCTCAAGAGGCAGGTCAGGTGGTCTGGTATTCCCATCTCTTTCAGAATTTTCCAGTTTATTGTGATCCACACAGTCAAAGGCTTTGGCATAGTCAATAAAGCAGAAATAGATGTTTTTCTGGAACTCTCTTGCTATTTTGATGATCCAGTGGATGTTGGCAATTTGATCTCTGCTTCCTCTGCCTTTTCTAAAACCAGCTTGAACATCAGGAAGTTCACAGTTCACGTATTGCTGAAGCCTGGCTTGGAGAATTTTGAGCATTACTTTACTAGCATGTGAGATGAGTGCAATTGTGCAGTAGTTTGAGCATTCTTTGGCATTGCCTTTCTTTGGGATTGGAATGAAAACTGACCTTTTCCAGTCCTGTGGCCACTGCTGAGTTTTCCAAATGTGCTGGCATATTGAGTGCAGCACTTTCACAGCATCATCTTTCAGGATTTGAAATAGCTCAACTAGAATGCCATTGCCTCCACTAGCTTTGTAGTGATGCTTTCTAAGGCCCACTTGACTTCACATTCCAGGATGTCTGGCTCTAGATGAGTGATCACATCATTGTGATTATCTGGGTTGTGAAGATCTTTTTTATACAGTTCTTCTGTGTATTCTTGCCACCTCTTCTTTATATCTTCTGCTTCTGTTAGGTCCATAATATTTCTGTCCTTGATCGAGCCCATCTTTGCATGAAATGTTCCCTTGGTATCTCTAATCTTCTTGAAGAGATCTCTAGTCTTTCCCATTCTGTTCTTTTCCTCGATTTCTTTGCATTGATCGCTGAAGAAGGCTTTCTTATCTCTTCTTGCTATTCTTTGGAATTCTGCATTTAGATGCTTATATCTTTCCTTTTCTCCTTGGCTTTTTGCCTCTCTTCTTTCCACAGCTATTTGTAAGTCCTCCCCAGAGAGCCATTTTGCGTTTTTGCATTTCTTTTCCATGGGGATGGTCTTGATCCCTGTCTCCTGTACAATGTCACGAACCTCATTACATAGTTCATTAGGCATTCTCTCTATCAGATCTAGGCCCTTAAATCTATTTCTCACTTCCACTGTTTAATCATAAAGGATTTGATTTAGGTCATACCTGAATGGTCTAGCGGTTTTCCTTATTTTCTTCAATTTAAGTCTGAATTTGGTAACAAGGAGTCCATGATCTGAGCCACAGTCAGCTCCTGGTCTTGTTTTTGTTGACTGTATAGAGCTTCTCCATCCTTGGCTGCAAAGAATATAATCAATCTGATTTCGATGTTGACCATCTGGTGATGTCCATGTGTAGAGTCTTCTCTTGTGTTGTTGGAAGAGGGTGTTTGCTATGACCAGTGCATTTTCTTGGCAAAACTCTATTAGTCTTTGCCCTGCTTCATTCCATATTCCAAGGCCAAATTTGCCCATTACTCCAGGTGTTTCTTGACTTCCTACTTTTGCATTCCAGTCCCCTATAATGAAAAGGACATCTTTTTTGGGTGTTAGTTCTAAAAGGTTTTGTAGGTCTTCATAGATCCGTTCAACTTCAGCTTCTTCAGCATTAGTGGTTGGGGCATAGACTTGGATTACCATGATATTGAATGGTTTGCCTTGGAAACGAACAGAGATCATTCTGTCATTTTTGAGATTGCATCCAAGTACTGCATTTCGGACTCTTTTGTTGACCATGATGGCTACTCCATTTCTTCTGAGGGATTCCTGCCCGCAATAGTAGATGTAGTGGTCATTTGAGTTAAATTCACCCATTCCAGTCCATTTTAGTTTGCTGATTCCTAGAATGTTGATGTTCACTCTTGCCATCTCCTGTTTGACCACTTCCAATTTGCCTTGATTCATGTACCTGACATTCCAGGTTCCTATGCAATATTGCTCTTTACAGCATCGGACCCTGCTTCTATTACCAGTCACATCCACAGCTGGGTATTGTTTTTGCTTTGGCTCTATCCCTTCATTCTTTCTTGAGTTATTTCTCCACTGATCTCCAGTAGCATATTGGGAACCTACTGAATTGTGGAGTTCCTCTTTCGGTATCCTATCATTTTGCCTTTATGTACTGTTCATGGGGTTCTCAAGGCAAGAATACTGAAGTGGTTTGCCATTCCCTTCTCCAGTGGACCACATTCTGTCAGACCTCTCCACCATGACCCGCCTATCTTGGGTTGCCCTGCGGGCATGGCTTAGTTTCATTGAGTTAGACAAGGCTGTGTTCCTAGTGTGATTAGTTTGACTAGTTTTCTGTGAGTATGGTTTCAGTGTGTCTGCCCTATGATGCCCTCTTGCAACACCTACCATCTTACTTGGGTTTCTCTTACCTTGGGTGTGGGGTATCTCTTCATGGCTGCTCCAGTAAAGCACAGCCACTGCTCCTTACCTTGGATGAGGGGTATCTCCTCACCACTGCCCTTCCTGACCTTCAACGTGGGATGGCTCCTCTAGGCCTTCCTGCACCCACGCATCCACTGCTCCTTGGATGTTTAGGTTTCATTTTTCTTTCAGTAAAGCTCAACCCTATACCCTGTCCCTCCCAGGAGACATGTCATATGCCACCTACTTATTCTTACCTACTCCACTTGCTTTGGATGGATGATACAATCATAAGAAATTACATCTGAAGTACTAAGGGGTATGATAATCAGGTGAGTTTGGGCTTATAGTCAGAGCTTAAAACTGATGCCAGAAAGCCTGAGCCCAAGAAGATTCTGAACATTTCTTTCATTCAATTTTTTTCATCCTGTTTTCACTTTTTTCTTTTGTTATCTTCCCTTTGATGCCTCTTTTCATCTTTGTATTTTTTTCTTTACTATATATTTCTTTAATTCACACTTCATTCTCTCCAATTGTCTTTTTGCTTTTGTATTCATTCCCTAACCTGCAACATTCTTTTCCCAATACTGTACCAAATGACCAAAGTCAAGATCTTTTTATATCATATTGACATAAGAAGTATGTGAGGAATGATGAATTATCATGTTTTTGTATAACTGTTGTTTAGAAATATAGAATCATACACGTAATATGAAGTTTGGAGAGAACAAATGTCCAATTTTTCAGCAGATGTTTTAGGTTCCTATTTTGGGAAAACAACTACTCTGAAACTTCTCCACTATTCTTGATTTCCACAGCAGAATCAACAAAAATGGCTTGTGACAGAAAACCAGGTAGATGGGTAGGGGAAAAAGCTCTCTTACCTTGTAAAGGCAACAACCACTAATGTTATATACCTAAAAAGAAATATGATTTTTTTAGGAGAAATACAAATTTCTAATTTTGTTCAAAAGGGGGGAGTTCTCCTAAGCTAGTCTTCAGAAAGGGGAAAAAAAATCTATTTGATTTTAAAGATTCTAGGAAAGAACATACCATAGCAGGAAGTCCGACCCACTTGGTCGGGACCTTTCACAGACAAGTACAGAGATCTGTGAAGTCCAGCAGGAAAAAAACAACCTTATTTCTCACTCCCACCAGCATGGAGAACTTCTGTGGAACTAGTTTCAACACTTTGTTACTTTAAAGAAATGTAAGACTTAGTTGTGACTTCCCTGGTGGCTGACACGGTAAAGCGTGTGCCTACAATGCGGGAGACCCAGCTTCGATCCCTAGGTGGGGAAGATCCCCTGGAGAAGGAAATGGCAACCGACTCTAGTATTCTTGCATGGAAAATCCCATGGATGGAGGAGCCTGGTTGACTACTGTCCATGGGGTCGCAAAGAGTTGGACACGACTGAGCGACTTCACCATCTATCTATCTAAGACTTAGTTAATGAAGTTTGTTCCCCAAGCTTCAAAGGTATTTTAAACTACATCCACTATAAAATCCTCTTCCTCCAGCAAAACTAGTATATTCCAGGTGTCAACACCTCCTCACCCCCATACACAGCCATCTGCTGTAGACACTAAATGTGCAAATCATCAGAAAGATTGATGGAGATTAAGTGGGTTATTTCAGTAGGGAGAGGCTACTGAGGAGGAGCGTGTATTGGTGAATCTAGAAAGCCAGAGCTATCTGAGTGGTGGCAGGAAATGAGAGATGAAAAAGACTGAAGATATAAGAAAAAGCAGGTAAGTTGTGAGATTATTTAAAAAGTCTGGGGAGTATTTGTGAGTGGCCTCCAGAAATAGGAAGCTTAGGCATTGATGTCCCATCTCTTGTGTCACATGAGAAGAAACAAGATATCTAAATTACGGTCATCACTTCATTTGTGTTCGCCCAAACCCAAAATACAATTTCCTGTATTGAAACTCTTCTATGGTGATTTGTTTCTCCTACTAGTACAAGGCTTCTTGTGGAGACAGATGTTAAACAGACATGCAAAAATATTTTAAAAATAATACAGCTTTAAGATAAACAATTTTAAAAAACTATGTAAGCTTAAAACAAATGGATGGATCTATTTCAGATTGTGAGTCTGTATGAAAAATTTTGATGAAAAATCTCATTCAGCTACACGCTTGTCCTTACAACTTATTTATTTCATCCACTTCAATCCCCATGCTTCAGGCAATGGCTTCCAAATTTTTTCTTCACTTGTTCTGACTTCTCCTTTGGGGTCTTAATTTTCTCTTCTTGACTATTTCCTGTGTATCTTCACTTGCTTTTATCTTGGATTCATTGTATTCAAAAAAGTTATCACCTTCTCCTACAGATCTCTTGTTGCTTCTTTCCCATATTTGTACAACATCGATCTCTGAGTTGTCACAGAGCCAAAGATCTCTAGTTCATTTCTATTAGACTAATTTGAATGAATACTATTCCTGGACATCGCAATGAATCTCCTGGTTTCTAACTCTCCCCAACTCGGTCCATCCTAAATACTCTGCCAAGTAAATTTTCCACACAATTGTGGATCTTCAGAAGCTTTCTTATATTGACTAAAACATGACAATCAAGGCCACTTATGAATTACTGATAACTGCCTTAAAAATTAAATCCCATGACTCTTCTGTGATTTAACTGGATTGGACTACTTAGAATTTGTCAGATGTACTCTAAAGCTTTGTGTCTGCCTGAGGTTTCCTCAGTCTGTTCTCTCCAAGGAATATATCTTACTTTTTAAAATATTTTCTGTCTTGTTGCTGTTGTTCAGTCTCTTAGGTCATGTCCAACTCTTTGCCACCCCATGGACTGCACACCAGGCTTCTTTGTCCTTCACTGTCTCCCGGAGTTTGCTCAAACTCATGTCCACTGAATCAGTGATGCCATCCAAACATCTCATTCTCTGTCACCCCTTCTCCTCCTGCCCTCAATCTTTCCCAGCATCAGGGTCTTTTCTAAGAGTCAGCTCTTCGCACCAGGTGGCCAAAGTATGGGAGCTTCAGCGTCAGTCCTTCCCATGAATATTCAGCATTGATTTCCTTTAGGAGTGACTGGTTTGATCCATTGCAGTCCAAGGGATTCTCAAGAGTCTTAGTCTATCTTAAGTCTTCTATTTTAAGTCTATCCATTTTCCATCTTTATCTTAGATTTTATATCTTCCATAAAGGAATTCCTGGTGCTTCTTAAATGATGTAACTACTCTGTTAAAGGCTCACTGTAGTTTTCTTTCTTTGTACAATTCACATGGCATTTTTAATATGTTGTTTGTGTGATTTTAACATCCTCTCATTCTTCCTTGATGTTTGGAAATTTCTACTCATCTGTGTATTCCTTAGTGTGTATGGTAGATGCTCAGCTCTGCATCTGAATCCCTTAAAGAAGCTGAATAATACAGGCAGCATAATTACAAATGGCAGTATTCAGTAAGTATATTTTTATTCAGTATATTATATTATACTCAGTATAAGTATATCATACTAAGTAAGTATAATTATATACTTACCCAAAGTAAATATTATACTGAAGTATATTACATTCAGTAAGTATATCTATAGAAGAGATATTTACCTTAAGAAACATTGGTCTGGTGAGGAAAGTGTGAACTTTTTTTTTCCCCCCACAGAGTAGGCTTAATGATTAAGGACTTTACACTTCTGAACTGCATCTTGCTGGAACTAAGCCAGGGAATCAGTTAAGCAGATCTTTAGTTTAACCCTGCCACACTCTCAGAGAGAAACCATTTGATAAGCTAAAAACTTCCCCAGGTCAATCTGTTACAACTATGGTGATGGTTGTAGAAATCTAGTAAGCACAGAATAGAATCCACAACAGAATTCTCTTCCCAGAAATCTTTTACTTTTTCTAACATTGGGTTCTATTTGCACAATAAAATCCCATTTCATTTCTCAAGTGATACCTTAGAAATTTACAATAATACAGTTCAAACCTCTTTGCAAAGATTCAGGTACCTAAAAACAATTTTTCAAATTAATTTTCTTTTCTTCATGATAGATAAATAATAATCTGTAAGGCCTATGATTGGTGGAAAAACGATTGGAAAACTAGTTGATGATGCTGTTCATCTCTGATTGGAGGATTTACCAGAATTCTCTTATAAGTGTCAGAGCTTTAAATCAGGTTGAGTAAAGAATGTAAAAATTCAAATTGCTCAATTCTTCTACCAGTGGGAAGTGGGAGGTGAAGGGAATTAATCATCTTGGTTCCTTATGTCATTTGATTCCAACAGACTGAATTTCCTTTGATAAGGAAGGCAGCCCCCAACATGTAATAATCTTTAAGCATCACCATAAATTGGCTTTAATATGATACTCTCTAATAAAAAGTCTACATCTTAATCTCAGGAATAGCAGCATATAAAAATTCTGTTGGCAAGAACTACAAACAGTAGGCATTATATACACTTTCACCAAAGTCCTTCAATTTGTTTCACTTTCTTATTGTTTCTTTTAACTTGGCTTTTTTTAACAATTCTTAGAAGAAAAATGAATCAAAAAGAATATAAACAATATTTCTATGTGACATTTATGCAGAAATACATGTAGTTATAAGATCCTCTAAGTTAACAGTATAAAAATAATTTCAAAATGAAATTGGATGGCAGGAAAAATTTTTAAATGAAACAAGATAGACACCTATCTCTTGTCACTTAATTTAATTCATAAAGATGGTATCTTTCCTAAATAAATATATTACATGGCAAGAATCTATGAAGCGTGGGTAGCATTATAACTCAAGCAGGTTTTCTATTAGCAAGGAGTAAATTTCATCACATGTTTTTAAAAAAGGAAAATAATTTCTTGCCTTTCAAATGGGCTAGGAAATATTTCTAAAATGCAATTTCTTAGATTCATACATAGACAAAATTATAGATGAAGATCTCAAAAACAGAAAAGAAAAGAAAAGAAAAGAAAAGGGGACATAGCCTGAATGAGATTAGAACGAACTTTATTCAGTTATAGTAGTATTTTTGACATCTTAGAGGAGAAATGGGGATTTATCCCTGTCTTAAATATGTTCAGCCATGGATTAACATCATTTCACAAAATTCAGAACACCATCTAGCCATTTACTTTACATTCTTATTCATTTATGTTTTCAAATCTATATAAATTGACATACCACCCAGAATACAAATTTACTAACAGCAAATGCCATTTTATTATTTACCTAAATAGGATATAGTAGCGGACTTAAAAATAGTAGTGTCATCCATCCCCTAATTTTACATTACAATAGACTTTTTAAAATCACTGCCAATTATCATTTTAAAATTCACATTTTAAAATTACCTTTGGCAGTTACTTGATTCCTGCCAGAAAGTTTGCTGACGTCTTTCATATGTCTATCCTTATGGTAGCACATTTCACCTAGTTCTATATTCAGTAAAAAAGAAATTAATCAACCAAATTAGGTCAAATGCTGCTTTATTTCTCTAAAATGTATACTTCAAATACTAAAATAATGTTTGAGAATATAATTTTTCAGCTTTTAGGGTGAAAATAAAGATTGTGTTGTAAATCTTTTATGTCTAGCCAAAAAATACTTTGTGGATGAAGGCAGAAGAAATATAGTCCTAGACATTTAAACAAAATAAGTTTCTTACAAATATTTGCATTTTAATGTAGACATGTGAAGAAATGAGTATATTTAAGAAGAATGTAATGAGCCAAAAATAATCAAACAAAAGAATGCTTTTGTAAATATAATATAATATAATATAATCAAGGTACAAATATACAGGCAGAAAAATCTTCAGTAATTAAAATGAATTAAATAGAGATAGAGAATATTTATACTTTAATACTATATAAATATTATTTAAAACATTGAAAAACAATTCAATGGCAAATTTCTTAGAAAGTGCTAAATACCAAATTGGAACAGGAAGAAACTGAGTTATGTAAAGACCCACCACATACACACATACAAACATACAAAAGCCATTGCC
This sequence comes from Oryx dammah, assembly GCF_014754425.2. Taxonomy (NCBI): domain Eukaryota; kingdom Metazoa; phylum Chordata; class Mammalia; order Artiodactyla; family Bovidae; genus Oryx; species Oryx dammah. The sequence goes on from NW_024070211.1 coordinate 78,999,694, forward strand.
TACATAGTTTAATTGGTGACTTCTTGTTTTATCAGTGATGTTTATTTTTTTTATCTAAATTATTTCAGAATGTACTAAAAATATTTTTTTTGCTGAGAAAATGACAATCTAGGCATTGGGAATAACATTGTAACTAAAAACTAAAATAACGATGTTACTAAAAACTATTATAAGTATTGAAATTCAATATGTATAATATATGTGTATACATATATATAGTAGTATATATGCATATGCATATACATATATATGTGTGTGTGCTCAGTTCAGTTCAGTCACTCAGTCATGTCTGAGTCTTTGCGACCCCATAGACTGCAGCATTCCAGGCCTCCCTGTCCATCATCAACTCCCAGAGTTTATTCAAACTCAAGTCCACTGAGTCGGTGATGCCATCCAATCATCTCATCCTCTGTCATCCCCTTCTCCTCCCTTCAATCTTTACGAACATTAGGGTCTTTTCAAATGAGTCAGGTCTTCTCATCAGTAGCCAAAATATTAGCGTTTCAGCTTCAGCATCAGTCCTTCCAATGAATATTCAGGACTGATTTCCTTTAGGATGGACTGGTAGGATCTCCTTGCAGTCCAAGGGACTCTCAAGAGTCTTCTCCAACACCACAGTTCAAAAGTATCAATTCTTCAGTGCTCAGCTTTCTTTATAATCCAAGTCTCACATCCATACATGAGTTCTGCAAAAACCATAGCTTTGACTAGACAGATCTTTCTTGACAAAGCAATGTCTCTGCTTCTTTATATGCTGTCTAGGTTGTCATAGCTTTTCTTCCAAGGAGCAAGCATCTTTTAATTTCATGGCTGCAGTCATCATCTTCAGTGATTTTGGAGCCCCAAAAAATAAAGTTTGTCACTGTTTCCATTGCTTCCCCATCATTTTCCATGAAGTGAAGGGACCAGATGCCATGATCTTGGTTTTCTGAATGTTGAGTTTTAAGCCAACTTTTTCACTCTCCTCTTTCAATTTCATCAAGAAGATCTTTAGTTCTTCTTTGCTTTCTGCCATAAGGTTGGTGTCATCTGCATATCTGAGGTTATTGACATTTCTCCTGGCAATCTTGATTCCAGCTTGTGCTTCATCCACCCCAGCATTTCTCATGATGTACTCTGCATATAAGTTAAATACACAGGGTGACAATATACAGCCTTTATGTATTGCTTTCCCGATTTGGAACCAGTCTGTTGTTCCATGTCCAGTTCTAACTGTTGCTTCCTGACCTGCAAACAGATTTCTCAGGAGGCAGGTCAGGTGGTCTTTACATTTACCAAAGAAGCACTGGATCTTTGGTAGCTAGTATAGAAGTAGAACTTTGGGGATACAAGTGGATGAAGCTATAGACCCATGGTTTGTATTTTGTTGGCTTTCAAGAGTACATATAGGGCATAAGTGTGAAGTTTAAGAACTCTGTATGGTAAACATTGGTTTAAGATATTTATATGTGAAACCAGAGTCCAAAGGGTCACAACATCTGTGTGAGGCAGATGGAGAAATAAAACATTACACAAAGGGGGACAGCAAGGCAACTCATCTATTTCAACTTTGGGGCTGATCATACCACATTGTATCTTAGAGGTATTAGCACATCTGGTGTAAGCTCTTTCTGACCAGGGTCTTTCACATATAGACTCTCTGCATGCGTGTGCTCAGTCATGTCCAGCTCTTTCGTGACTCCATGGACTATAGGCCACCAACTCCTCAGTTCATGGGATTTGCCCAGGCAAGAATACTAGAGTATCACCATTTCCTACTCCAGGGGATTTTTCCAACTTAGGGATAGAACTCATATCTCTGACGTTGGCAGGCAGATTCTTTACCACTGAGCCACCTGGGAGAATGCATAATAAAGATTTCTACCCTGAGAATTTGTTACCATAAGCCAGACTTTAAGTTGATATGCAAACTATATTTAAATCACCTAGGCTGGCCAAAGAATCTTTGTAACCAAAAAGAAAATTTCAGTTTTGACGTTTGACTAATGACAAGTTTTTTAAACCCCACAGGCCCCTCACCCTCTTTCCTCCCTATTCGGGGCACGTTTATTTAAATAAATAAGTAAACTTACATACTGCTTCCCTTGGTGCCAGGGGCCAGTTCAATCCATGCAAACCTCAGCACTGAAGTGGGAACCCCTACCTCAAGTCCACCTCCTAACCACGTTCTTAAATCTGATTTCATTTCACTTTTGCCACTTGGATCATCCTGTTTCAGAAAGTCTCACAGTGTGATTAATAAAACTTTGCATTTGCTTTTGGTGTGTGTGTCATCAGTCTTGACATCTGCACTATTCCACTGGGAGAGGTCATTCCCATTCTCTATGGGAAGACTATACACCTACTTAAACTGCAATGAAAGTGTGTGTGTGTGTGTGTGTGTGTGTGTGTGTCTGTGTGTGTGTGTGTCTGTATCTCACCTCAGTGGATGTTAGTGATGCAATAGGTCCCATTAATAGGACTGGTTAACACAGATACTGTAACTTTGGCTGCTAATAGCTCGTAGTTGTTCCTTTCTCCAAAGAATTGGCTTTCATCAAATCAGATTCCCTTTGCCTATGATATTACACCTCCTCAGAAGATAGCCTAGTGACTGACTGATACTAGGGGTAGGGCATGGCGAGAACTGTGAAGGGTCTGAGATTTTACCTTACTTAAGAGTTAATAAATTAACCTGTCACAGTTTTATTAATGCTGGCAAAAGATACAAAACTTCGTGGTCAGAGATAAAGGACTTCCCCACTCTCAGTATTAGCAATAGAGTATTACAGTTGGCTCCTTGAGCCACTGGATAGTACAAAAAGGACTGAAAACACTTATACATGAAATAAATTAGGTTAAATGAGAGGAATCTTAAGTTTAGGGAACATATGTTTAATAATTATAATGGGCTGTAAGCTTACCTAAACTTTGTCCTAGAGGGAGACATTGTCTTCATTATACTGGACAATAAATAAACCTGTCCTTCATTCCAGACACTATCTCTAACTTTTAAGGCTGCTCATTATAGAAAAGTCTTTAAAGGCTAGTCCAGAACAAAGGCAGTCAGTGCCTCTGCTCACAAGATGAACAGAAGTGCCAGAGATTTGTGGGGAATTGACTCCCAATAGTTAAGTTTATTTTACTCATCTACTCGACTATTTTTAAGCTTTTTGTGTAATGAAAAAACAAAAATATTTCAGTAATCACAATTAATGTAAATTGAGTAAACTCTCCAATTCAAACCTAAAAGCAAAGAATTTCTAGCTATGTGTAATGTACAAGAGTCATATCCACAACCTAAAGACATACTTTAAAAAGCCAGCAATCAAATTGTAGAAAAATAAATGCCAGGCAAATATTTATCAATTGAAAGCTGATATTACTATATCAGATATAATGCATTAAATGTAAACAGGCTTACTAGAAATAAGGAAAAGATTTGACCTAGCATAAAATAATGTTTCTAAATTTGTATGTTCCCAGAAGCAGACTTAAAATACATAAAACAAATGTTGACAGAATTAAAGCAGAAATCAATAAATTCATTATCATGGTAGAGCACATCTATCTTGGTAAGTGAAGCCTCTAACAGGCAAAAAGTAACCTTTAAACATCCACAGGATTTTAATAAGACAATTAGCAAGTTTAATTTATGAACATTTATATAATAGTGTATTCAGTGAAAGAACAGTATGGAACATTTACCCAACTCTCCAATTCTAAAGTGCAAAGCATATTCTAAAACTTCCAAAAGATTTCTGTCATGCAAATCACATTCTCTGACTACAATGTGACTATTAGAAATCAAAAGCAGAAAGGTAACTAGAGAAATCAAAAAAGTTTATACACTCTGAACACACTTTTAAGTAATTTATGGGACAAAAAGGAAAATGCATAATGGCTATTAACTTTACTTACCAATGATAATTAAAATATTGCATATCAAATTTCAGGTTATAAAACTAAACCAATTATTGAAGCAAAATTTATTAGCTTGAATTGATAATTTTAGAAAAGAAATCCTAAATATTAATAGTATTTGATGCTTAAGTCAAAAATGTAAGAATTTTTTTCTTACATTTGAACAGTGAAAGCCCTGTTCACTCAATCTCCCTCAGTTAATCTAGTCCATCAGAAACTTCTAAAACTCATCCCATATATATTTTCAATTTTCTTTTTCTTCTTTGAAATCCCTATGGTCAAAGTTACTTATTTCTCTTGCCTGGAGCATATCAATGGAAATGGTTTTCTTTCTGCCTTCTTGCCTTCCTAAAATTCTTTCCCCTTGTAGCAGTTACCATGATCTTTAAAAGAGCAGACAAGATTACATTGCTCCTATGTTAAAACTGCCGGGATTGCCTTGCTCTTTGGTCACTGAGGGACGAGCTCTTTTAAATTATTCCCCGCTGTATTAGATTTCTACACTCCGGGTTCTCTTCTCAGAATCTCACAATATTGTATCTGGGTTGTGTTCTCATCTGGAGCTCAGCATCCTCCTCCAACAAGATTATTCACGTGATTGACAGAAGTCACTTTTTCTTGCAGGAACAAGACTGAGGTTCACATGTTCTTACAGGTTGTTGGCTAAAGGTTCTCTGAGCAGCAAAAACTGGCCTCAGGTCTTAGCCATGTGGCTCTCTTACAATATGAACCTTATTTTCTCAAAGGCAGTAGAATATCCCCTCGCCAGCTGGTGAAGGCAGAGGCTTATACAACATAATATAATCAAGAGGGTGACTATGCCATCATCTCTCCCATGTAATGTATCCTGATTAAGGGAGCAACTATGCCATCATGTTTGCAGGACCTGCCCACAAAAAGGAAAGGGATTACAAAGAGTGTAAGAAGGGGAGTTGGTGATGGGCAGGGAGACCTGGCATGCTGCAGTTCATGGGGTCGCAAAGAACTGGACACGACTGAGCGACCGAACTGAAACATGGCATGAGTACTCAAGAGTGGGAGTGTTGGATTCCACTTTAGAATTTTGCTCTCCACCCTACCCTTTTTAAAATCCCCACTAAATACTTAAAATAGCTACCTTTCCATTACATTTTAAAATGTAGCTGTTTATTTTCTATTATTACTCTTTGCAATCTAACCATCATTAGTGTGAGATACCGTATCTTTTTCATTGCTTCCTTTCCATGCTTATGGCAGAGCATGAAACATGGAAGACAGTCAATAATGCTGCATGTGTGAATAGAAACTATGGTTTCTAAAAATATATGGCCATACATTCTGGGAAAAAAATACTGTCTTTATTTCAACCTTAAAACTTAACACCAGAATGAAATATAGATGAGATATGAAGTGAAATGCACAGATATAAAGCACACACAATATAATGTATATACATTTTTTTGTGAACTGAGGAGGCATATCTAAGAATGATATCAAATTCAGGAGCCATAAAATAACAGTGGAAGATTTGACTACATAGTAAAATGTCTGTACACTGGAAAACACCATTAAAAAGTTTTCTAAAAGATAAAAAAATCTGCAAATGTATAAAATATTAAATATATACAAATTAATAACAGTATATGGTGAGAATATAAATTTTTTAAGAAAGAGACAAGCATTCCAATATTTTAAAATGGACTAAGGTAACTAACAGAAAAATATCAGAGGAAGAAATATGACAAATGACAATAAATAGTCAACATTTATTCTCAAATTCCTCCATCAGTATACATCAAATAACAGCTATTATAATTGAAACTACAGAATAAGAAATAAAAAATTAACATGGCTTTGTTTTAGAACGATGAAGGGAGTATGTGAACTACATGAATATGGCAGAGATAAGGACATTTTAAAACTTTGATAGGCATTCAATGCCTTTGAGTGCTTGAGGTTGCAACACAGTGGTAAGATCAAGACAGTGTGATTTTTGAGCAATCTGAGAACCACAGAAAAGCAAGGTTCCTTATCACCTAAAGACTATTTTTGTTACATATATGAATCACGATGAACTTTGATGCATTTCTTTTTCACATTTTTATTATTATTTAGTAACTTAAAAAGTGTTCAAAATGTTTTGTTTACTAAATTTTGAAAGCAAGACTTTTTAAAATTAAAATTCTTCCTCACACAAGCATTATCTGGTTAGGTGAATAGCTATTATTTATTTTATTTTTTCCTTTTTTTAAATTATAAAGATGTCACATGATACATTAAAAAAGGTCAAATACAAATATGGATAATAATGGAAGGTAAAAGCAAACAGCCTCTGAACTTGTTTCCCTCCTACCTCACTAGAACGATTTGGCAGATAATATTCTATTTTCTTTTATGATGCTTTAAGTTAATTAAGTATATACAGTTCTCAGGATACATATAGGCTGAAAGCAAATGAATGGAAAAGATGTTCCACATAATAGTAATCAAAAGAGAACAGGGGTGGTTAAAATTACATCCCCCAAAACCATAAGTTAAGTCAAAAACTGTCAAAAGGGACAAATCAGCGAGTGAAAGTTACTCAGTCATGTCTGACTCTTTGCATCCCCATGGACTATACAGACCATGGAATTCTCTAGGCCAGAATACTGGAGTGGGTAGCCTTTCACTTCTCCAGGAGAATCTTCCCAGCCCAGGGATTGAATCCAGATCTCCCGCATTGCAGGTGGATTCTTTACCAACTGAGCCACAAGGGAAGCCTAAGAATATTGGAGTGGGTAGCCTATCCCTTCTCCAGCAGATCTTCCTGACTCAGGAATCAAACTGGGGTATCCTGCATTGCAGGCAGATTCTTTACCAACTGAGCTATCAGGGAAGGGACAAAAAAGGTCATTATATAATAAGCAGTCAGTTCATCAAGAGAAAATAATAATCATAAACACATACACCTCAAATTGGAATGCCTGAATACATTAAGCAAATATTAACAGAAACTGAAGAGAAAACAGACAACAGTACAATAATGACGGGGAACTTCAATATCCCATTTTCAATACTGGATTGATCATTCACACAGAAAGCCAATAAGGAACAGCAGACTTGAATAACCCTTCAGGATTGAATGGATGCAACAGGCATTACAGAATGAAGGATAAAAATCATCTAGCTGATCATCACAATAGGAGCAGGAAAGGATCTGACAAAATTCAGCACTTTTTGATGATAAAAACAGTAAAAAAAAAAAAACCTAGAAAAAGAAGGGAAGTATCGCAACACTATATGCCATAGATGACAAGCCCACAGATAACAACTCAATGGTGAAAAGCTGTAAGCTTTTCCTCTACAAGAATAAGAGAAGAATGCCTACTTTTATCATTTCTATTCAATACATTACAGAAAGTCCTAGTCAGCACAACTAGGCAAGAAAATGAAGTTGAAGGCATTTAAATGGAAAAGGAAGAAGTAAAATTGTATCTATTTGCAGAGATGACCTTATACATAGAGAACTCTAAAGACTCCAACCAAAAAGCTGCTCAAACTAATACACAAATTTAGTACAGTTGATGGAGAAAGCAATGGCACCCCACTCCAGTACTCTTGCCTGGAAAATCCCATGGACGGAGGAGCCTGATGGGCTGCAGTCCATGGGGTCATGAAGAGTCAGACATGACTAAGTGACTGCACTTTCACTTTTCACTTTCATGCATTGGAGAAGGAAATGGCAACCCACTCCAGTGTTCTTGCCTGGAGAATCCCAGGGACGGGGGAGCCTGGTGGGCTGCCGTCTATGGGGTCGCACAGAGTCGGACACGACTGAAGCGACTTAGCAGCAGCAGTACAGTTGAAGGATACAAAATCAACGTATAGAAATCAGTTGCATTTCTATGAACTAACAATGAATTAACTAGTAAAGAAATTAAGAAAATAATCCTATTTTCAATGGCATCAAAAAGAATAAAACACTTAAGAATAAATTTAACTAATGAGGTGAAATATCTGTACATTGAAAACTATAAGACACTGAAGAAAGACTGAAGAAGACACAGTTTTTATAGATTGAAATAATTGATATTATTATACTAAAAATAACCAAAAACCATCTATAGATTCAATGTAATACCCATCAAACACTGTATTTTTAAGTTACTAAATAATAATCAAAATGTGAGGATGAAATGCATCAAAGTTCATCATCATTCACAGATGTAACAAAAACAGACTCAGCTGATAAGGAACCTTGCTTTTCTGTGGTTCCCACATTGCTAAAAAATCACACTGTTTTGATCTTACCACTATGTTGCAATCTCAAGCACTTAAAGGTTTTGAATGCTTATTAATATTTTAAAAATATGCTTATCTCTGCCATATTCTTGTAGTTCACAGATTCCCTTCATCCTTCAAAGACAAAGCCAAGTTAATTTTATATAACCAAAGCCATCTATAGATTCAATGCAATCCCGATCAAAATTTCAATGACATTTTTTTCACAGAAATAGAAAAGAAATAGTACAAAAAACACAATTTGTATGAAATGACAAAAGCTTCAAATAGCCAAAAAATTTTGAGCCAGAATAAGATGGTGACATAGCACATTCTGACTTTAAATTTTATTACAAAGCTATAATCAGAACAATATGGAAGTGTCATAAAAGCAGATGTATGAACCAGTGGGACAAAGTAAAGAGCCCAGAAATAAATCTACACATTAACAGTCGCCAGATCATCCACAAAAGTCCAAAGAGCACACAATGAAGAAAGGATTATCTCTTCAACAAATGATGTTGCAGAAATTGGATATCCATATGCAGAAGAATGAATATCATATACTAGAAAGAAAATATAACACTATTTACAAAGTGAACTCAAAATGAATTAAAGGTTTAACTATTCGGCCTAAATTGTAGAACTACTAGAAGAAAACATAGCTAAGGAAAGACCTTGACATCAGTCTAGACAATCATTTTTTAGATATGACGCTAAAAGCACTGGTGATAAAAACAAAAATGGAGGAATGAGATTCCACCATACTAAAACGATGCTGCATAGCAAAGGAAACAATAGAATGAAGAGACAACTTACAAAATGGGAGAAAATATTTGCAAATTACATATAAAGGATTAATATACACAAGGAACTCATGAAACTCAATAGCCAAAAAGCCAAATTACCCAATTAAAAAGGAAGTGAACATTTATCCACAGAAGACATACAAATGGCCAACAGTGACAAGAAAAGTTGCTCAACCACATTAATCACAGAAATGCAAATCAAACCCACAATGAAATATAATCTCACACCTGTTAAAATGGCTATTGTTAAAAGGAGAAAAGAAGCATTGGTAAGGATGTGGAGAAAAGAGAACCCTATATACTGTATAGTGTATAGTATACAGCCATTACAGAAAACAGTATGAAGATTTCTCAAAAATTTAAGAATAGAATTGCTGTATGGTCCTGCCATCCTATTGGGTATTAGGTATATATTGGGTACATATCCAAACAAAAGGAAATCAGATTCTTAAAGAGATATCTGCAATCCCATGTTCACTGCAATATTATTCATAATAGCCAAAATACAGAAAAAAGTTAAGTATCTGCTGATGGATGAATGAATGAAGAAAATGTGACAAATATATACACTAGAATATTATCCAACCTTTAACAAAAGGAAATCATACCATTTGTGGCAACATGGATGAAACGAGGACATTAGGCCTAGTGAAATAAGCCAAACCTGGAAAGACAAATACTGTATGATGTCACCTACATGTGGAATCTACAAAGTTGAGCTCATAAAAGCAAGAGTAGATGATGTTTACCATGGCCTGGGATGTGGAGAAAATGGAAAGATGTTGGTACAAGAGAAAAAAAAATTCAGTTATGCAGAATGAATAAATTCTGGAGATCTAATGTACAGCATAACGATAACAGTTTATAATGTTGCATAGTACACTTGATATTTGCTAAGAGAGTAGATCTTAAGTGTTCCCACCACAAGCAAAAGAATACAGTGTATATGTGAGGAGATAGATATGCAAATTAGCTTGATTGTGGTATTTTTCATAAAAATAGAAAATCAATGCACATGTATATCAAAACATCACATTATATGTCTTAACAATATATGTTTTACTTGCCAACTATGTCTCAAAGCTGGAAAAAATAGAATACAAAAAATAAATTCTATATTAAATATATGCACATTTTAAACTATTTGTGATTTTTATGTTCTATAATCCATGTTTCTTAAATCTGGGAAAAAGTCCATTGAATAATAATCTTTTAAAAGGGTAACTCTCACACAGATATAATATCACCAGATATTATGGAGTTTATTTAACTCATATTAATGAGGAAACTGCTAAGATGCTCACAATCCATTCAAAGGAGAATCCAAAGAACATACGTTTATAGATCAGCATATTGAGGTGAATATTCAAACAGAGGCAAAACTGGTTTCTTCCAACTTGGGAGAGGGAACTAAATTGAACCTCTGCAGAACAGAATTAGCATACCTCTAAACATGATTTTTTATTGTTATCAATTATCTGTAATTTGGAGTTCTAAAATAGCTCAAAGCAACATAATGCTAGAAGTGAATAACCAAGATGCCTGTGCTCCAATAACGCACAATTTTCCACTGAAGGACAAATTTCCCCATACAAAATGAGTGGAATAAAATATTTCATTACACATATCAATTAAATCTTTTTAGCCAACTCCTAATAAATTATCCATGGTAGCAATTAGAAATGTCTTTTATGTTTCATAACTTTTTATTAAAAATTTTTCAAACACACATGCATACATGCCCACATACACATTCTTTTGTGTGTGTGTGTGTGTTTTGTAAATAAAGTTTTATTAGAACATGGCCATATCTATTCATTACCCACTTTCTCCCTACAATGGCAGAGTTCAGTAGTTGTGACAGATGCAGTCTCGCCCATAAAGTCTAAAATATTTACCTTCTGGCCCTTTACAGAATATCTTTTCAGAACCTTGCCCTGTAGGATGGTGGGGACACAAGATGGAGGGAGCTGGGATCCTTGAATCCTTAAGTGGAGGAAATTTGTCTGCCAGCCAGTAACACCCACTCACACTGGACTCTTAGGTGAGTGAGAGATGATCTTTCATTGTGTTAGGCCCCTAAATTTTTGGTGTTATCCAGCAGCAAGTAGCATTACCGTAATTGATCCCCATGCCATGTAGGAAGTATGCAGGGGCTTTATACTGTTTTCTTTTTTTTTTAATTAATTAATTAATTAATTTTTTATTTTACTTTACAATTCTGTATTGGTTTTGCCATACATTGACATGAATCCACCACGGGTGTACATGCGTCCCCAAACATGAACCGCCCTCCCACCCCCCTCCCCACAACATCTCTCTAGTTCATCCCCGTGTACCAGCCCCAAGCATGCCGTATCCTGCATCGGACATAGACTGGCGATTCGATTCTTACATGATATTATACATGTTTCAATGCCATTCTCCCAAATCATCTCACCCTCTCCCTACACATACACATTCTTTATACAGTGTAACACATGGAACATGAAATAGGTTGAATATCATCATTATTTCTATGTGCTCCTAGAACATAGTAGGCTGATACCCAGAGCTTTGCAATACAGAAGTTATGATTCTAAGGTCTTGATCTAGAATTTACTTTCCCTCAAAAAACGACATTACTTCTTTTACTCCTGAATATTCTAAACTTAGGACTAGTTTAGAACTATGTGTGGAACCAGATGCAGTCCTGTGAGAACAGAGGCGTCCAGAATTCGTCATCACTCAGACCCAATCTGAAAGTTAATCCTCTTTACCATCCTTATAGATTTTCCTATAAAGAAAAGCAAAACGATTTTTTTAAGTAAGAAAAGAAATGGGTGTGATCATATCAAAAACAACTCACCTGTCTCAAATTATCTCTCCTTAAGGAACACTGACATTCATCCAAAGATTCTTTTTGCCTAGTTACTAGTTCTACTGTCTAAATATAGTCCAAACCTAGTGATTTTTCCAGAAGCTACAGGAGTTGCCTTCTGCCACACCTAACTTTGAAATGATAATCCTCTGACAGCCCTTCTGTTACTTGTTTAGTCTTCACAGTCTGATGGACCCAAATTTGCTGCCATCCAGGTGGAATCAAAACCTGGAAGTCATTTATCACTTTGAAGAAACCAGACACATTCTTTCACAGTCCTTTCTTCCTTTTTTTTTCTCCCCACCCCTAATTTCTACCCCTTCAGACAGAGGAATATATAAACTTGACAAACAACAGACAAGTAAATGAAAGCAGCCTCTCAGACAGGAAGAGTTTAGATTCAAAGACAAAAAGATGTTCAAAACAGAAACAACCTGGTTAGTTTAATTAGCATTTCAATAGAATCTGGGCTCTCTGAAAAGGGTGGAGTAAGATTTTACCAAGTGTCATAAAAATGAACACTCTGGAACTCTTGACAAAAGGGGTAATCATTTTACTTAATTTACTTAATTTGTTTTAAAAGAACTAACAGTTCCATTGCTCTTGGCAGAATACAACTGTGATTGCAGCTTTTCTATTCAGTGCACTGGAAACATCAGTGAATGTCTCCAACTGAGAGTGAGATATTGGCAGTATTTCCACATGTTAAGGGCTTACACATATTTTTTCCCCCTCTGCACTTTGATAGCCCAATTTCGATGAACTTTAAAACAAATTCTTAAATAATGCAATCATCCAAATCATCGTTTCATAAGAGAATGGATACAAATGAACACTTTAATTCAACAACCCTCTGATGAGTTGCACTAATCACACCAATAAGAGCTTAATGTGGTTGATCTTAAACACAGCAGGATTTAACCATATATATACTCTAAGGCTACACAATTTTGAGTAAGGAGGTGTTGGAGCATGAAAATAACAAATTATATACTCCTTGTATCATATAAAGCTTATTTTCCCCAAATATCTTCCCTATTCATCAATGATAGTTAATTAAAGGCTCAATTGATTAAGTTTTTATAAACAGGAGTTTGAGATTAAATACCATTCAAACTATGACATCAACCCATGAATACTGTAAATTGCATCTATGTAAGAATTGATTTTTAATAGATTCAGAGTTGATAGTGTTTTTTTAGAAATTCCAAATATTTTAGACTTTTGTTCCTTTTCTGAAAAGCAAAGTAAGTGCATTCAGTTTCTCAGAACTACTTCACAATTTCTCTCTCAAGAGAAAATAGTTTAAAAGGACTCAAATGAAGTCATGGAAATATGCATAGGCAGCACATACATGATATATTCTCATTCTTGTTTCCAAATTCATTTGAGTGAGGAACAAGAGTAATGGAAGACAAAAGAAAAATTAGCAATAATACAGCAATGTAGTATTAATAGAGCACTAAAATAACATAACCTTATATTGAAAGAGTTTTTAGAGTCTATAGCCCACGTGGTATAAATTACATAAAAATGTTTATGTCTATGTTCAAAAACTGGATGATGAAGAACAAAGATAAGTATTGAGAGAAAAGGGATTAAGGATTTTAATTTTCTGTTTTCCAATGAAAATAGGAGTATTATTTTAGATATGGCAAAGTCCATCCCATCCTCCTTAGAAAATGGATACCAGGTATGATAATATATAAATCCAGCAATTATTTAATAAATATACACTATAACTAGCATTGCATTTGATCTTGTAGAAATATAAAATAGAGTATAAAATACCTGCTATAAAAGTTATTGCAGCTGAGTTTAGAGAATAAAAACTCTCTTTGGGCTTTGAGCTTCACTGGTAGCTCAGTTGGTAAAGAATCTGCCTGTAATACAGAAGAGCCCAGTCCTATTCCTGGGTCAGAAAGATCCCCTGGAGAAGGGATAGGCTACCCACTCTTTATTCTTGGGCTTCCCTGCTGGCTCAGTAGGTAAATAACCCAACTGCAATGTGGGAAACCTGAGTTCCATCCCTGGGTTGGAAGATCTCCTGGAGAAGGGAACGGCTACCCACTCCATTATTCTGACCTCGAGAATTCAACTACCCACTCCAGTATTCTGGCCAGGAGAATTCCATGGACTGTATTGTCCTTGGGGTCACAAAAAGTCAGACACAACTGAGCAACTTTCACTTTCACTTTCACTTTGGGCTATAACTAAGAATGTTACAAAAACAGTGATTTGTTTTCCCTTCTTTCCAGTCAATTCTGTGTTTGTATGTGACTTCTTGTACACATAACCCTGTGCCTTCAGTTCAGTTCAGTTCAGTCGCTCAGTCATGTCCAACTCTTTGCGACCCCATGAATCGCAGCACACCAGGCCTCCCTATCCATCACCAACTCCCGGAATTCACTCAGATTCATGTCCATCAAGTCAGTGATGCCATCCAGCCATCTCATCCTCTGTCGTCCCCTTCTCCTCTTGCCCCCAATCCCTCCCAGCATCAGAGTCTTTTCCAGTGAGTTAACTCATCGCATGAGGTGGCCAAAGTACTGGAGCTTCAGCTTTAGCATCATTCTTTCCAAAGTAATCTCAGGGCTGATCTCCTTCAGAATGGACTGGTTGGATCTCCCTGCAGTCCAAGGGACTCTCAAGAGTCTTCTCCAACACCACAGTTCAAAAGCATCAATTCTTCGGCGCTCAGCCTTCTTCACAGTCCAACTATCACATCCATACATGACCACTGGAAAAACCGTAGCCTTGACTAGACGGACCTTAGTCGGCAAAGTAATGTCTCTGCTTTTTAATATGCTATCTAGGTTGGTCATAACTTTTCTTCCAAGGAGTAAGCGTCTTTTAATTTCAAGGCGGCAATCACCATCTGCAGTGATTTTGAAGTCCAGAAAAATAAAGTCTGACACTGTTTCCACTGTTTCCCCATCTATTTCCCATGAAATGATGGGACTGGATGCCATGATCTTCGTTTTCTGAATGTTGAGCTTTAAGCCAACTTTTTCACTCTCCTCTTTCACCTTCATCAAGAGGCTTTTTAATTCCTCTTTACTTTCTGCCATAAGGGTGGTGTCATCTGCATATCTGAGCTTATTGATATTTCTCCCGGCAATCTTGATTCCAGCTTGTGTTTCTTCCAGTCCAGCGTTTCTTATGATGTACTCTGCATATAGGTTAAATAAGCAGGGTGACAATATACAGCCTTGACATACTCCTTTTCCTCCTTGGAACCAGTCTGTTCTTCCATGTACAGTTCAAACTGTTGCTTCCTGACCTGCATATAGATTTCTCAAGAGGCAGGTCAGGTGGTCTGGTATTCCCATCTCTTGAATAATTTTCCACAGTTTATTGTGATCCACACAGTGAAAGGCTTTGGCATAGTCAATAAAGCAGAAATAGATGTTTTCTGGAACTCTCTTGCTTTTTCCATGATCTAGTGGATGTTGGCAATTTGACCTCTGGTTCTTCTGCCTTTTCTAACACCAGCTTGAACAGCAGGAATTCATGGTTCACGTATTGCTGAAGCCTGGCTTGGAGAATTTTGAGCATTACTTTACTAGCATGTGAGATGAGTGCTATTGTGCAGTAGTTTGAGCATTCTTTGGCATTGCCTTTCTTTGGAATTGGAATGAAAACTGACCTTTTCCAGTCCTGTAGCCACTGCTGAGTTTTCCACATTTGCTGGCATATTAACTGCAGCACT